>NW_021604641.1:3666049-3777258 GCF_004785775.1 Grammomys surdaster | reverse complement strand
CTGACCTCTTAAGGGAAAAACTCCTTCGACCTACCTCTTCCCCCTTTAACACACCTATACTGGTAGTTAAGAAACCTAATGGTACCTATCGACTGGTTAAAGATTTCAGGTGCATTAACTCTTCTGTAGTTCCCCTCCATCTTGTTGTAGCTAACCCTTATACGCTTCTCTCTACTATCCCCTCAGGGACTTCTCATTTTTCAGTCCTAGATCTCAAGGATGCATTTTTCTCTATCCCTCTAGACACCCAGTCACATGACATATTTGCCTTTACCTGGACAGATCCTGACACCCACTTTTCTACCCATCTTACCTGGACTGTTCTACCTCAGGGATTCCGGGCAGGCCCTGGCTTCTGACTTAATCTCTTTATCTCTTCCTAGATCTAAGATTGTACTTTATGTAGATGATGTTCTTCTCTGTAGCCCCTCCCTAGAAATTAGCCAAGCTGACACAGCTGCTCTTCTAAATTTCCTCTCCAGTTGGGGCTACAGGGTCTCACCTTCTAAAGCCCAACTGTCCACTCCTCAGGTCACTTATTTGGGACTAACAATTACCCCAACCCACAAGGCTATTACCTTAGAAGAAAGAACCTGATTCAATCTCTAACTGTTCCTTCTACAAAGGAAGAGATTTTATCATTCCTAGGAATAGCTAGCTTTTTGTGTTCCTGGGTCCCTTCCTTTTCCCTACTTTCTCATCCCTTATATGAAGCAGCATTAGGCCCCACCCATGAACCTCTTCTCAAACCTGTTACTAAGCCCTTTCAAAGACTCCAACAGGCTTTCCTTAAGGCCCCAGCCTTACATCTCCTGGACCTTACTAGTCCTTTTTCCCTCTATGTAACTGAAAAAGAGGGATTTGCCCTTGGAGTCTTAGGTCACCAACTGGGACCATCCTTTGCACCCATAGCATACTTGTCAAAAAGACTAGATCTAACCATCCAGGGATGGGCACCTTGTATTCACACCTTAGCAGCTGCTGAGCTCCTTATTCGAGAATCAAAGAAACTAACCCTAGGATCGCCTATAACTGTCCTCTCTTCTCACAACCCGTCACAGCTCCTAATGTATAAAGGCTTACAGACTCTACCTCCCTCCAGGGTTCTTTATCTTCAAGTAGCTCTAATAGAAGACTCCACCATCACCTTTCAATCATGCCCACCTCTTAATATTTCCAATCTTCTTCCTTGTCCTAACACTGATTACTCCCTATCTCACTCCTGTCCTGAAACCTTAGAGGAACTATTTCCTCATCCTTCACACATACAGGAGGGCACATTGCCTCAAGCCACCTTTACCTGGTATACAGATGGAAGCTCCTTTCTACATGAAGGGGTCAGGAAAGCTGGCTATGCCATAGTGTCAGACACCAAGGTGGTGGAGGCACAGGCCCTTCCTGCTCATACCACCAACCAACAGGCTGAATTAATAGCCCTTACCCGTGCCTTCCAGCTGGCACAGGGACAATCCCTCAACATCTACACAGATTCCAAATATGTTCTCCATATCCTCCTGTCCCATGCTGCTATCTGGAAGGAGCGTGGGTTACTTACCACAAAAGGAGGATCAGTAACTAATGCAAACCAGATTATGGCCATGCTAAAGACTTCCCATCTCCCCATAGCTATTGGGATTGTACACTGCAGATCCCACAGGATGGATGACTCTATTGTCTCCGAGGGAAACAACTGAGCTGATGAGGCAGCTAGAGCTGTGGCCTTTAGGGGCCTAGACTAATCTCACCCTCCCCAAGAGATTCTTATACTACAACTCACATCCCCACCTACACCCCCTGACACTCGTCAAACTCTGTCCTATCTTCACCAACTCTTCCATCCTAACAGCCAAGCATTATCTTATTTTGTTAAAATCCACCTACAGCCTACTCCTGAGGAGTTAAGTTTTCTAAAATCTATCACCGCTTCTTGCAAAATCTGTCAGATGTCAGATCCCAACTCAAGGTATCGTAGCACCCCTTTTCCTACCCATCAGGCTATAGGTTCCCGTCCTGGAACTGACTGGCAACTTGACTTTACCCACATGCCTGCTGTAAAATGTGTCAAGTACCTCCTGGTCTTGGTGGACACCTTCTCAGGCTGGGTAGAGGCTTTTCCCACAACCAACAAAAGGGCTCAGACAGTGTCTGATCTCCTCAGAGAGATCATCCCCCGATTTGGTGTCCCCACCTCCCTCCAGTCAGACAATGGGCCTGAATTTACTTCCCAAGTTTCTCAAATTCTATCTAAGGCCCTAGACATCCCTTGGCATTTTCATATTCCCTGCCACCCTCAATCTTCAGGTAAGGTAGAGAGAACTAACGGCTCTTTAAAAACCAATCTTGTCAAGCTGTCACAGGATAAAACTTCTACCTCTGGCTCTTTTCAGGATACGAGCCCTTCCCAAGCGGCCTCTTCTCATCTCACCTTTTGAACTCATGTATGGATGTCCAGTCCTAACTCCTGGTCTTTCACCTAAATCTTCCCCCCTCCTAGACCATCTGCTCATCCCATTACTTTGCCACCTCCATTCTCTCTTGTGGAACTTTGCTGACGGCTGTCTACCTCGACCACACACTGTCTCCTGTCCATTGCCTGTCATCATCGGAGACCAAGTCCTTCTCTCCCCTCCAGATCATCGACCCTCACCCCTCTCTCCCAAATGGTAGGGCCCTTTTAAGGTAATCCTCGTGACCCCTTCAGCTGCTAAACTTGAAGGACTCCCTCATTGGGTCCACTTATCTCAACTTACGCCTTTCAACCCTCCACCTGAAATCGATGTCGACCCTAACAGGACCATGCTCTATTAAGCTCCAGAGGACATCTAGATCACTCACCTTGTCCTCAATCCCAGAAAATGAGTCTCCACTCCGGCAGCCAAGCCCGACCTCACTGGACTAGACATGTGTTTCTCGTCCTCCCCCTGCTGTTTGTCTTTATCCAGGTCAGCCCTTACATCTGGATGTACAAGATTCAAGAGACACCTACAGATAACAAACAGTCTTTCCAAACAGGGTCAGGAAACGGCTCCATAGCCGGATGCCAACAACCAATCCAAATTGCCACCATCCCTATATCTGTTATCCCATCTAAATATTATGTTCTCTATACTTGCTTTCTTTTTGCCCAGATAGAAGAGCATTGGTCTTTTCAGATGCATATACTAGGTTCATGGACCAACCACTTCTTCTACCAACACTGCAAGACACTCATTTCTACATACAAGACCCGCAGGATTCCAGCTGTGGTGCTTCAGAACTGACAGGTGTCAGGTGTCCTGACAGCTAAAGAAGATGGTGTTCACCAGTTCTCCCAAGAAGAATGCCATTTTGGGGGGAACAATTACCAGTCACTGTCCACAGAAGAGCCTGATACACACATCTACCAAGTGGGCTCTGATGGCTGCTCCCCTCAATGGACTACGCCCCTACACAGCAGGAAGTAGTTTAAGAGACACAGCACTCAGACTCCTCTTTCACCATCGGCTTCCCCTCTCCTTTTTTCTTTTTTATAATAAGAAAAAGGGAGGTATGTTGGTATAGGTCCAAACTCAGTGTGTCATCATCCTCATCTGTATAAGTAGGCGGAACTTCCCCATCTCTTCTCTTTCCTCTCCGCCATCCTCTCTCTCTGTCTCTGTCTCTGTCTCTGTCTCTGTCTCTGTCTCTCTCTCTCTCTCTCTCTCTCTCTCTCTCCCTCTATCTTTAATAAATCCCACTCCTATGGAATCGGTCTTGTTGCTTCTTTTCCCGTGGAACTGGTCGCTGATCTTACAGTAAATATATAAGACAAGATAGGAAGAGGCAAGAACCAAAAGGAACTGAGATACGGCATAGCATACTGAAATGCACATTGATTCTAAACACTATTACTTGTTTCTACAAACTGAATCAATGTCACCCCCGTTAGGTCCTTAGAGCCTCTTGCTTTTGTGGCATCTGAGACTTTCTAGTGTCTATCCCTAGTTAGCTTTCTGCCTAATATCCACCTATCGGTGAGTGCATACCATGTGTGTGCTTTGGTGACTAGGTCACCTCACCCAGGATCATATTTTAAATACCAAAAAAAAAAGGGTAGTGGGAACCTATAGAGACCATATCCAGAGGTTAGGCAAGGCCCCCGATTGAGTGATGGGCCACCACTCATCTCTAAATTTTTAACCGAGAACTGCTCCTGTCTAAAGTAAATACAGGGACAAAGTGTGGAGCAAAGACTGAAGGAAAGACCATCCAGAGACTGCCCCACCTGGGGATCCATCCCATAGACAGACACCAAACCCAGACACTATTACTGATGCCAAGAAGTGCTTGCTGACAGGAGCTTGATATAACTGTCTCCTGAGAGGCTCTGCCAGAACCCAACCAATACAGATGTGGATGCTTACAGACCACTGGACTGAGCACAGGGACCCCAATGGAGGAGTTAGGAGAAGGACTGAAGAAGCTGAAGGGGTTTGCAACCCCATAGGAAGAACAACAACATCAACCAACTAGACCCCTCCCCCCAGAGCTCTCAGGGACTAAACCACCAACCATGGAGGGACCCATGGCTCCAGCCGCATATGTACTAGAGAATGGTCTTAATCTGGCATCAGTGGGAAGAGAAGTCCTTGGTCCTTTGAAGTGCTTAATGTCAGGGCAGTGAGGTGGGAGGGGGTGGGTGGGTGGGGGAGCACCCTCATAGAAGCAGGAGGAGGATGGGGTATGGATAGGTGGTTTCCAGAGGGGAAATTTATAATATTATAATATTTCCTATGATAATTATATTACTAAATGGTGAGAAAAAGGTTGAGTTAAGTAAGGAGCATGTATTTTATAGATTTTTTTATATATATATTTCTGACTGTGCCACCTTTCCTGGATGTGTTTTATCAAGGACTGCTAACTTTCTTTCTTCTTTTATGTTTTATTATTGAATATTATATTTATCATTTATCTACATTTCAAATGTTATCCCCTTTTCTGGTTTCCCCTCTGGAAACCACCTATCCCATACACTGTAAAGCTTTACAGAATGAAAATCATTGTAACTCTCTATATTCTGCAAATAATTCAAAACCTTAAGTATAATATAAAATTATTATGAAGACTTTATTTTCTAAATCTAGAATATAAAATGAAACATTGTTAAGTTCTCATCTTAGTGATAAATAAAACTTTACTTTATAAAATGTATTCATTTTAAAATACTTGAATTATTTAAAAATGTTACTTAGACTTCTTGATAATAAAAACTTAATCAATAATTAATAATTGTCTATAAATGTGAAGTAATAATTAATATTAAGCCATTTAGATATAAATATAACTGCATGTGATCTGAACAAACAAAATTTTATTAACCATGTCTATTTCAGATGCATACTTGGGGAAAGTATAATTTTTTAGAGATGCAAAATAAGAATATAATTAAAGAGCTTACTGATAGAAAGTATCTGAAAAATTTTAATTGCAAAACCCAAGGTTATTTTTCTCAGAATTTACATATGAAACTTAGAAAAGTGCCAACTTTTTAACAAAAAACAGTATCCTGATTTTAAAGTGCTATGCAGTACATTATACAGATGGCATTTTGCCCTTACTACAACACTGAATAAATGCACATGCCATATCATAAGGAAGCATTCCTCAATGATAATCTAAACTAACCAGACAGCAATCTGCCATCAGGAGAGGACTGGAACATATGCTACATGAAGTATGAGTCAAAATGAAATCATTCACTGATTAATTGCACATCACAGAGCTTGACATGGTATATCAAGTTGCAACTCTCACTGTGAAGGGCATGAGAGGCTGCACAACCTTCAGTCTAACAAATTATTCTTCTATGATTTGGATATGCCAGAAATCCAAATTACTAGGCCAAAGACAAAAAGCACTACTGTGAGTAATAGATATTAGCAGCAATGTGAACCCAGAGCATTGGTATTTTTGACCCCTGATTTCTAGTGATAGAGAGGGGCCAAGATGACATCTGCTTGCTATGTCTGTTGTGGTAGGGGTAAACACGGTTAGCATAGAAATAGGTAAAAACAAAAGTAGCCAAGAACTCTGCTTGCATGGTGGACAGAGATGGGATAGGCCTATGGCAAACTGTGCATTAACAAACACACAAAGAGAGAAGCCAATCTTATTTAAAAGACTGCATGAAGAATACTCACTTATTGTGAATTTGACCTTGCTAAAAGCTTTCTTCAGAGTAGTATGTAATAGTCAACAAAGAAAAGGCAGTTGCCTTTTGCTGGAGAAGAAATTGTCTATATTAATATGTCAAGGTACATTATTCTGTAAGATTGTATTTATTCTTTTGGAGGCTCTTCAACAAGCTGTGTACAAGTGGCTATGAGAAATATCCTGGAAGAGGCATTTATTTTTTGTTTAAAGGCAGTCATGCTTTAGTTGAAACAGATTGCATTTAAAATGTGTCACGAGAGTGATTATTCAGCTGAAATATCACTGCTCGCATACCAACCATTTGCTGTCTTCTCACAAGAAACCATCATTATAAATTATAAATGTGTCCCATATAAACATATCAGTACCACATCATTTGCAGTTCCATATAGTGGGTAAGCAGTGTTGCAGTTGGCCAAGGATGCCCATTTGAAAGCCACCTTCAGCCACCAAGTTATACTCCTGAGAGCTCTCAGGACTCAATGTCTCAGCAGTGAGAGATTGAAGCGCCTTACTCATTCACAAGTCCAGAGACCCAGTTCATATGTGGATCAAGTGCATTAAATAGCAATAGCAAAACAACTTTAAGGGAAGTGACTAGCAGAAACACACAGAAAATGTGGCTGACCTTTCTTCTTAACAATCGCTCTTACTTGTAGAAATTAAGCTATCTGAATTCCACCCCTAATGATAATCTCCACCAAATTGGAAATGGCTTCACTAATTTCAGATATTGTGTAACATGAATATCTAAGAGTGAACAATCGACAGCTTGGAATAAATTTTTATTTCTTTTATTTTGCTTATTTCTTTGACATTATTGCCCTTCTTCGGAGTTTCAAGACTTCATTTAATTTGACAATGCTAAATAACAATGTGGTTGAGATCATGGAATGAGGCCATCACGTTTCCAACTCAAACATCTATGCACCCACCATCTTTCTAAACATATTTTAGAAAGTAGGTCAAATACAGAGGGAAGCAGTGATGAGTTTGAGAGAGAAATATGTACCTTCCTGCCCCTGCTGTGTGCGTGCGTGCGTGTGTGTGTGTGTGTGTGTGTGTGTGTGTGTGTGTAGGGGGAGTAGGAAATCACCAGAGGTTAAGATATCTCCATGTTTGAACACGAACATGTCCAAGTGAATGGTTCAGGTGTATTCTGTCCACAGAGCATTCACTGGTCTCATTATTACAGCTGACTCTGAAGGCACATGGTGTCTTTGTAAATTTTACTGCTCCTTTCCCCAAGCAGCACATGATCAGTCAAGATTATAGATATCCACACAAAAGACAGGCAGAACTTCTCCTTTTAGCTTCGCTTTGTTGCCTGCTGATGAACCACCAGTTATAGATATTAATATTCACACACTCTGGGAACCCTTATTTAAAACTTGTTATGAGACATACAATGAGCGAATTTCTAAGGGATTCAAAAATGAATAGCATGGATAGAATACCTGTTCTTTGTACAGTACAGTTTTGCAACAGAAAGAAAATTAAACAAGCCCAAGAGATAGATCCTTCTGAAAGATGAGGGCAGAGTTCAAGGAAGAATACATCAAGCTTCTAGACAGAGATGGAGAGCTCAGATAAAGCTTCATAAAATAGCATCAAACGTTCCGTGTGCTGGGGTAAGAAGTGAGGTATTGAAGGGTCTGAGCACTAGAGTAACATCATCAAAATTTTGTGCTAGGAAAATAAATGTCTGTAATGTTGAAATGCCTTAGAAATGAACCAAATGTCTGCTTCTAGATGTTAACTAAAGTGTTTGCTTACAATCATAAACATAGAAATAGTTACAAAAATGTTATATTCTTTAGTCTCATTTCTATAGATGAGCTATGAACTTGTCCAAAGCAGAAAGCTTACACAGTGTTGCAGGACAGGGATGCAGAAACACTAAATAAAACAAAATTAGAAGTGTCTTTTGTATCTGGAACCACAAAATACCCTAAAAGAGGTTACAGTTATGGTTCCATACTTAAAAAGCATTGTTTATAATCTGCTATGGTGTGGTTGTGGTTTGAGTGTCTGCCAAGGGCACACTGTGAGTGAAGACTATACCTGAGAGCTGGTATTGCTGAGAGGTAGTGAAACACTTGAGAGATGGACTTATGAAATGGTCATTGGGTCACTGGGAATGCCCTAAGAGGAGACTGTAGAAAGGCAGTCTCTCATTTGCTTCTTTTACTTTATATTTGCAATAAACACATATGAGCGTGCACACATATGCCAACACACATACATGTATACACACACATACAAACACACACACACACACCACACACACACACCACACACACCTGTGCAGTGTGCTATCATCAGCCCTCAACATCAGAGAGTCAATCATAGCACACTGGCACTACCACCAAACACTGGACTTTGAAACTTCAAAACTGTTATCTGAATTTTCTATGCAGCCACGTCAAATATTTCATCACTGTTGTAAAACGGTCTAATTCCCTTTATTTTTTAACATGCCCTTGCTTTTTAAAATATCAAATATCATGTAAAAGTTTGACTAATGCTCTATAAAGACTTCCTTATTAATGTTGCCTATTCTCTCCCCTGACTACTCCCTTGTTCCTTTATTCTGAGAGAGTGAAGGCATGATGGGGGGGAGGGGGAGGGAGATAACAAAAAGCAATAAACTTTTCCAGCTAATCTCCAGACTAGATTTCCAGTGAGAATACTATGTGTGTTTTAAAACGTATTAACACTACTAAGCCGTAGAAAATAAAGACCCACCTACCCAATTGTTCTGGATCAAAATTCTTACTTCTAGAAGGAAAATTCACCTCTAAACTTTCATCCAGTTCAAAGACTCAGTATGGGAGGAAGGGAACAAGAATACTGGTAGAAAAATCAACCACATACTGCTAATTAGGTGTCTTCAGGATCCTCCAGGAAGACCAGCTAACCAATTAAGCCTAATTGCTGAACAGGAGGGCCTTGGGGTCCACCCCTACAGAGCTCACAGCAGTAGCTGCAGGGACAGCTATGCCCAGAGCAGGGCTTCAGCCCCACACTTCCTAAACTAATTTCAATGACACTTTATCCTAATACACTCAAGAGGAGATAGGGCATTTTCTACTTCTCAAGCGATGCTATATTATTTAGGATTGATTTCTAATTAATTTTGTTCTCTGAATTTCAATATATTCCCAAGCCTTTGCTAGTTGGGTTAGTTTATGAAAATTGGGAGGAATGCTGGAACAATCACACCTGAGGGAGAAGATGAGTGTAGCATTCTCATTACAAAATCTTAAGATGTACATTTTAATGCAAATTAGAACTCACTCTCTATTTTTTTGATTGCATGATAGATGATTTACACTTTGACTCTGAGGATACATTCCAGAAATTGTCAGTTGTAGGGATCCTTTCTTTGTTTATTTCTTTTCAGCATCTGTATAGCTAAGGTTTACCAATTTTGTGTTCTTTATCTCACACTGACTAAAGTCAAACTGCAAAATGGAGCCTGCCTCCTTTTCTGATTTATTTTTATAAACTAGCAAGATGCTCAGCCTCCCAGGCACCCTGACAGTACTCTGCTGTGCCCGGAAACACACCCTCCACCCTGACATTCTTGTCCTACTTAGTTTTCAGTATTTGCATTTAAAATGAATAAATGCTGGATTTCATTCTTATTCAAGGCCTTCTGCAAAAGAGTTTGCATCCAGGTTGCTGCTGGAGTGTGAAATTTTTCCACACTGCATTCATTAGTCATAGAAATGAGCAAATAGGATTTATAGGAAATGACTGAGTCCAGGGGCTATTAGTTTTTCTTTCTGGCAGTATTATTCATTTCTTCTTTCCATTTTCCTTCAGTTCTAGGATCATAAGTAATAGCTGAGAAACTTGCTAAATGTAATTAAATAATTACTATCTTTCAAGACAAAAAAATAAGTAAATCTGGGTGGGTAGAGAGTACCAATGAGACAAATCCAGGGAAAATGAGAAGGAAGGAGGGAAGGAGGGAGAAAAGCAGATGAGACAGACAGAGAGAGAGAGAGGGAGAGAGAGAGAGAGAGAGAGAGAGAGAGAGAGAGAGAGAGAGGAGAAAAGCACCAGTGACTAGATAAAAGGTGTTATAAACAGAAAAGAATCCCTCAAAAGAGAAAAAACCTTATCTAAGAAAGATGCTAGATACAAATATAAGGAATAGAATATATTTTTGACTACTTTTGTAAATATTGCCACTATGATCTAGTGTAGCATTCTAAAAAGAAATTCAGAAAGAAAATAATGAAGACCGTTTTAAATCAGATACTTCTAGTTATGGATAGTAGAAGCAATATGATCATCAGTAAACTCAGAGAACAACTGTGAATGTCATTTGAGATTTAGTTGTAGATTTTGTTGTTTAGTTTAGATTTAGTGGTAGATTTAGAAAGCACTTTCATATATTTAAAAAAAAGAAGCAGTGTCTTCACATGGTCTTGCAAATTAAGAAAAGTAGGATAAGAACTTGACTTACTTGCCTTTATTTTACGTCTGCCTCCTTTACATTGGACCATATCTTGGCTAAAGTTTACACAGAGACATTTTAATCATTCCAGCACTTGTCTAAAACTGATGATACCTAACCTACACATCCCACTTCAAGGCTGAAGGCACAAAGATAAGAGTATCTAACTTATTGGACTGTCAACTTTTAAAATGTCCTGGTCAAGACCCTGTAAAAAGCACCTAGAAGTTTCTACTTATTGTTCTAAACCTCAGTCACTTGAATTCAAGAGACAGTAGAGCCTGGGAAGATCAGGCATTGATAAAGTAATCTGTAAAGAGAAGCATTCATCTTGAGGGAATTAGATGATTCTCTCAGGTAATCAGGACTTCTCTAGAGGCATATTGAGAGGACTCAGACAATTACCACCTACAGTTTGACAAAACCTGATAAATGGGGAAGTGCTTAACCTGCCCTAGTCCTTCATAGCTGAAGCATTTGTCAGTATTCTGGATGCAGACTGAAATACTTAATCTCCATCTTGTCTAAATGGACATGTTGATTAAAATTCTTTCTTCCTTTCATTCCATTATTTCTGATTGCCTTCAGTGAGGCCAATGGCTAGAACTTACATGTTAGAACTTTCAGAGTCAGGTCTCTGGCCTAGAACTCTGATTATATTGATTTAGAAATAAATAAATACACAACTGGATCAATAGCTCACTGGTCAAACTTTTGATGCTCTTACAGATAACTCAGGTTAGGTTCCCAAAACTCCAGAGAAGTAAATGATGCACAAACAGCTCTGAAGGCATACATTCATACACATAAATAGAAATAAATAAATTTTTGAAAAATAGAACAAAGTGATAATACAAAATACCTTTCTTTTTCTACCAAAGCAATTAATCACATTAGGAAGCTTTCAGAATATTAGATAATGCAAAGAATATGGCTATATATTTCTAATAACTTCATTCAAGAATTATTTTAGGTTACCACAATGAGATGTATCACTGACTAGCTAATAAAATAAATTTATTATGTCACAATTCTCTCAAGCAGAAATCTGAAGCCAAGATGTTCATAGTATCTGTTTCTTCTTCTTAAAGAACCAAAAGAAAGACCTTTCTCCAGGTCATTCTCTTTGACAAGCAATATTTTTGTATGGTATGTCATGTTCCAAATATGTGCCTCATTTGAAATTGAAGACCACCGCAGAAGGGGAGACCCTCACTCAAGTCTCAGAAGGTCGCAACCACCCAGTAATCTGCTCGAGACACCGTGTACCGGAGCAAAAGCGAGGTTTATTAGGGCATGTGACAGCTAGCTGCCAGTCAATTCATATGCCCTGACATTGACCCTGACAGCCAGTTTGAGAGGGGTTTTTAAGGGGAAAAACCACAAACCAAGGAATGGGGAGGGGGATGAGGGGTTTTTGAGGTGGCATAACATAAAAATAGTGTAACATTCCAAAGGAACCCAACCTACGTGAGTCAGGGTCATGTGAAAACTCTCTGTACGCTAATCTTTCTCAAAAATGTGGTCCTGCCCTGTTACTGAGGCCATGCCCTGTCACTGCAGTTACCAGCTTGGTTCTCAGCTTGGTTTCCAGCTTGGTTCTACCTAGCTCACCTGCATTCTTTCCTTTCTCTTTGCGGTCGGCCAGTTCCAGTAATGGTGACTGGTCTTTCTGTATTCTTAACTTGCTTCATGGCTCGGTATCTCCATGTCTTTATAAAGAAAGCCTAAAGAATATTTTATATGTCTAAAAAGGATTCTATATACCCAGTATCTATAATTTTTCACTCTACAAAATAACCCCTTTTCTTTGGTCAGACTGAATCAGGAACCCTCCATTTCATTATTTTCTTCACTGATCACATCTCCCACAGACATATTTCCAGATAATGTCACAGTCTAAGAGACTGTGGGCCAACACTTCAACATGTAGATTTTGTAGGAACATGGAAAACAATGTATAATACCTGTAAGTCACTGTTAAAGGTAAAAAAGAAATGTGGACAGATAACCAATATTAATAAAGTATCTTTATTATTATATTACTTGAGTGAAAAAAATAAAATTCATGGATTCTTTAATTCAGCAAATCTAGACAAAATTATATACAAGTAAGAAATATTAAAGTAACACCATGAATTTATTACCACAGAAAATAAAACTTCGCCAAATTCAAGTTGTTATTCAGAATGAAAACAAGCCTTTGGAGACGAACAGACTATTCCTTTTGGTTTCAGCATATGCCATGGATAAGTCTATTGTCACCCCAGATTTCTCTGAAGTAAAGTTGAACATTTGTTTGGAAAGCTTATTGTATAAATATGGATCTTATTGTATAAATAAGAAAGACAAATATGTAGAGAGTTGCTTACTTTAAAGAATCATGGGTAGAATGAAGTTTTTATCAAGAGAAAAAAAAATCAATGTGTAAAAACAGAAGACTTAAATAAATAAAATAGTTTCCCCTGGGGACTTTTTTTCGTTCATCGTATATTCGCTTTACAGCTTGACCACAGCACCCTCCCTCCTCTTCTCCTAGTTCCACCCTTAAATTTCCTCCTTACATTACCCCCTCCATTATTCCACAGAAAAGCATAGGCTCCCTTGAATATCACCACCCTGAGACATGGAGTCCCAGCAGGTCTAATCACATTCTTTCCTACTGAGGTCCTACCAGGCAGTCCAGTTAGGAGAAGAGTATCTAATGGGAAGCAACAGAGCCAAAAACAGCCTCCTCTCCAGTTGTTAGGGGATGACATTAAGACCAAGCTACACATTGCTACAAAAGTGTTCGGGACCTCGGTCCAGCCCTTTCATGCTCTTTGGCTGGTAGCTCAATCTATATCAGGTTAGTTGACTCTGTAGGTCTTCTTGTGGTGTCTTTGACCTCTCCAGCTTGTTCAATTCTGCCTGCCACTCTTCCCCGAGACTTCTGAGCTCTGCCTGATATTTGACTGTGGGTCTCTGCATCTGTTTTCATCTGCTGCTAGATGAAGCATCTCTGGTCCCAGCTATGCTACATTTCTGTCTGCAAGTACAGCATAATATTATTAATAGTGTCAAGGGTTGGCTTTCTCATGCTACATGAGTTTCAAGTTGGGGCAGTGATTGGTTGCCTGTTGATGCAGTCAACCATCTTTATCCCTTCACATCTTGTAGGCAGGACAAATTTTGGGTTGAAGGTTTTGAGAGTGGGTTGATCTCCCCTCCCTCCACTGGAAGTCCTGCTTGCCTAAAAGAGATAACCAGTTCAGTCTCTATACCCCCACTGGTAGAAATCTCAGCTAAGGTGACTCCCATAGATTCCTCATAGCCTCCTCCTTCTCAGATCTCCAGCTAGTCGGAGAATTGACCCCCACCAATTTACATTCTCACTCCCAACCCTCTGCTGCCCTCTCTCTCCCCATACCTGATTTATCTTCCTATCTATTCAACATAGTACTAGAAGTTCTAGCTAGAGCAATAATTTAACTTATAGATGAAGGGGATACAAATTGGAAAGGAAAAAGCCAAAATGTTACAGTTTTCAGATGTTATAGATAGTATTCATAAGTGATCCCAAAAATTCTATGAGAGACCTCCTCCAGCTGATAAACACCTATAACAAAGTAGCTGGGTACAAAATTAACTCAAAAAAAAAAAAATAAAGTGAGCCATCTTTTATACAAAAGACAAATGGGCTGAGAAAGAAATTAGGGAAACATTACGCTTTAAAACAGCTACAATAATATAAAATATCTTAGTGTAACTCTAACCAAGCAAGTGAAAGATCTGAATTAGAAGAATTTCAAGTCTATAGAGAAAGAAATTGAAGAAGATATTAGAATATGGAAAGATCTTCCATGTTCATGGATAGGGAGGATTAACATAATGGCTATCTTACCAAAAGCAATCTACAGATTATGTACATTTCCCATCAAAATTCCATCACAATTATTTACAGATCTTGAAAGAGCAATTCTCCACTTCATATAGAAAAACAAACAAACAAACAAAAAACCCAGGATAGATAAAATAATCCTGTACAATAAAAATAAAAAACTTCTGGAGGTATTACCATCCCTGATTTCAAGCTATACTACTGAAAAATAGTAATAAAAACTGCATGGTATTGACATACAAAAAAGATGGGTTGATCAATGAAATAAAATTCAAGACCCAGAAATAAACCCATGCACCTATGGACACTTGATATTTGACAAGCCAAAACAACACAATAGAAAAATAAAAGCATTTTAAACAAATGCTGTTTGTTTAATTGGATGCCTGTCTGCATATAGAAGAATGCAAATAGACACATATCTATCAACCTGAAAGTATATCAAAGACCTCAAGATAAAACTAGACACACTAAATGTAATAGAAGAGAAATTGGGAAACTGCCTTGAACAATATTGCCACAGGAGACAAATTCCTGAATAGAACACCAATAGCTCAGGCACTAAAGTTAACAATTAAAAATTGGAAAGAGTTTGCAAGGCTAAGTACACCATCAACAGACATATTATTTTGTCTTTGGGTGAAATATTCTATAAATATTTCTTAGGTCCATTTGGTTCTTAATGTCTGTTAGTTTCATTTTTTTCTCTATTTTCTGTCTTAATAACTTGTCCATTGGTGAGTGTAGGGTGATGAAGTCTCTCAATATTAATGTGAAATGTCAAGACATGATTTAAATTTTACTGTTTTGTTTTACAAATGCAGGTTATACTGCACTTGGGGCATAGATATTCAGAGTTGAGGTCTCATCTTGGTATATTTTTCCTTTGATGAGGATCTTATCTTCCCTATCTTTTGCTTAATTTTGGTTGAAAATCTATTTTATAAGATATTAGAATGGCTCCTCCAGCTTGCTTCTTAATCTAGTTTGCTTGGAAAATATTTTTCTAGTCTTTTATACCCTGGTAATGTCTAACTTTGTTGCTGAGGTGTGTTGCTTGAATGTAGCAGTTCACAACCATTTTGTTAGCCTGTGGTTTTTTTTAATGGGGAAATGAGTCCATTGATGTTAAGAGATATAAATGAACAATGATTATTAATTCCTTATTTTTATGGTGGTGGTGGTGGTAGTCTCTCTCTCTCTCTCTCTCTCTCTCTCTCTCTCTCTCTCTCCCCCCCCTCTTTTTGTGTGTGTGTGTGCATGTGTGTGCGTGTGTGTGTTCCCATTCTTTTGATTTTGCTGGTGTATAGTTATTTATTTTCTGTGTTTTCTTGGGAATAGTTAATCTTCTGTAGAGCAGAATTTATGGATAGATACTGTTTCAATTTGGTTTTGTCATGGATTATCTTGCTTTCTCCATTTATGGTGATTGAAAGTTTTGCAGGGTATAGTAATCTGGGCTGGCATCTCTGGTCTCTTGGAGACAGAAAAACATCTGTCAAGGCTTCTCTGGCTTTTAGAGTTTCTGTTGAGAAGTTGGGTATAATTCTAATAGGTCTGTCTTTATATGTTATTAGGCCTTTTTTCCTTATAGCTTTTAATGTCCTTTCTTTGTTCTGTACATATAGTATTTTGATTATTATATGGCAGGAAGATTTTTCTTTTCTGGTCTAATTTATTTGATGTTCTACAAGGTTCTTGTATGTTGATAGGCATCTGTGGAGAGCCGTGACAGGCAGAGATGGCGCTGGTATTCCGATGCTCTCACAAGTTCACTGATTTACTGCTTTTGTGCAAGGGAAAAGCGCGTGAAGTCACAGGCCCATCCCGGGGCGTATATACATTTATGGGCAATTAACCAACCAGATATGTACACGCCACTCCAGGGGGTATTTAAGCGGCACCTTCCCGGAGCTCGGGGCCTTCCTCTAGTGGGTCTTTCCTCTATAACACCGTAATAAAGAAAACTGCGAAAGAACCCTGGTGTCTGCGTGTGATCTTGCTGGCAAGTTGCACGCGCAACAGGCAACTCTTGAGGTTACAGAAATTTTCTTCTATGATTTTGTTGAACATGTTTTCTGGACCTTTAAGTTAGAAATCTTCTCCTTCTCCACCTATTATTTTTAGGTTTGGACCTTTCATAGAGTCCCAGAGTTCCTGGGTGCTTTATGTAAGAACTTTTTTAGATTTAACATTTTTTGACCAGTGTACTGATTTCTTCTATTGTATCTTCTATGCCTGAAATTTTTTTCTTCCATGTTTTAATTATGAAGGTTAAGTTTGTGTCTTTAGTTCCTGTTTTCTTATCTTCTATTTCCATTTTTAGTTCTTGAACAGTTTTATTCATTTCCTTCACCTGTTTAAATGCATTTTCCTGTATTTATCTAAGGGAATTTATTAATTTCCTCTTTAAAGGTCTTTATCATTTTTTTAAGATTGGATTTAAGGTTATTTTCTTTTGCTTCACCTGTGTTGGAATATCCAGGGCTTGCTGTAGTAGGATGTCTGGTCTCTGATAGTACCATATTGCCCTGCATGTTGTTCATTGTGTTTTTATCCTGGCATTTAGATATCTGGGCTATGCAATTATTATAGGTTTAAATGTGAGGTCTGAGTTAACCTTGTTGGATGGGTATTTTTGGATGTTTTTCCCTTGGTATCTGTTTCCTCTCTGTCTACTGGCCTGAGTGGCCTGGAATTCTGGTAACTAACTATTCTTCAGATGCAGTATGGTGTCTCCCCTGGGATTTTTTTGTGGTCTGTGTGGCCTCTGAGCTTTCGGGTGCTACCCTTGCCTCTAGAGTAACTAGTACCAATGTGTCCAAGAGCTGCTAGTGCTGGTGGGCAAAGAACAATTTAAAGCTGATGAATTTGTTTTTGTCAGGCAAGGGCTTGGAGCAGTGTCAGACTTGTTTGCCCATGATGACAACAGGCCTCCAGGAATGTAAGAAGGCTAGTGGGACAGGAAATGGAGCAAATGTTTATTGTAATGAGTCATTGGTCTGGTTCAAGATCTCTGGCTTCTAAGATACAATAAATTTTGGATTCTCACTGTGACTCACTACTGCCTTGTGTCATAGAGACCTTTCAACTTTGGATCAGCAGGATTGAGCCTTTGATGTGTCCCAACTGTTAGGAGATGGTACAGATTTGTGAGTAGGCCAACTCAGAGCCCTGGAACTGAGCCTGGGTGGCTCACCAGCTCTTCCTTATCTGGACCACCAGGGTGAGCTCTCCAACACAGCTCCAGCGAGGTCACCCAATGCCACCATTAGCAGGACACAGGGGCAGCTCTCCTGTTTTTATGCCCTAGAGCCAGCTCATCCTCACCTGTACCCAGACCTCCAGAGTCAGTCCTACTCTGCTGCCCAAAGTGTGGGAGCCCACTCTCTCAAGTTCTGCTGCCTGCAAGAGGCTGGGACATCTCTCACACTCTCAGAACTAGCTCACCTATGTCTTCACCATCATGACTAGACCCACTGTGTTGCCCAGGTAAAGTCCAGAGCCCACTTCCCTGAGTCCTACAGCCAGTGAAGGGGCTGGACTATCTCTACAATTCTCATGCCCTTGGGACCAACTCTCCAGACTACCAAAGATGGCAATGGACAAGCAGGGGAGGTGGGCATTACACCATAACCCAAGCCACTTCATGGCAGGCAAGGGGAGTAAAGGAGCTAGCTCCCCCATACTCTTTCCCTCAGAGGAGGCTCACCCATACCCTGCCATCAGGGCCAGCTCCATGATGCTGTACAGACAAGATGTACGGCATGTTTTCCTGAGTGCTGCTGCTGATGAGTGATAAGAATAACTCTCCTGTGTTCATGACCCAGTGAGCAGCTTTCCTGATTGTCAAAGGCAGCATGGTGTTAGGAACATTTCCTCAGGACTGATACCATCCCATGACAGAAGAGTGGTGGAGTCAACACTTATGCTCTAAGGACCAGCTCACCGAACCCCACCTTTCCATTTCCTCCATCAGGGCCAGCTTCACTGTGCTGCCTTGGAAAGGCACAGTGCTTGTTCTCTTCAGTGCTATTGATGGTGCAAAATAGGACAGAGTACCACATCCAGTGAGAAGCAGGGCTGGTTCTACACAACCCCTGAACATCTATGTGGTTCCCAGAAGCTGGCATGACCTGGGATGCCCCCCATGTTCTCTAGTCATAAATGAGTCATGAACATAGATATTAACTAACTCCTGACACTGCATAGCTACAGACCCAGACATATCCCTTGTGACCAGCTAAGGCTGAGACTTCACCATGGTCCCAGGTGGTAGGGCTGGCCACTCACTACAGCCTATTTCTTTCCACATTCAACATCCCAGTTCCATCTCTCTTCATAATGCTCAAGCTGCTTCACTTTCCTTTCTCCTCCATCTAACCTTCACACACTCACACATTTTGGTGGCTCCCGCTGCAGGCTGGTCACAAAGCTGGCAGACCCCTGAGTGACATCCTCCAACTGTGATGCATGGCGTAGCAATGGGCAGGTGTTTGTGGTCTGCCTGTTTCAGTGCCTTCCTCAACCATCATCAAAGAGTCTTCTCTTGCCATAGGTAAGAACAAATACAGACACCCACAACCAGACATTATCCAGAGAGTGAGAAACATTGTAACACTCAGTCCTAAAAGTGGCATCTTCATCAAATACCTCTCTTCCTCTGGCTTTAGGGAACTGTGGACATTCAGGGAGGAATGACTGTAAGAGCCAGAAAGGATGAAGGATGCCAGGGAAACAAGACCTTCTAATAGGAAAGACAGGTCTCAGTCAGAGACAGCACAGATAGCACAAAGGTGATCCAGATGGCAAAAGGCAAGCACAAGAACACAAGCACCAGCAACCCAAGGTACTTCCCATCATCAGAACCTAGTTCTCCCACATTAGAAAGTCCTGAACTCCCCATATCACCAGGAAAACAAGAAGCAGATCTAAAATCACTTCTAATGATGATGCTAGAGGACTATAAGAAGGAAATAAATAACGCTACCAAAAAACTTGAGGAGAACACAGGAAAACAGAATGAAGTCCTTAAAGAAACACAAAAATCCTTTAAAGAATTACAAGAAAACACAAACAAACAGATGAAGAAATTGAACAAAAACATCCAGGACATAAAAATGGAAGTACAAACAATAAAGAAATCACAAAGGGAGGCTACCCTGGAGATAGAAAACCTAAGAAAGAAATCAGGAGTCATAGACACAAGCATCACCAACAGAATACAAGAGATAGAAGAAAGAATCTCAGGTGCAGATGATACCTTAGAAAATATTGACACAACTGTCAAAGAAAACGCAAAATTCAAAAAGTTCTTAACACAAAACATCCAGGAAATCCAGGACACAATGAGAAGACCAAACCTAAGGATAATAGGTATAGATGAGAGTGAAGATTCCCAACTTGAAGGGCCAGTAAATATCTTCAACAAAATTATTGAGGAAAACTTCCCTAACCTAAGGAAGGAGATGCCCATAATCACACAAGAAGACTACAGAACGCCAAACAGACTAGATCAAAAAAGAAATACCTCCTGTCACATAATAATCAAGACACAAAATGCACAAAACAAAGAAAGAATCTTAAAAGCAGTAAGGGAAAAAGACCAAGTAACATATAAAGGCAGACCTATCAGAATTACACCTGACTTCTCACCAGATACTATAAAAGCCAGAAGATCCTGGAAAAATATCATACAGACCCAAAGAGAACATAAATGCCAGCCCAAGCTACTTTACCCAGCAAAACTCTCAATTACCATAGACAGAGAAACCAAGATATTCCATGACAAAACTGAATTTACACAGTATCTTCCCACAAATCCAGCACTACAAAGGATAATACCAGGAAAGCTCCAATACAAGGAGGGCAATCATACCTAGAAAGAGCAAGAGAATAATCCTTTTCCACCAAACCCAAAAGAAGATAACCAAACAAACGATGTCTCCATTATTAGCAAAAATGACAGGAAGCAACAACACCCTCTCCTTAATATCTCTTGACATCAATGGACTCAATTCCCCAATAAAAAGGCATAGGCTAACGGACTGGATACACAAACAGGACCCAGCTTTTTGCTGCTTACAGGAAATCCACCTCAGTGACAAAGACAGACACTACCTTAGAGTAAAAGGTTGGAAAACAATTTTTCAAGCAAATGGCCCTAAGAAACAAGTGGGAATAGCCATTCTAATATTGAATAAAATCGACTTTCAACTTAAAGCTATCAAAAAGTATAAGGAAGGACATTTCATACTTGTCAAAGGAAAAGTCAACCAACATGAACTCTCAATTCTGAATATCTATGCACCAAATACAAGAACACCAAGTTTCATAAAAGAAACCTTACTAAAGCTCAAAACACACATTGCACCTCACACAATAATAGTGGGAGACTTCAACACCCCACTCTCAGCAATGGATAGATCATGGAAACAGAAACTAAATAGAGATACAGTGAAACTAACAGAAGTTATGAACCAAATGGACTTAACAGATATCTATAGAACATTTCACCCTAAAGCCGAAGAATATACCTTTTTCTCAGCACCTCATGGTACCTTCTCCAAAATAGACCATATAATTGGGCACAAGACAGACCTCAACAGACATAAAAAAATTGAAATAATCCCCTACATCCTATCAGATCACCATGGTCTAAGACTGGTCTTCAAAAATGACAAAGACAATGGAAAGCCCACATTCACATGGAAACTGAACAACACCCTTCTCCTTGATAATCTGGTAAGGGAAGAAATAAAGAAAGAAATTAAAAACTTTTTAGAATTTAATGAAAATGATGACACATCATACCAAAATCTATGGGATACAATGAAAGCAATGCTAAGAGGAAAATTCATAGCTCTAAGTGCCTATGAAAAGAAACTGGAGGGAGCATACACTAGCAGCTTGAAGACACACCTGAAAAACCTAGAACAAAAAGAAGCTAATACCCCCAAGAGGAGTAGAAGGCAGGAAATAATCAAACTCAGGGCTGAAATCAACCAAATAGAAACAAAAAGAACTATCCAAAGAATCAATAAAACCAGGAGCTGGTTCTTTGAGAAAATCAACAAGATAGATAAACCCTTAGCTAGACTAATCAGAGGGCAGAGAGACAGTATACAAATTAATAAAATCAGAACTGAAAAGGGTGACATAACAACAGAAACTGAGGAAATTAAAAAAAATCATCAGATCCTACTACAAAAGCCTATACTCAACGAAATTGGAAAATTTGGATGAAATGGACAATTTTCTAGACAAATACCAGTTCCAAATGTTAAATCAGGACCAGATAAACCATCTAAACAGTCCCATAACCCCAAAAGAAATAGAAGCAGTCATTAAAAGTCTCCCTACAAAGAAAAGTCCGTGGCCAGTCAGTTTTAGTGCAGAATTCTATCAGACCTTCAAGGAAGACCTAATTCCAATTCTCTTCAAACTATTCCACAAAACAGAAACAGAAGGTACACTACCCAATTCATTCTATGAAGCCACAATTATGCTCATACCTAAACCACACAAAAAGCCAACAAAGAAAGAGAACTTCAGACCAGTCTCCCTTATGAACATTGATGCAAAATTACTCAATAAAATTCTAGCGAACCGAATCCAAGAACACATCAAAACAATTATCCATCACGACCAAGTAGGCTTTATCCCAGGAATGCAGGGTTGGTTCAATATACGGAAATCCATCAATGTAATCCACTATATAAACAAACACAAAAAAAAAAACCCACATGATTATATCATTAGATGCTGAGAAAGCATTTGACAAAATTCAACACCCCTTCATGATAAAAGTCTTGGAAAGGTCAGGAATTCAAGGTCCATACCTAAACATAGTAAAAGCAATATACAGCAAACCAGTAGCCAGCATCAAACTAAATGGAGAGAAACTTGAAGCAATCCCACTAAAATCAGGGACTAGGTAAGGCTGCCCACTCTAAGTATATTAAATACTTTTTTAATATAGTATTGGAAGTCCTAGCCAGAGCAATTAGGCAACACAAGGAGGTCAAAGGGATACAAATTGGAAAGGAAGAAGTCAAAATCTCAGTATTTGCAGATGATATGATAGCATACTTAAGTGACCCCAAAACTTCAACCAGAGAACTCCTAAACCTGATAAACAACTTTAGCAAAGTGGCTGGATATAAAATTAACTCAAGCAAATCAGTAGCCTTCCTCTACTCAAAAGATAAACTTGCTGAGTAAGAAATTATGTAAATGACACCCTTCACAATAGTCACAGATAATATACAATACCTGGGTGTGAACCTAACCCAGCAAGTAAAAGACCTGTATGACAAGAACTTCATGCCCCTGAAGAAAGAAATCGAAGCAGATCTCAGAAGATGGAAAGATCTCCCATGCTCATGGATTGGAAGGATTAATATAGTAAAAATGGCTATTTTGCCAAAAGCTACCTACAGATTTAATGCAATCCCCATCAAAATTCCCACTCAATTATTCACAGAGACAGAAAGAGCAATCTTAAAATTCATTTGGATAACAAAAAACCCAGGATAACGAAAACTACTCCCAGCAATGAAAGAACTTCTGTGGGAATCACCATCCCTGACTTCAAGCTGTACTACAAAGCAATGGTGGTAAAAACTGTGTGGTATTGGAACAGAGACAAGCGGGATGATCAATGGAATAGAATAGAAGAGACAGAAATGAATCCCCATAACTATGGTCACTTGATCTTTGACAAAGAAGCTAAAACCATCGAGTGGAAAAAAGACAGCATTTTCAACAAATGGTGCTGGTCCAACTGGAGGTCAGCATGTAGAAAAATGCAAATTGATCCATACTTATCGCCTTGTACAAAGCTCAATTCCAAGTGGATCAAGTACCTCCACCTAAAACCAGCCACACTGAAACTAATAGAAGAGAAACTGGGGAAAAGCCTGGAACACATAGGCACAGGAGAAAAGTTCCTGAACAGAACACCAATGGCCTGTGCTCTAAGACCAAGAATTGACAAATGGGACCTCATACAAATGCAAAGCTTCTGTAAAGCAAAGGACACAGTCAATAGGACAAAGCAGCAAGCAACAGACTGGGAAAAGATCTTCACCAACCCTACATCTGATAAAGGGATAATATCCAAGGTATACAAAGAACTGAAGAAATTAGACTCTAGACAATCAAAGAACCCTATTAAAAAATGGAGCACAGAGCTGAACAAAGAATTCTCAACTGAGGAAGCTCATATGGTTGAGAAGCACCTAGAAGTGTTCAGCATCCCTAGTCATCAGGGAAATGCAAATGAAAACAACACTGAGATTCCACCTCACACCAGTCAGAATGGCTAAGATCAAAAACACAGGTGACAGCACATGTTGACGAGGATGTGGAGAAAGAGGAACACTCCTCCACTGTTGGTGGGATTGTATACTGGTACAACTACTATGGAAAGCAGTCTGGCGGTATCTCAGAAAATTGAACATAGTGTTACCTGAGGACCCAGCTATACCACTCCTGGGCATATACCCAAAAGACATTTCAACATACAACAGGGACACATGCTCCACCATGTTCATAGCAGCCTTATTTATAATAGCCAGAAGTTGGAAAGAACCCAGATGCCCTTCAACAGAAG
The DNA here is from genome assembly GCF_004785775.1 of Grammomys surdaster. NCBI lineage: Eukaryota > Metazoa > Chordata > Mammalia > Rodentia > Muridae > Grammomys > Grammomys surdaster. The sequence continues at coordinate 3,753,117 of NW_021604641.1, read as the reverse complement.
AATGGATGCAGGAAATGTGGTACATTTATACAATGGAGTACTACTCGGCTATTAAAAACAATGAGTTCATGAAATTCTTAGGCAAATAGATGGAGCTGGAAAATATCATCTTGAGTGAGGAGACCCAGTCTCAAAAGAACATACATGGTATGCACTCACTGATAAGTGGATATTAGCCCAAAAGCTCACAATTTCTAAGCAACAACATATAGACCACATAAAACTCACATAGAAGAAGGAAGACCAAAGTGTGGATGCTTTGGTCCTTTCTAGAATGAGCATCAAAAGTTTCAACCAGAGCTCCCAAAGTCTAAACTGCCAGCCAGAGAGCACAAAGGGAGGGACTCAAGCACCTGTGTAGGGAATTGAGGGTGACCTTGTTAGATTTCAGTGAAAGTGGAGGGCCATGGTCCCCAAAAGTTTGGATCCCCTACTGTGTAGGAATTCGAGAGCAGGGAGATGGGACTGGGAGGATGTTTGGAGCACACCCTCACAAAAATTAGGAGGAGGGGGTATGAGATAAGGGGTTTGGGGGGAGAATGGGAGATGAGATAACATTGAAAGGTAAATACATATAATATCCAATAAAAAACACACATATGAAATGTCTTAAAAAAAGAAGAGAGGGAGAGAGTTTACTTATTTTAAATTATTTTCAAAAGTTTCTAGGAGTTGCTAATTGGATAAGATCCTATTTTAAGCTCTCCACAAAAGAATTTAAGTTTCTGTTCAATATTATCAAGAGAGAGGTAAATCCTAATTTTCCTCAACAATTAATTGACAAAAGTGAGGTAATCTCACAAAAAGTAGAAGAAGCTATTACTAATCGATACATTATATAGTCTGATTAGTTGTCGTTGGTGCTATAACAGTCCTTTCACAAAAGATTATTAATATAGATTTATATATCCTTAAATAGGGTCTTCATGACTCTCTGAGTGTGGAAGGAGCGACTGTTGGCACTTCTGTCCTGATTTTACAAGAACTCTGAAAAACTGGCTTTAAAAACAAAAGAGGAGAAATGGTACCCTCTCAGAAGGAGTGCCCCTGAAATACTCTCCATCATGCCTTGTTCACTTTTATCTCTCTAAAGCTGAAAGCTCATGGCAAATCTGCTGGTGACTGCCTCTGGCACCACCAAGACCAACAAAACTTTGCCACAGATATGAGGAAGGACCGTCTTACCCTTAAAGGGAATGGCCCAGACCCAGTTCCCTTATGGGGCCGAGGATTGATATGCCTGTCTGATATACCACAGAAGGCACAGCTAACTGGCTACCAAAAAGATTAATGAAAAAAATAGATACCCCCACAAAGCCAGGCCCAACCATAAATACGATGAGTACCAATTTACATCCAGGGAAGAGAAATCTCCCTGAGAATCCCCTTCTTTTTCCTTTCCAGGAAAAATGAATCACCCGTGATATCTGCTGTTATAAGTTCTCATCCAGATGCTGGCCTCTGAACTTATACTACTCAGAACTTTGAAGGGCCACTAACAAGAACATCAAACAGCTAGAGATTGACATCACTAATCTGAAGAAATCCCTTGTTTCTCCCTCTGAAGAGACCTCCTAAAATCGCAAAGATCCTTATTGGACTTGATTTACTCTATTACAATAGAAAAGGTTGTGTACAGCTCTTGACTGTGTACAGCCCTTAAAGAACAAGGTTGCCTTTACATAGACAGGACAAGGAGGGTTAAAAAGAGCATGAAACAGGTAGTGAAGGCCCTAAGAAAAATCAGAGAGAGAAAGAAACAGATGAATGTTGGTACAAGAATTGGTTTGCAGCCTCTCCAAGGTTGTCAGCCCTATTTTCTCCCATCTTGGGACCATTATTTGGGTTCTTTTTGCTTTTATCTGCTGGTCCCTGGCCCTCAAGTAGGTGGACTAACTCTGTGATACAACAGATAAATAATTTGGTAGCAAAACCTACTCAGATACATTATCATAAGTTAGCTATGGAGGACCAGGAGACTCAAGATGAGGTTGTTACTTTATACAGGGTGTTTCTAAAACCCATCTTCACCCAACCTAAATGGGGGGACTTCTGCCCCTAGACCAAGCAGAGAGGGGCCACCCAGAATCCCCTCTAACAGGCGATCTGAATTCTTGCTTAGGCTGCGAGGCTAAGCACTGCAAGGGAATATAAATAAAAGTTTAAAATATCTATCTGGGTTTCCTAAGGGACAAGCCTGACTGCATAGGGGTTGATGTCAAAAGTATCCCCTCTCCAGGAAAAAGACATCAGGATGGGTATGGCCCTCATGCCTCGCTGGACGACAGGGGGACTGAAGCCATTACAAGGTCCCCTTCAAGTACTGGAGGTCAGGCCTCTATCCCTGCCTTTGCAAGTTTAGAATTGCCACAGACCTTCTATACTTAGAGAAGAGAGGAGATGTCAGGGGCAGCCCTGCTTACACACTGGAGGCCTAAAATTAGCAATACGCCTGTCATACATGTATACTAACACCAAGTCTTGGGTCTCAGTGGAAAAACATTGAAACAGATGACAATAAGCTAATGTAAACAGGCAGCTTTGGTGGAAATTTACAAGCCTGAGTAGTCATAGACCTTGTAAATAAGTAGCCTTGGCAGACAATACCATCTTAGATATGGACAAGCGAGTCACAGGCAGAGTCATAGTGACTTGTCCCCAAACCTTCACCCAGCCGATACCCGGTTCGGAAGATATCTGTATTCTCCCTGAACACTCACACTCCATTGTCATTCCCTTCCCCACATCCTTCCTTTCTGTGTTTATAACCCCTGTGTGAATGAGTTACAATTTGAGAAAAAATAAATTATAAAAAAAAGGAAGAGAAGGTAGAATTATTGATTTTGATTATCTCTTCTTGTATTGCCAACTTCTGTGCTTTTTTCCAAAGCTCTGGGTACAGGAGTAAGTTATTAATATGAGATCCGTCTAATTTCTTGGTTTAGGACTTAGGACTCCAAACTTTCTTCTTAGGACTGCCTTCTCATTATGCTTCATGGACTTTGGCATGATGTGTTTTTTATTCTCAGTCATTTCAAGGTCATGTTAAAATTTTCTTCTTAATTTCTCCTTTGACCAGTTTTCATGAGGTAGTAAGTTGTTAACCTTTCAGGAGTTTCTATACTTTCTGTCATTAATGTCATTGATATCTCTATTTATTCCTTTTTATTTTTTTTAAATTTATTTATTTATTTATTTACCTTATGCATATGAGTACACTGCTGCTCTCTCAGACACACCAGAAGAGAGCATCAGATCCCATTACAGATGGTTGTGAGCCACCAAGTGTTGCTGTGTCTCAGGACCTCTGGAAGAGCAGTCAGTGGTCTTAAATGGTGAGCTATCTCTCTAGCCTCTCTATATTTATTCTTCGTGATCATAATGTGAGATATTATTTCAATTTTCTTAATTGGTTAATTGGTTGAAATTTGCTTTGTGTCCTAATATGTGGTCAATATCATAAAAGTTCCATGATCTCCTGCAAAATGGTATACTTTTTAGTATTTAGGTGGACTATTCTCTATATGTCTGTTAGAGCCACTTGATTTCTGATGTTATTTAGCACTAGAGTTTTTATATTTAGTTTTTGTTTGGATAACTTATTTAGCACTGAGAACAGGGTATTGAAATGATATACACTATCACTATGATGGGTGATGTGGTCACTTGGTCAATCTGTGACTTTAGTTCTGCTAGTGTTTCTTTTATGAAGTTGGGTGTCCTGTGCTTGCTACATAAATATTTAGAACTATAATATTATCTTTGTGGATTTTTTAATGAACAAAAGCCCCTCTTATCCATTTAAAAAAAAAAGATCACAATAACAGAATAAAAGACCAAAAAAAATCACCTTATTCCTTTAGACAAAGTGCTTTCTAACCATAAATACATTTTAAAGATTAAAAAATTCCCAGCAGGAAAGTACAAAAGAAAATTACTTTAACATATTATATGCCATATATTAAAATTCTACACCTAACATCATCCTCAAAAATGAAAAACTGCAAGCTTTTCCTAAAATGTGCAATTTTCAGTAAAATGGATATAATTATGATCACCATAATGGCTGAAACAATTCAAAATCATGAAGGCTAGCTTTATTTGCGCCCCTCACAAGTGGAACCCAAATATGTATGGAGGAAAGTAAAAAGAGAAGTACAGAAAGGCAGGATGCCTTCTGTGGGAACGGAAGAGGATGTAATAGAATGAACATGTCCGAAGTCCAAAAACTTCTGGTGGTTTGACATGATTGGCCTAGAGTGATACTATTTGGAGATGGAGACTAGTTAGAGTAGGTGTGGCCTTGATAGAGGTGTGTGTCACTATGGGTCTGAGCTTCAAGACCTTTATCCAAGCTGCCTGGAAGTAGTCGTTTCATGCATGCCTTTGGAACAAGATGTTGAACTCTCAGCTCCTCCTGTACCATGCTTGTCTGGGTTCTGCCATGCTCCTACCTTGATGATAATACACTGAACCTGTGAACCTGTATCCCAGCCCCAATTAAATTTTGTTCTTATAAGAGTTTCCTTGGTCATAGTGTCTCTTCACAGTGGTAAAACTCAGAAAATACTTGAATAAAAAATATTATGAAATTAATGGACCAGCAGGTCATTATTCGGTGACAGGGTTCTAAACAAAAAGGGAAGAGGATAAGATACAGAAGATAGGAAAGTTGGGGTCAGGATGTTTTACACAAGTTGTCTTAAGCCAAATAAACTTAGTAAGAAGTACAACAACTTACGTACAGTTTTCAGAGGAAAAAATGGGATAAAGTCAGCAAAATTTTTCATACAATGGAATGAAGTCAGCAGGACACTAATCAAACAATGTTGCACAAAAATAACACATTGTACTACAAGTAGAGTACTCAGGAGTAAATTTTAACATATATGTTCAAATGGTAGATTGTTATCATGCCAGTGCTACATAAGTGGCCAATACTCATCAGAAAAGATGCTTAAAAATACCCCACTCATATTGATAAAATTCACGACCACACTGCAGTGAAATATTAACACCCCTTAGGATGACATGTTAGAAGTCAACAAAAATAAACAAAGCCAACAACAACAACAACAACAACAACAACAAAAGGAATTGGGTACATCTACTAAAAGATTGTTTTAGTGGAAAGTAATATCAATATTACTCAAATAATTCCACAAAATATAAACAGAAAAAACATTCCCTAACTCATTATATGAGTCCACAGTCACCCTGGTACCTACACCACACAAAGACTCAATAGAGAAAGAGAATTTTAGACCAGCTTTTCTTATGAACATTGATGCAAAATCCTCAACAAAATATTTTTTTATTAATCCTTCCATTCCTTTACATCTAAAATGATATCCTACTTCCCAGTTTCCCCCTCTGTCAGCCCCCATCCCTTGATATTCCTCTTCCCAGTTACCCCTCCATCAACTCCCCAACCCACATCTTCCTCCCTCCCCTTTGTCTGTATGAGAGTGCTCCCTCACCCACACACACTTTCCTGCCCCACCCATCGCTCAAGCATCTCCCTATTCTGGGGCATCAAGCCTCCCCGGTACCAAGGGCCTCCCTTGAAACTGCTCTCAGTTAAGACCATCCTCTGCCACATATGTATCTAGAGCCACGAATCTCTCTAAGTACACTCTTTGGTTTTTGGTCTAGGCTTTGGGAGAACTGTGTGGTCAGGCCAGCATATCTTGTTCTTCCAATGGGATTATAATCCCCCTCTGTTCCTCCATCCCTTCTGTCAGCTTCTCCACCAGGTTCCCTGAGTTCAGACTGATGGTTGACTCCAAGCATCCTCATCTGCATTGTTCTGTTGCTGGCCGGACCTCCCAAGGAACCATCACACTAGGTTCCTGTAAGCAAACTCCTCTTGACCATAGCAACAGTGTTGGGTTTGGTGTCTGCAGACATGACCTATCCCCAGATAGGGCTGTCTTCAGTTGGCCTTTCCTTCAGTCTCTGTTACGTTTTTATCCCTGTTCTTCCTTTGAATAGAAACATTTATGGATTAAAAAACTTTGAGGTTGGTAGGTGACCCCATCCCTTGACCAGAGGCTGTGTCTATCTACTGGAGAAGATCTCCACAGGTTCTACCTCCCCCCTTCTCTGTACATTATAGCTAATGTCAATCCCATTGGGTCATGGGAGCCTCACATTTCTCTGGTGTCTGGAACCCTCTAGTGGCTATCTCCAGTTCCTCATCCCTCCTGCTACCATTTTTGTTCAGTTTCCTGACCCTCCATACCTCTTTCACTTCTCCAGATTCTAATACTGCCTCCCTTAGTTCCTCCCTGTCCTTTCTCCCTCCCTTGTCCCCCTCTCCTTCCACCTCCCATAATAGTCCTGTTTTCCTGCCTCTCAATGCAGGGCTGAAGCATCCACCCCCTGGTCTTCATTCCTTCTACACTCCATATGGTCTGTAGGCTGTATCATGGGCATTGTGAGCATTTGGGCTAGTATCCACTTATTAATGAGTACATATCATGTGTATTCTTTTGTGTCTGGGTTACAACAAAATACTTACAAACTGAATCCAAGAACACATCAAAGACATCATCTACCTTGATCAAGTAGGCTTCATACCTTGATGCTGGGATAGTTCAATATATGAGAAAGAATCAATGTAATCTACCATATTTTTAAAAAATGAAAGCAGAAAGACCATATGATCATCTTATTAGATACTGAAAAGACCTTTGACAATATCCAACACCCCTTCATATTAAAAGTCTTATTGATATCAGAGATACAAGGCACATACTTAAACACAATAAAAACAATATAGACCAAGCCAATAGCCAGAATCAAATTAAGTAGAGAGAAACTTAAAGCAATTTCACTATAATTATGGACAAAGCAAGGCTGTCTACTTTCTTTGTATCACTTCAATATAGTACTTGAAGTTCTAGCTAAAGCAATAAAGCAACTCATGGAAATCAAGGGGATAAAATTAGAAAGGAAGTAGTCAAAGTAACCCTATTTGCAAATGATATGATGGTGTACATAAGCAACTCCCAAAATTCTACCAAAGAACTCCTAAAACAGGTAAATGCCTTCAGCAAAATGACTGGATATAAAAATAAAATCAGTACCCTCCTTTATACAAATGACAAATGGGCTGATAAAGAAATCAGAGAAACAACACTCTTCACAATAGCCAGATATACTATGAAATATCTTGCTGTAACTCTAACAAAAAACTGAAAGGCCTGTATGACAAGAACGTTAAGCCTCTAGAGATAGAAATTGAAGAAGATAGCAGAATATGGAAAGATCTCCACACTCATATATCAGTAGAATTAACATAGTAATAATGGCCATCTTACCAAAAGCAATCTAAAAATTCAATGAAATTCCATCACAACTCTTTACAGACCTTGAAGAACAATTCTCAACTTCAAAAGGAAAAACAAAAAACCCAGGATATCTAAGATAATCCTGTACAATAAAAGAACCTCTGGGGGTATCACCATCTCTGATTTCAGGCTGTACTACAGAGCAGTAATAACAAACCTGTATGATATTGCTATAGAAACAGACAGGTTGATCAATGGAATCCAATCAAAGACACATACATAAACAGACATACCTATAGACACTAGATTTTTAACAAAGAAGCCCAAACCGTACAATTGAAAAAAAATCTTCAAAAAAATGGTGCTGGTCTAACTGGATGTCTGTGTGTAGAAGAATGTAAACAGATTCATATTTATCAACCTGCACCAAACTCAAGTCCAAATGTATCAAAGACCTCAACATAAAACTGGATATAGTAAACCTAAAAGACATGAAAGTGGAAAATAGCCTTGAACTCATTGGAACAGAAGACAATTTCCTGAACAAAACATCAATGGCTCAGGCTCTAAGAGCAACAATTAATAAATGGGACCTCATGAAACTAAAAAGCTTCTGTAAGACCAATGACAATGTCATTAGGACAAATTGGCAACCTACAAATTGTAAAAAATCTTCACAAGCCCTACATTCAACAGAGGGATAATATTTAAAACATATAAAGAATTCAAGAAGTTAGACATCAAAAATCGTATAACCTAATTTTAAAAATGGAGTAAGAGCTAAACAGAGAATTCTCAACAGAGGAATCACAACTGGCTGAGAAGCAGGACTACAAAAAAAGGATAAGAAATTAAAATGTAATAGTAAATAATTTTTTTCAAAGAACTTAGTCATCAGGGAAATGCAAATCAAAATGACCATGAGATTCCTTCTTACATCAATCAGAATGGTAATGTATGAAGAGAAAATATTTAGAACATTTGGGCATCCAGGAAGACACAATATTTGAGAAGTTATGGACTTCTGCAGAACCCTTGATTTTATTCTAAACTTTAGCATTCTTACATTCCTATATTCTTCTTTTAGATAGTAAACATTTTATGTAAAGTAATAGCCTCATTTTAAAAGGAATCTGCAACAAATAAAGCTACTTCTAATTAGAAAAAAATCAGGCTTCAGTCAAATGAAATCTCCATCATGACTAAAATTTTCTAGATGGTTCTCATTGCCATGTCTTGACACTCAGTTTTGAAATATACATACTTCATATATACTCACTTCATAATTTATACTTAGTTCATAATTTCTAGAACTTGGGATTCAGTATATGAAGTAACACACTATTCTTGTCAAAAAAGTTTTCCCTTATAGTTGCTATAATTGAAGGATGCTATCACTTTATCTGGTATATAGAAAAAATTCTTTCTCTTTTATCAAGCCTACATTGCCATTCTTTGATACAAGTGCAATTGAAAAAAGTTATTAATAGTAAACAATGTTTGTAGCTTAAGAGAGCCATTCAACTGAACAATGCAGAAGTTATTTAAGCTAATTCAGAGGTTCATATAATATTATACATGTAATATTGTATCTTACAATTAAATTATAATATCATATAAATTAAAGGAATGGTTATGAATTTAAAGAGAAAATTAACAGCCATGCACAAGATGAATGATTTCAGAGAACATTTGGCAGGTATATGAAGACAATAATGTCCCCCAACTAATATCCAAATGCTTGCATTATACACATTGATGCTTGCAGATAGATCAGATGTTTATTATACATCACTGTAAATATATGCTGTTAAGAATTCATGTATTAGACCGAAGTAATTATATTTTTCTCAAGCAATCTATCAAGTGTTCAACACTACAGCAACTATAGTCAATGACAATCTATCACATTCTCCAAAAAACTAAAAGGATTGGTGCAGAGTACTAACAAATCTTAAATATATTTATTAATTTATTCATATGAACTTAAAATTATTTTATTAAAGATATATATGTATAAATATATATACATATATACATACATATTTGTCTCTCCATTAAAAAAAAAATTAAGAATGGGGCTAAGGATGTAGCATCCATGCTAAGGTGCTTCTCTGCTTCTCTAGCATGTGTGAAACTCTGGGTTTGATCCTCAGCACTTCAATAAATAAACAAGTTAAATCTAGAAAAGAATAGATTTGAAAGATAGTAATTTATATTTTTGTCTCTTCTCCTCCTTCCAATTCACAAAGTCATAGCTATCATGGGCTAAGATAAGTTTGTAATTATAAATAAATATTCAGGTGCATATATTACAGTAGACTAACATTACTTGAGTTTAGCTATTGGGTACATTAAAGTCCAGCGAATGAAAACAATGTTACAAAAATTAAAAACTCAGTAATTAGGATGTGTTCTTCAACATGGGCTTCACAAAGTAGCAATGCTTATGTTAGTAAGCAAATGATCCTAACCTTTTGGCCCAAGCATCTAAACCAAATACACACAGGAACATTACAGGTAAACTTTACTTCTACTATGCTATTAGATACATCAAACAATGGGAGGGTTTTTGTTTTTTCTTTCTTCTAATATCATTCAAGCACCCATCAAATGATAGCATGGGGCTTTAGGGACCTCCTTTCCCAATGCCTCTGAGTTCAAGTGAATGTGGAAGATACCACAGTGACAGTTATAGATGTAGCACTTAATATTTTAGAAATAAAAGTGACAAAAATGAAGAAAAAAAAAGCAAGAAGTTGGCTTTCAAGCTAGTCAAAATCTCATCTGCCAAGCTAGAGAAATGGAGGAAATGCAAGTAAATCGTTGTTGAGATGGTTGAAGAAGAACTTCTCATTATAAAATGTCCCTGGGTTAGCTTGGTCCTAAGGGAAATCAGTTTTATGGCCAGTGACCCAGAAGTTCTTGATACTGACTTCAGCTTGACTTGACCCTAGACCCTAGATCCCTGACACACATTTACTTAGAACATTTACTTGAGAACATTAGTTGTAAAGATTATCTTTGCCAGTTTGATAAGTTTTTTTGAGCTTTTAATTGGGTTTATGACCCAGAAAAGTCATCCTCATGGGCCCAGAAGTCATCCTTCTGAAATGAGTTCATCACGGAGGAGATCATTCTTAACTGTTATTCTATGAGGGGAGGTCAAAACATGACCTCAGTGGACTAGTGCTTTGGTCCAAGTTATAAAACTATTAACTGTCATAGAGATGAGAGGAAGTTGTTCTTCTTTAAGGTCAGCAAACACAGACAACCTGTGTTCCTCCACCTCAGCTCTTAGCTCCCTCTTCCAGCCCAGCACTTGCTGTTAGTTATAGCAGTTCTACATGTCCATAGGTCTGCACCCATTCCATGTTTCTGCAAACACTATCTGACAAAAATCAACTCGCAGCAGTGTATCATGCTTGGCGCAACTTTTAACCATTAGCCAGTAAGCTTTAAAGAATATCATACCTCATACAGCCTAAATACCTCTGAATTATAGTGACGGAGCTGAGTAGATAAGACAAAGGGTCAAAAAATGGTTCTGAAAGAGAAAGGAGCAACTATGCACACTGAAATTTGGAAGCTAAACTATCATTGCCAGAATAACACCTGCAAAACCCTTGTAAAATGAAGGAAAGCTGCACACATGCATGACATGGTGGATGAACAGACCCAATTTGCAGAAGCATCATGAGATAATGTACCACAAAGCCTGGCACGTCACTACATCATGTCTCCACACTCCACAGTAGAAGAACATCCAGAGTAAACTTTTCAAGAAGGAAGAAAGACTTGGAAGCCAACGCTGAATCATTTTTCATAAACATAGTTTTAAAAGTAATAATTCTACCAGGAGCCTTTTGACTAACCACGGCATCAGAATCCCTCCGTTCTCAAGGTCAATCAATGGCATGGAATCTTGATTTTGCTTTTCTTATGCAGGTCACTAGACCCTCTCAGATTAAACAGATATACTGCTTCCTAATGCTAAGGGGCATAATAAAAGCAAGATTGCAAGTCTAGTGCATTAGGGCTCAAAAGAATTACAAAGTAACTTTCAAATTGCCAGAGTTTCCCTAAAAACAAAACTGAGTTTATTAAAGTAAACTCCTACTTGTGATGAGACTGTCTGAGGAAAAAATAAATTGCTCTACTTTCCTTCTGAATAGGAAAAACTCATTTTATGTAGGGAACATTCCACGGAGTTTTATTTAACCACATGCATTTGACTGAGTGTGTCTGAAGTACTTCAGCACCTCTTGGTATTCTATCCTTCTGAACTCATTTAGAATTCAGTGAAACATCACAGAGCATAATATATTCATTTAGTATCCATTTGGATGTCACACTTATTTCTATAGGTATTCAATTGTAATTCAACATTACTGGGCACTCAGGAAAAGCGTTAGCCTTAATTTCTTCAGTTGCCCTACTGTTAGAATCCATTCTCTGCATGCAAATCAGCACATTTGCATGTACAATTTATTCTTGATCTGAGCTTTCTATTTAAAAAAAAAAACTCTTCTTATCCTGATTATCACGTTTAAATGCAAATCGTTTCATACAGTGCTAGTCTGTTACAGTTGTGTGGAAATCTTATGAAGCAAGAGATTCCATAGGTTAGGTATCCCTGCAAGAGCCTTGTTATTTACATAGATATATCTCCATTATACCAAAATAATAAAAGCATACCTTTCCCCACTCTTTGCTCCGTCAAACTAAAGCAGTTCATGTTACAACACAAATATCTATAGGAAATTAGACCTAAATTGTGTGGAGTTTTGAGGAATGTTATCAGTTACTTATAATGTGGCCTCTCTATGTTTTAGTGACAGGAGCTGAGCAATAACACAAAAGGTCATAAAGTAGTTCTGGGAGTCGGAAGGATGCCTTTATTCTCTGAACTTCAGGAGTTTTATTACCAGCACAGGAACTGAAAACCAGGAGTGAGAATAATGTTCCTGAAAATGTTCCAGCCAGCTCGAAACGCAGATATAGCAAAAGTAACATACATCACAATTTCAGTCATTGTAACTGGTTGAGATAAATCTACAGGAGAATAGCAAAATATGTATATATAAACATTTGTGTTCATGCTGAAATATTTCTTTTATCCTTGAATCACAAGCTGCAACTACTTAAACTAACGTACTCATTCTGACATACAAATTATAAGTTGTTACTATTTTTATACCACACCTTTGTTACTGCTCATATGGCAATAATTATAACTAGCTGTAATTAAGACATAGTATTACCTGAGGATCCAGCTATACTACTCCTGGGTATATACTTGAAAGATTCTCCAGTGTATAATAAGGACACATGCCCCACTATGTTCATAGCAGCCTTATTTACAATAGCTGGAAGCTGGAAAGAACCCAGATGTCCTTCAACAAAGAAATGGATACAGAAAATGTGGTACATTTACACAATAGAGTACTACTCAGCTATTAAACACAATGAATTCAAGAAATTCTTAGGCAAATGGATGGAACTGGAAAATATGATCCTGAGTGAGGTAACCCAATCACAAAAGAACACACATTGTATGCACTCACTGATAAGTGGATATTAGCCCAAAACCTTGGAATACCGAAGATACAATTCACAGACCAGAAGAGACTCAAGAAGAAGGAAGACCAACTTGTGAGTACCTCAGTCCTTCCTTAGAAAGGGGAAGAAGATACTCATGGGATCAAATATGGAGACAAAGTATGGAGCAGAGACTGAAGGAAAGGCCATCCAGAGACTGTTCCACCTGGGGATGTTCTAATTTATTAATTACAGGTCTTCAATAGTCTACATTTGTAGAGTTTTTTGATAAACACTCTCATGATTTGCAAATATATATTAATAAACAAAATAAGGATATTTCAATGAACTTTTATGTCATTAAAAAAAGATTTTGATTGTAACACTCCAGTTATTTTTAAGGGATGGGAAGAAAGGTTTACCAGTTAAGAAAACCTCCTCTTCTATCAAAGGACCCCAGCTAAGTTCTTAGCACCCATGTTGAGCACACCAACATGTAATTTCAGCTATAGAGACTCTGCTTCCCACTTCTGGTCTCCATGGGTACATTCATATTTGTGCACATACACATAAATATTAATAAGTAATAAAATAAATCACAAAAATAACAATAGTATGTCAACTATATAAATTTTAAAACATGGATATCCATCAATGAAGGGTTTTAGACATTGAAATGATGAACATATCATACTAAAATTTCTACCTTATATAATGTTATTGGCCTTATTTGCTATTTAAAATAACCCAAAGTTTTCCCCCAGGTGACAAGTAAACAATATTTCTCACAAGCAGATTTTTAACCCCTTTCTAATGAGATTAATCTATTTCCTTATAGGCTAGAGACATCTGTCTAGAAATATTTCCATTAAAAGGGATTTTTTTAAGCTTATTTTTGGTTTTGGTTTTGGTTTTCTGTATCAGAAGTGGCAGAAAAGTAATTCACCAACCATTTTATCTTTTTTTTTCCTTTCTGCTACTCTGTTTCCTAAGAGAGAAGCCCTTGTTGCTGAGCAACAGACTCTGAACATCCTTCAGCCTTTCACGTTTTCTAGTTATCAAAAGGCAAGAAGCTGAAAAACAAACTACTATGGCTTGGACACAAAAGTGAACTTTGGGTGAACCACCTTTCCCAAACTGTACAGCATTCCCATCAGCAGAGAGTTTGGCAGCTGCATAATTGCACAGCTGCTGAAGATCAAATGCTTTTGTAGTAACAGTTTAAAAACTTTGAGTAGAGCAAATATTTAAGAAGATCTAAAAATAACCAGCATAACTGTGGGAATAGTTAATGTATCAAAAAAGTACTGTTTAGTTTCAAAACACTTCTGTGTTCTCCTGTAGCTTAGACTGGGGGCAAAGGGCGGTATTCAATTTACCCATGCTATTATTTATTTATTTATTTATTTATTTATCTATCTATTTATTTATGTTGGCGAGACATTTTGACTAATTACAAATGCATAACATACTTCCCCTGACTATTATTCATTAGAGTTTTTTCCTCAAATCAATTGTGTTCCTCAGTAGCTTATGATTGACTTTAAATTTTACTTCATTTTCTAGGAATTATGACATTACTGATGCTTTCTGTAAACAAAGAATAGTTATACCTCTATAACTTTTATTTTTCACACAATTTTAGCACTGTTTTGTCATCAAGTAAATTCCAGTATTTTAATAATTCAATAGAGTTGTCATCTGTACTCGTAGGTTTATGTCACCTTGGCAAAGCTAGAGTTGTCATGGAAGAAAATATCAATTGGTAAAAATATTGCCACCAGATTGTCCTGCTGGCAAGTCTGAGTCTGTGGAACATTTTTCTCAATTAGTGATTGATGTGAGAGAGCCCAGTCCATTGTGGGTGGTGTCGCCTTTGGGTAGGTAGTCCTGGGGATATATAAGAAAACAAACTGAGCAAGCCAGTAAGCAGCACTTCTAGGTAGACTTTGCATCAGTTCTTATCTCCAGTTCTTGCCCTGCTCTGAGTTCCTGCCTGGGCTTCTCTCTGTGATGGAAAGTTACCTTGAAGTGTAAGATAAAATAAACCTTATCGTGCCCACATTGCTTTATGGTTGTGGTTTTGTCATAGCGATAGAAATTATAGCTAAAACACCATCCCGCTTAAATTTTTAAACAAATCAACGAGACTAAATATGGTTTTGCTATGCTTCAGAATTTAAAGGAGCCAAAATTTCATGAAAGATAGGCTTGGTCTCTTATTTAAAAGTGAAATATATAGGAGAACCTGGCACACTTACTATATTAGTGTAACTGGAAAAATGAATTCAGGGCATTCTTACAAATAATCTTCTGTTATTAGGATGAACTATGACAGAAACGCTCATTGTCTTGCCCTCACTGAACTTGTTTGTAATCTAGTGTGTTGTTTAGTTCTTGTGTTTCCTCTATAGTCTAGATGATAAGGATACACCAGTAAATTAAACTGGTAGGCATCACTTTGTTCTGGGAAGTTACAACTTTAGCTGGCAGAAGCAAACAAGAAACAGAGACACATTTACATGTCAGTCACTGATGACCAGTCCCAGAAAGTCGAGGCAAGTATTAAATAACAAAATGTGACAGAGTACATAGGAATGAGAGATGGGATCAGTGGATTCATTTTTGAAGGTAATTTTACAGTCAATTAAAACATCTGAATTCATTTTCTGATGTTTGACTGATGAAATATTTTGACTCCCAACTCTCTTCTTTTTTTCTTCTTGCACTAAATCAGGGCAGGTGGTAAAAAAAGAAACACAACAAACAAAACAAACAAGCAAACCTAGTTTGCTTCCTTAAACCCTAGGTGAAAGCTTAAACTTTGAAGGTCCCTGACTGACCAGGGAACCCTAACATTGCATAATAAAAACAAAAATTAAAGCCATGTACCCATTCTTTCTCACAAATCATCCCATGTTCCTTTGTCCAGAACTATTTCAGGTTAGTATCATTCCACTCATCCAATCACAGTCTACACACATGGTTTCTGAATCTACATCCAGACCAAACTTTGGATGGGGAATTGATTCTTTCTTCCATTGAGGCAACAGCTACTTGAAATATTTAATTAACTATAAAAAATTATGACAGATAAATGATTTGATCAGCATACATACACATTTTAGTAGTAACAAATGTATAAATATTAGACAAGGTAAACAGATATAGAAAGTTGAAAGTTTCAGCCTAGATGTTAGAGTATCAAGTCTACTGTATGTCTCATGTCTGTTATATAAATATTATGTGACCTACTTTGAAGTTTATTGTGACATTAGGTAAAGTATCATGCTGCCTAATATATACAAAACCTGGATGTGAAATATCAATGCCAGTGACAGAAGAAAAAACAAAGTAGCCAACATTTATTCCGGATGTGAAAGATTTCCAGTAACCGCTACAGCAGATGTCTTGTGTATCAGGAAAAATGTAATAAGTTTTTGGAATTGTGCTAAGAACTGCACAAATCTCAATTTTAATAAGAAAGACACGTTGTCAATCTTTTTTAGATTCAAGAGTTGTTTGTAAGGGCTGCAGAATTGACATTTCCAAGGGATAGGCTAAAGACAGAGAGAGATGGGCAAAGAATTTCAAAGACAATTTTAGTGCCATAAACAGGTGGAGTTTCACTCTTAGGTGAACAGTGATGGCTTGAAACCTCCAGTTCTGAAACATGAAGAGACTCTCCTGAATATCACATACAAAACAAAATGACCTATCTGCAGCAACTGTAATTGCAGCTTTTTCAATAGAAGACACAAAAGGTGAACCAGTTTGCCCTGAATTAGGCATCTCATGTATTTTTAAAGACAAAATCAAAGTCTTAAAATAAGAAAAATAATAGAAGGGAAATGTAGCAGAGCCACTGGGAATGTCCCATGATCCCTCCTGTCACTAAACCACACAAATACAAACTCAACTGCCCATGAGCTGTCTAAACATGACAATCTGGTAACCTTTCAAAACACAATTACTATTTCCTATTATTTATTCTTCTCTTTCTGTGGTTTTATTCTGATTTGACACCTACATAGTACTGTGTAAGCAACTTAACTATATCCTGAGCTTTCTTGACTTCAAAGCAAGCTCAAAGCATTATAGGGCTCTAAAGAGGTTTAAGTACTGAAAAGAATTATGTCCCAAACCATAATTATTTAATGTGTGATAAATGTAAAAATGGAAAGTTAGTATTAAAACCATGCTTTCCTGCCTGCTTTTGGAAGATAAGGGTGAATTTATTAGCTTCCTTTCAATACTCATGAATAAAAACTAACTCTCAATTCATTTCAATTCTAAAATGCTCTTAAAGAGGCAGAATAAAATTTGGATACCAGTTTTATCTTGTCACCTGCAGAAAACACAAAAAGATCAGATGGTTAACTGACAATTTCTCGTTTGAATCTAGGAATTGTATTTATGCCCCACTTAGAAATCTACAGTGTATTTTGTTCTCCTTCCACACTAAACTAGAAGGAGCATAGTAAAACACTGTTTAAAGTACAAAGTCACATCAAGGACAAAGTCACATGATCCACCCCTCTCTTATCTGACCTGTTCATGGAGCTGAAAATACTAGCAATTGAAGTCTAAACTGGATGTTGATGTTACAGGAATTATTCCCTCCTACATACTGAGGCCTTTTGATGTTCTTCTTGTATTGTTGCTTTTATTTTTTTTAACTCAGAAAATCCTGATATAGGCTGTTAACTTTCACATGTCTTTTTAATGGGATGTTATTGAGGCTTTTGGTTAGGCAATTAAAATTTTATATTGAACCCTTAATATGTCATTCTGCTTGACTCCAAGAGATAACTTAAATTGTTTTGCATTTGTATTTCATTTAAGTATTATTTCTAAAGCTGTATGATTCCTCAGCCATATTATGTCTTACAACGCAATAAAAATATTCTCTTTTAACATTTGAAAAATAAATATTTGAGAAAGAGAATTACATTACAGATGTATCTTTTATAGTTAAAAGTGTAAATTAAGTTTAAGGTATTTTACAGTAGAGGTTCCCAGTCTTTTCATAGAGAAAGATTTTTCAATATCTACATAATTCAAATATCTCTTTGTACTTATGTTTTCCATTTATTTATCAATAGTCATCTAAAGCAGTAGTTATGCAGAATAAATTCTGGTGACTTTATAATAGACTATACAACTGAGATAGACTAAAATAGGTGGCGTAGCAAAGAATACTGACACAGGTACAGACATCCCTTTCACATAAAGAACAATTCCATGAGAATATTATCAACTAATCAATGATGTGTAGAAATTCAGTATAGCTTAGTGTGATTAAGCCCTTCAAGGATCAGATCTGACTAGTATACTGGACTTCTTTAGATTATTCCTACTTCCATTTCCTTAGAAATAATATAATATATTAATAATTAATAATATAATATAAATAAATAAATCTGAAATACTTACTAAATATCTAAACACTGTTACCCTTCTCAATATGATTCTCATCACTACAGAAGCAACCAGTAGAATTAACTATAGAGACACAACTATAAAGAAGTCAGGAAGCTTTTCTGCATACCTGGGGACAGGTCCATACAGCGCTGTTCTTGGTTCCCATAGTAATTTTTTTTAATTAGTTTTTATTGGATATTTTATTTACATTTCAGATGTTATCCCTTTTCCTCATTTCCCTCTCCACCCAGAAACCCCCATCCTATCCCCCCTCTTCCTGCTTCTATGAGTATGTGCTCCCACCCACCTACCCACTCCCACCTCTCCACTCTCGAATTCCCCCACACCAGGGCATCCAGCCTTCACTGGACCAAGGACCTCCTCTCTCACCTATGCCCAACAAGGCCATCCTCCCCTACATAAACAGCTGAAGCCATGGGTCACTCCATATGTGCTCCCAGGCTGATGGTTTAGACCCTGGGAGCGCTGGTTTGTTGGTATTGTTGCTCTCCCAATGGGGCCACAAACCCCTTCAGCTCATTCAGTCTTCTCTCTAACTCCTCCATAGACAACCCTGTGTTCAGTTCAATGGTTAACTGTGAGCATCCACCTCTGTATTTGTCAGACTCTGGCAAACCTCTAAAGAGACAGCTATATCAGTCTCCTGTCAGCATGCACTTCCTGGCATCCACATCAGCATCTGCCTTTGGTGACTGCACGTGGGATGGATATCCAGGTGGAGAAATCTCCAGACAGCCCAGCCCCTCCTTCAGTTTCTGAACATAGTAACTTAAAGGGAAACTTACACAATGTCCAGAGCCTTTGACGTCCTGCAGGTGAAGAAGGAGGATCATAAGAAAAAATTCAAGTAGAAAATCACAAATGTACTTCTAATTTTTTTATATTTTTAATTAAAATATAATTACATTATTTCCCCCATCCCCTCTAAACCCATCTATGTTCACACTTTACTCTCAAATTGATAGCCTGTTTTTCTTTATGGCAGCTATATACTAGTAGGTAGAAAAATGCAGATATATATTTGCATAAATTCATAATACAACATAATTAATCATTTATGTTGTTGTTTCTGTGTATATGGCTTCAGGGTTGACTAATCAGTATGAAGAATCAATCAGGGGCCTCATCACTAGTTTGAAGCACAGTGATCACTAGGGAACACAGTGAAATTATATCTCAAAAAAAGAGAGAAAGTAGTGTCATATTTTAGCATATGACAGGATACAAATTTTCATTTATACTTAGATTCTGTAAAAAGTTGTATATGACCCTTTGAAAGCTTTGGATAATAAATCATAGAAATGTTTAACAAGTCTTTGCTATATCTTAATTTTATCATTTATTAAATATTTTTAAATTGTATATTAAATAGTTAGATATGCTTTTTACATAAAGAATAAAATATTCACTAAATATTCAATACTTCACAACTATAATAGCTTTAACTGTCACATTGACATAGCCTGGGAAGAAAATGTTAATGAAGTTGGCTTGTGGACATGTCTATGGGAAATTTCCTTGATTGTTTATTGACATAAAAACCTCAGTCCACTCTGGGCAGCCCCATTCCTTATGCAAGTGGCCCTGAACAATATAACAGATAAGAAAGCTAAGTGATTTCAAATAACCAAACAAAGCAAGTCCAATGGGTTTTCTCTCTCTTCTCTTGACTATGAATGTGATCATTTAAATTCCTCTTTTAACTACTACACTGTAACCTGCAATCTTAGGCCCATTCAACCTTTTCTTCTAATGTTTTTTATCACAGCAATAGAAATATAATTAGGAGAATAACAAAATATCACCAGTGCTTTTCAGAGTTGATTATTGTTTTGACTTTATAATCATCAGTCTTAAGAATACTCACTACTTTGCAAATTTACAGAGTACAAAATAACAGAAGTATGATTGGGACTATCTCAGAAATTGTTGGAAATTTCATCCTAATCCCAGGTCAAATTTCATTTAATGTTTTTTTTTTTATATGAAACTCAAATAACAATTTTGTGAATGACACATTAAAACAAAAAATATATACTAAATTGATATTTACATGCTGAGAAATGACAGTATGAAAGGCACTTAAAAGTCTTTGTGTCCCTTAATTAGTTATGTTTTCAATGAGTTAGAAAACTTGATATGCACTATAAAACAATCCATATTATATACATTTTCTCATCTGAATTGTAGTGTGTCAGATGGCATTTTTGGTATTGCATGTGGATGGCATATGCTGTTCAAGTAAGAATATATGTTCAGAAGCAAGGCTTCACTGAACTCACATGCTACATCTGTGAGCACTGGTCAGAAATCCCTGATTCATAATGTTTTATTTTTTATTCTTTTATTAAGCCACACACTATATAAACATTAACTTTGTTCTAAAATTCTGTAAATCACTGTATCAAAATTTCCTTTTTTATTGCAAAAGTTGTAGAACAAGAACATTTTTTCAAACACATTAAGATATTTGTAGGATGTCAACTTCATCTGTGCCATTTATACTTTTATATATAGATTTAGTTGTCATTCTGTTTGCATTGTAAGACCTAAGCTTTGCATTACAGCTATCCATTGCATAGTTTTAAACAAAAATTTTGTGAGTAAATTATTTTTGTATATTTTTAAGAACTTATACTGTCTTTGTGGTTGATTGATTTTTTTAAAGAGAAAGGTCACTCTGTAACCTGAATTTCCCTGAAACTCACTATGAGGATCAGGATGCTTACCTCCCAAATACTATGATTAAATACGTTCACCACTACACCTGGATATATTAATATTTTAAAATACTCTTATCAAGAAACGTGGTAGCTCAGTATCCTGTCTCTGAATCTAGGTTACTTTTCTAGAATTTGTATTAATTACTGTTAATATTTAGCGCCCTAATATTTGTAATCAGTTTGGCAAGGTCAAAGTAAATACTACCATAATTTCTAAATCTAGTGAATTTAAATCAAGATATACTTAATCAATTTTATTGTTTCTTTTTATAAAAGATTTATTTCTTTTTATATGTATGAAAGTTTTCCTGTATATGTGTGTGCATTGTACATATCTGGAGCTTTGGGGGATCAGAAGAAGTTGACAGATACTCTTGAACAGGCATTATAGGTGCGTGAAGCTGCCATCTGGGCACTAGGAATGCTTGTCTTCATCATGAGGAGCCAGTACTTTTAAATGATAAGCCGTCTCTCCAGACTCACCACTACACACACTCCTTTACGTGTGTGTGTGTGTGTGTGTGTGTGTGTGTGTGTGTGTGTATGCGTGTGTGTGTTGTTTGTTTCTGTATGTATTCCTATCTGTCCTAGAACTTGCTGTGTAGACCATGCTGGTCTTAAACTCACAGAGAGCCAACTACCTCTGCCTCTGCCTACTTAGAGCTGGGATTAAAGATATGTAATAACATGACAATCCCCCTACTATTTTCCTATATAACAGCGTTTTCTACAATTATATTAAGAGATTAAAATTCTGTTCCCTCTAAGCATTTCAATTTCTCCAGAGCAGTTACTCTTTATTACTTGTCAATGCTTGTGTTACTGAAAGTCAGTCCACATACCTGACAGAAAGTTACTGGAAATGGCAGTGAAATTGAAGTTGACAAAACATTGAGAGTGAGACAAGATTCTGAGTTATAAATAACACTATAACAAAGCCATGTTCTAATTCCACCACGCATATTCTGTCTCTTCTGATTTCAAGGAACGTTAGAAGAGAAAATGTCGTGACTGCTTTAATTGGCTCCTAATGACCCAAGGAGATATTGCTCATCACCTGAGCACTGGAGGTCCCAGCTTCCAAGGTACTGTCCTTTTGTGGTTGTTGCTATTTATATAAAGCCTGTTTTATCATGGCACATTATTTTAAAGAGACCTTACTTTAGTCCAGAGTGTCACAAGATATGTTCCCTATAGCATAGTTATGAAAAGTAAAATCACTGTATATTGGTGTTAGGTGTCATAAAAGTCAGAAATAAAATCCACAAAAATCAATGAAGAAACTTCAGAAGATGGTAGAGCAGCAAAGGAAACTGGAGAACTTTTCAAAGCATGCCTTTCATTTACATAAGAGAAACCATAGTACTGAAAAAGAAAATGGGAGTTTGTTTCTCTAGATCATTATTTCATCTTCCTTATGTTTATACATTTCACAGATTCTGGCTTACCTTGTGTGGTGATTTGAATAAGAATGCACCCCATAGGCTCATATATTTGAATGCTTAGTTACCCAGTAAGAGGCATAGCCTTGTAGGAGGAAGTGTATCACCAAGGATAGGCTTTGAGCTTTCTAAAGCCCATGTCAAGGTTAGTCAAGCTTAGGGTTAAATCTCTCTCTCTCTCTCTCTCTCTCCCTTTCTTTCTCTCTCTCTCTTTCCCTCTCCTCTCCTCTCCTCTCCTCTCCTCTCCTCTCCTCTCCCTCCCTCCCTCCTTCCCTTGCTCCCTCCCTCCTTGTATTTACCTCCAAATCAGGATGTGGCTCTCAACAACTTCTCTAGTACCATGCCTGCTATGCCTGCTGCCATGCTCCCAACTATAATGATAATTGACTAACCTTCTGAAACTATAAGCAGGCCCCTAATTAAATGCTTTCTTTTTATAAGAGTTTCCTAGGTCATGGTTTCTCTTTCCAGCAAAGGTATAATGACTAAAGCATCATTGATTCTGGAATCTATATCTCTTTGAAGTATTAAACAAATAGATATTAACACTTATTTAATCATCATATTTACTGAAAATATATTTTTACAAAATATACTTTGATCATGATTCTTCTCTGCCAATTCCTCCCAGATCTTCTCAAAGACCTTATTCACAAAACTATGTTCCCCTTCTCTCTTTTTAAGAAAACAAAAAACACAATAAAACACAAAAATATACCAAAAACTCCATAAAGAGACAAGAAGAGAAATAAAATATATATATAAGGAAAATAACAATCAGAAAAATATAGCTATATGAAACAAAATGAGACCAAAAAGTCTACAAAAATTACTATTGAGTTGATCATGTGTTGGCCAACTCCTTCTGAACGTGAAGCCTGCCCTGAAGTATGCTTTATATACCCAATAAAATTTCACTGGAAAAAAATTTACCAGTAGGCATTAATTGCAGATAGCTTTTTAATTAGGGATGGGATCTTGTGTCCATTTCCCCCTCAGTGCTGGAAGTCCATTAGCCTTAAATCTGTGCGGCCTTTTACATGTTGCCAGTATCTGTGGTGTCGTATATGCCTCAATAATGGCCTATTTGGAAGACACTGAATCTTTGGAATCATTAATCTTCTCTGGCTCTTCTCTTCCTGCCTCCATTTTGTGTATAGGTCCCTGAAACTTGTGGCGAGATACATGATGAAGAATTTCTATTTAGGACTGAATGTTCCAAAGTCTCTCACTTTTTGCATTTTGTGGGTCTCTTTTTGTGGGTTTCAGAAATTGCAAAATGCTTCTGATGATGGATGAGGGAAGCACTGATCTACAGGATCTGAGAATGTCATCAGGAATCATTGTGTTGCTGCATCCATTCCCACAGTGGCTTTCAACCTACCTACTGCTGTGACACTTTAATATAGTTCCCCATGTTGTGGTGACTCCAAACTATAAAATTACCTTGTTGTTACTTCATAACAGTAATTTTGCTACTCTTATGAATTCTAATGTAAACATTTGATATGTAGGATATGTAATATGGAAATCTGTGAAAGGGCTGTTTGAATCCTAAAGGAATTTTGGCCCATAGGTTGAGAACTACTGCTCTAGAAGAATAATAGTATTTGGCTTTCCTTTAGGCCTGTGACCCATCACGTCTCAGGTTCTTGGTTCCTTTAGCAGTATCAGATATGGGTTCTATCATCATCTTTTGTGTTTTGTTTAGAAATTCAACTTTCTATTGTCCCTTCAGATTCATTTTAACATTTAAAAATCTGCATCTAGAAAAACCACATATTATACTTTTTCTATAAATATGTTGTTGAAGAATGATGATCTCAGCCATATGTTCCTCGGAAGTGTCCTTAACACAGAATTCTGTAAATATGCTGTACCTAAAAGAAGACAAAATGGCAACATAGCCTTTGGTGTCTAATTAGTTTAGAGCTTCTTACTCAGCACTCAATCATAAACACATTTAAAAACCTCAGTGAATTTCCTTTATAAATGAAGACATTGGTTGACTTTTGATTGCAACTTGAAAAAGTGCCCCAAAGAAAACGATCATCTTTTATGTCTGCAAGTTTCTGACATCATAAGAAAACAAGCGCCACCAAATAGCTTTCTGATATCACATATCATATTCAAGGAGAGCCGAGCCTCTTGAAAATGCACACATTTCTGTCATATGTACTTTCAGTGATACTGCAGAGTAAAATGAATAGATAAATAGACAATGAATTAATTAGTCCAACTGTGTTTGCCCTGCCCTGTCATATGCATTATGCTAAAACAGTAGTTCCATAATAAATGCAAATGGTAAAAATTAATGAAAAGAAAAAGTTTTATGACATAGAGAACCAATTCCAAAATGAAAGATTTATTTCAAATCAGCATCTGTACCAGTTCATTGATCCTCCCCATGATTAAAGAAATACAAAGTGACTAAGTGATTCCTAATTTATTTTCTCACTCATTGAACACTAAAACTCGTTTCTAATAGCAGTTAAAACATAGCTCTCACAATTTTTAGGTTCCTGAATCAAAACACTAAAACTGTTTACTTCAATGCTCAAAGAGTCACAGGAGCTTTTGGTACAGAACCAAAGCTAATAGTTGATGACCTGTTAAGAAATTCGGGCATAGGTGGAAGAAGAGATCCTTGACCTCATGAAGGCTGGAAGCCCCAGGGGGTGGGAATTTGAGGGTGGGGAGGTGGGAGTGGGGGGGTAGGTAGGAGTTACATCCGCAGAGAAGGAGGAGGGGTGAGGGGATAAGGGGTTCCTGGGTGGGTGGGGGATGGGGTAAGGGGACAACATATGAAATGTAAATAAAACATCCAATTAAAAAAAAAGAGGAAACCCAAAAAAAAAAAGAAATCCTTTTACCACTAATGCAGTAAGAATTACACACATTTACTTAATGAATATATGTCACATTAACCTACTTAGAAAAGATGATTTTTTTAAAAAAAAAAATTCTTCTAGGAAAGGAGGGTTGTAATACCTGAAAGTTTTCTCTTTTTCCTTCTCTTCAAAACTCTATCAAATCAGTTTGCTGTACAGCTGTGAAACATGCAAATTGAACTTCTATACATAAAATAAAGGATGCCGTTTTTAAAAAAATTAACAAAAAAAGAAATTCTTTACTTCAGATAATGCTCCCTCATGTACTTATTGAAGATACAAGCACAGCTAGCTCACATGCTTAGTGTTACCACTTCATCTTATCTATAGCAACTATATGGATAGATATAACCATATATATTACAAATAAAGTAACAAAAATTAAGTGAGATTAAGTAATAGGGTCAAGTTACATAAGAATGGAGATGTCTCTGGACAGGGGTTCTCTCACTTGTAATCACAAAGCATATAGTTTAGAGTCAGAGGGATCAAAAGTTGAAGATCAACCTCTGTCATGGGCTACATGAGACTTTCTCAGGAAAGGAAATAAATTTTACTTTTTGTCGTAATTATGGCACTAAAAGCTGTACAAATTACAGGTAATTATATGAAATTTTGATACATCTAGATAAAATATTGTACATGTTCAAATCAACATATATCTCCTTAAACTTACCATTTCTTTAATAGAAAAGCATTTCAAGTCATTTTCTCTAGCTTTTCAAAGTTATGTATTCCATTGCCACTATGGTACAACAGTACATTAGAATGTATGTGGTTTTTAAGTAGCCTAGGACTCATCAGTTCTTCTAGCTGTCTATTCAGCAAACACCAAGTTCAGCTTATCTCTGTAGCACTGGAATCATAAGCCTGCCATAGCAGGCCCAAATTTTTACATTTGTTGGGAGATTAAGCACAGGTTGAATACTTATACAACAATTTTGACAATAAGCAGTCTTCCCAGCCACATTCGTTAGTATAGTTGAGATAATGTCTTTTTAGGAAGCCTAGATTAGATGTGAATCTGGGTTTTTTCCTCAGCTTCTCTTAAGTGTTAGGATAAAAGGCATTTATACTATATGGGGTAGTTAAATGAGAATGGCTTAAAAATGGCTTATATGTTTGAACGCTTAGTCACCAACTAGTAAAACTGCTTGGGAAGGATTAGGAAGTGAGGCCCTCTTTGAGAAAGTGTGTCACTGGGAATGAGCTTTGAGGTTTCAAAAGCCTCAGCATAAAGTAAATTCTCTCTCTCTCTCTCTCCCTCCCTCCCTCCCTCCCTCCCTCCCTCCCTCCCTCTGCCTCCGTGTGTGTGTGTGTGTGTGTGTGTGTGTGTGTGCGTTTGTGTGGTGTGTGTGTACACGTACACATGTGCACCTGGGAACTTCTCTCTTAAGCAGCTTCTATTTGCTGTCTATTCTAGTTTGAGAGTTGGGTGTATCCTATCTTTGTCTCATTCTCTCAAATCTTTCTCTGACTCATACTTTCTCTGCCCCTCACTTTTATTCATGTCATTTTTAAACATGGCTTCTTCCTTTCACAAATCAACTTTACTGTAATTGTTTGGGATTTAAGATGTATACAAAGGGTGTATCTGTATTGTAACCATAGAGATTGAATATGTGTAGGACATTTGAATTCCCACATAGGTCTTTGGATGTTAACCCTTGCAAGAATAGCCATGTTATTAGTATAAAATTCCTATACATATAAAATTATATATTTACTATGTGTCTAATATTAATCAATTTGATAATTATTCCCTAGAAAAGTGATAATTATCCTCTAGAAATTGCATGCATTAATTAGTAAATCACATTTGTATGTAATATTAAAATAACATAGTTTAGCATCTCAATTGTATGGTTATGTATAGAAAGTAGAAACCATCTAGCAAGTATCAATGTAGCAAGTGTTCTAAACTTTATATAGTTCATCTTGCAAAAATTAACTCTATTCCTGACCAGAAAACAAGCATTAAAGAAATTGCCATTCTGAGGTCATAGAAAGCTTAGAACTTCTGCTAATACACTTCTTACAGAACACAAAAGAATGAAAATAATCATGAAATTTCTACAGTCATATTTTTTATGATTTAAAAATGAGAATTCTTATGAGGCTTTTGTTTTATAACTAGAATATTATGTCAGAATATGAAGTTTACAAAATCCAGAGGCTTTACTATAACCTAAAGGAGAGCTCATGTGGTAGTGTTTTTAAGTATTTTAAATATTTACATTTGGAAATAATATGGCTTTTATTCAACTTTATGCATTGAAAGAATCACAAAATTGACACTGTTTATATAAAAAATTTTGTGCAAATTATACAATATTATATAGCTGCAAGTAGACTTTCGAAACTCAATTATACATGTCAATATTTTTTTCAGAATTAAATATAATAAATCTAATTGTGTCTCAATATTTTCCAGCACAAAGGCTTCCAAATATTTAGATTCGATGCTTTCTAGATAGTACTATTCTTCTTTGAATATGAAATTTCTGTGCTACTAAGATGATGTCCTGTGCCAGTATGGCACATGTTGCACTTTGTAATTTGGATTGACTTTAATGTATTATAATTCTCCAAGAATACAGTATGTATTATAACGTGGGATCTTTTATTTGCGATTATATGTGCTGAGACTCATATACAGTACATTTGATAAGCTATAATTCAGAAACATTTCCCCTCCTCATTGCTTTTGGTTACCTAACCCAAATGCAGCATATTCAGCCCACAGCACAGAAAATTTAGTGTATCATTACAATACAGCTATGGAGAAAAAGGATAAGGGGACAAAGAAAAGAAAGAGCAGAAGGAAGAAAAGGGAGAAGAAAAAAAGATGCCATTGCCGTGGTATCCAATCAAAATCCATGAAACATCTGTTAGAACTTAAAATAAAATGACTTCTGGGTAAAAATTAATATCAAAGATTGTTTCTCTACACACTTTTGGGTGAAAACTCCTTTTGCATGTGGCTACCAATTAATCTTCATATCCTGATATGCTTAAAACCTTACTAACTTACCAGAAGTAAAACAAAAATGGGCTAACCTATTTTTAATGAATTATATATACTGTTTAATAATGAACAATGAGAATATCATTTTATAAATTATTATCTAATTGTCAAGAAGTATTTGTAAATTTATAATCCAATTTACCGAACTTGAGTTTGGACCAATAGCTTCCAGACTAAGAGTCTGAATTCTAGAGTTCACACAACACAGATTCTAAACTAACATTAATAATAACAATTGTTTTACTAAAAGAAGATTCAGAGCATCATATCTTATGTGCCTGACAGATTCCAAGAATAATTTTATATAGTTTACATGTATGAAATACTTCACCTTCACAATAAGATATGAGTTCTCAATTGTTCATTCCCCAGATTAAATGAATATCGGAGACATAGGGAAGTATGTCCAAGGTCATCAAGTTTATTAATGACTGGGCCTACGTGCAAATATAAGTGACTTAGCTGTTTTCATCAATGAGCATATTATCTTTCAATATGGCCAGGAGAAGCCCCAAACAATATTCACTTCTACATGGTCATAACCATAAAATTGTGTGTATGTTCAGAATCCCAACACTAATGGATAACTAATTATTACCAGGACTTCATAGGCAACTGGAACACAGAGACCATAATTCATCTATCATCTTTCCATAGTTCAAGAAAGAAAATCTAGTTTCTTAGATTCACATTCGTGAATCTCCATCTACTTTCTTTAATATAACTGCACATAACAATTTCCTTCACAAGATGTTTAAAAATGCTCACTGCACTCTCTAACCTTAGCACATCTGAAATATCTAGAGTGAATGCTTAAACACTTGCAGACTTTTAAAGTGGCTTTATATGCTCACAAAATTTTGAAGCAAGGTAAAGCCTGCTTTTTATCTAGTCAGCACATCCTTTAGTAACATTTTCTGTTTCTTCCATCTAATTTAAGGTGCCTAGCTGTAATGGTGTATAGCAACCTGATAAGGTTTCATTGCAAAATTCAGTCACAGGGTAGGTCAATCTGAAAAACATAATGTTCATAAATCCAATCCGGATCAAAAATTTTATTACAGACATGAAAGCAAGCTAAGGAAGGGGTGAAAATGAAAGAGGTACAGAAATGTAGCACACTCATAATCTTTCATTTCTGCTCTGAAAAGGTTTGAAATGTTGGAGCTAGAAAATAGAATATGATGAAATACCTCTGCTTGTATGTGACTAAATTGATAAAAGCCATGAAAACCTAAATTCAAATTACAAAGTGCATTCATGGTATCCAATCAAATTTAATTTCTATATTTGGGTTCTTTAAATAGAAATTCTGAACACTGAATAATGGATCAATAAAATCATAATGGAGGAATGAATAAATGGTTTTGCCAAATGATGTTTTATCTTTTGTGACACTTTCACATCTCAAATTCCACATGAAGCCAAGACTTACAGTATATTCTTCATGATTTGTAGGAAAGAGAAATTTGCTGCAATGCTCATATAAGGGGTTCTTACATATTTTGAATATTTATAAATTCTGTTAAAATAGAAACACAATGTGTGACATGAGCTTGTCTGTTTACAAAGAATTATCACCACATTCCACCACAGCTAATGTTCACAATTCATGAAGCAGGAATGCTGGCCAAAAATTAGGCAATTTATTAGCATCTTTTTCTTGTGTTGAGTGGCAGGTTTCACAGTGCAATTTGTATATGCGCACATCATGTATGTAGTTATATTCACCCTCCCTATTACTGATTGTTATTTCTGCTACCTTTCCTCTTCCTCTCAAATAGTCCTCTTTTCTCCTGCCATGTCTCATTTTTATTATTTTTTTCCTTTTTTAGATGAAAATATCAATGTTTCAGTTACTTTTCTTTCAATGTGATCAAATACCTTTAAAAAATATCAACAGAAGGAAGGAAGGGTTTCCTTTTGCTCGGTTTGAAATCATTGTCCACCATGGTGAAGTCCTGGCTTCCCTCAGTGATGGATTAAAATCAGTAAAATGAAATAAACCCTATCTTCCCTGAGTTACCCTTGTTTGTAGTGTTTATTACTGCAACAGAATGCTAAATACATTTAGTCCAGCAGTTAGGAAAGTTTTTCTCCATCTCAATTAGCTAAACCTAAATAATCCCTCACAGGCTTGGCTAGAAACTTATCTCCTGGACATCTCTAGATTCTATCAGGTTGACAATCACTTTTAAATATTATATCATATATGAGAAAACACATGAATATGTCTTTCATGGTCTAGCTTATTACCCATACCACAATGATCTCCAGATGATTTAAGTTTTCTTAAATTGTCACTAGGTAAGTTAAAAACTAAAATTGAATTTCAAATTGAATAGTTAATATGCACAACCATGTAAAATTACGTAAGTGAGAGGGATTATGTAGTATAGAAAGTCATAGCCAGTTCAGGTTTTAAGAGATAGAAAGTCTACAATGTGCAGCTAAGAAATCAATAGAGAATATTTTTCCTCATTTTACACATTTAAAGTTTTATGCTTATTATTGTTTGAAGATGGCTGCAAATGTAGTCAAAACAATTTTAATTTACATGTATTAATTTTCAAATATTTTAGCTATGGATCAACACTCCCACAAACTAGACAATGAAAGGAAACAGTTTCATAATGTTTATGATAATGTTAATTCTTCTCAAAAACACACTTAAAATGTTATAATATATCACCACCATAAAATCATGACATAAAGTGGAAAAATTATCAACAAAGAAGTATTTTTTAGTGAGTGGTTTCTATAAAAGTTAAAGATAGAATTTCTGTTATCTTTTAAAAAAACAAGCATACGTTGAATATTACTTTAATAAAGGAAATGAAGCAAATGGTATAGTGATTGCATCAGGACTAAAAAGACTACTTTGCTTCAGCTGCTGAATAAGTCATAGCTAACATGACACCTGTTTTCATGTTGAATGTAGTTCCAACAGTGATCTCAAAATCAGAATATTTCCATTTCAAGGAAAATGCAATTGACTTTATACAAACACAAAAGCTGCAAAGTTTTCGAAAACTAACGAAAGCTCAGGCCATATTACTTGGTGTTCTCTATGAACCAGATTATTATGATAATAAACAATCCATAGAACAGTCACTGTGAATAACTTTGAGCCAGAGCAGGCATCTGCAAAACTATTGACTGTTTACAGGAATAAAGCCATACAGATTTTTATTGTTGTTCTTGTCTATGGATACAATCCCACTACAAAGGCAAAGTTGAATACTTGCAGCAGAGACCAGTTGATTTAGACAGTATACATATTTACTCTCCAATTCTCTAAGAATTTTCTGTAGAAAAAAAGCTTAACAGGAAAAAAATGTAGTGTCTGGTAAGCTTTTTATAAAGTAAATTGGAAATTAAAAACAGTAATTAAATCACTACAAAAGCAATTAAATATCTCCAACTCTTGGCAAAATATAAATTATTGGTAGTGTAAACTCTTAGGAGAAATGGCCTCACAATTCAAATGATGATGCACTTCTTGTTAGACTCTGACTTAATTGAGTAAAGGCTTGATCCCGAGCTACTCTGGTATTGATGGGTGACTGGACCATGAAACTGCTCTCTTCATTACTTGATTATTCTGTTTACAGTTTCATACTGAGTGTTCTATTAGAAGGTGTGATCTAGATGAACAAAGAAGGTCAATGAAGGTGTATCTGTAAGGGGGATATCTGACACACAGCTCTTCCCTGCTTTTCTCTGCTTTCTGTTTGTAATGAGGAAGACAGCTGTCCTCCTCCACAACTTGCTCCCATGATGCTCTGACTCATTCCCTTAGGCTCTTAGCCATGGAACCAGCAGCCATGCCAAAATAAATCCTTCCTCCTTTCAACTCTCCAGGGAGTTGTCACAGCGATGGAAAGTCTGATTAAGACATATGCCAAGAAAATTTAAACATTTCTGAGGAAATAAGTTATTACGATTATTCTTGTTTCTCTTTGAACGATATCTAATATGGTATATAAAGAATTTTCCATTCCATTTTTTTAAAGATGATGAAGCAATTCTACATATGAAAGTTATGTTTATTTCATTTTACAAAGGCAGGAAGGGTGTATTCTAAAATTAACCTAGAGGAATCTTTATGGAATTAAAAACATAAGGTTGGTCTCAATATGAAAAAGTATATGTCAGAAAGAGTAACCTTACAAAGTCATAGAAGGAAAATGAACAAATCAAACATGGACTTTCCAGGCCAGTATGATGACTCAGGGATTGGCGCTCCTGCTGAGGAGCCTGGTAACCAGAATTTGATTCCCTGGATTGAGAGAACTAACACCCTAAGTTTCCCTGTCACTTCCGCATATGCATCATGGCACATATGTGCCCTACCCCATAAATGAATAAGTAATTCTAAATAAAGATATTATAAGACCTGTGTCCCTCTTAGTGTAGAATAGTCACTGAAATTATAAGATTTTATTTTTTCAACATGTACAAACATTCATGCTTCTTTATTACTTACTTAAAGACAGATCGTATGAGAAAACTTAATATTGAGTTTAGCCTGAGGAAATGGTGATTTGTGTGAATGAATATGAGTGTGTGCACGTGTGTAGAAGAATGAGAAAGATATTTTCTAGTCAGTATTTCTCAGGAGCAGTGGGCAAAACAGTTTGCTGTGACTTGGAATATGAGAAGAGCTGAATGTTAACTGAGAATCAATTTACATATAGTACCTGATAAATATTCAAAAGATATAAACATTTTGATTAAATTCGGATGTGATTCCAAGATATGTAGGGCAAAAGAAACCACTAGTTTTATTAGAAATTAAAATGATTTAGCAACTAAAGAAAGCTTCATATTCAGGTTACTGGACAAGTGTCCAAAGGTTAAGATGACTCCATGATCAATAATTAAAAAGAAAAATGTTCATGTTTGTTTTACAGCTTACTTTCTAATAATAGATGTGATGCATCTGTCACAAGAAGGATTATTTTCACTCTACAGCAAGAGATCAAAGGACAAGAAGCAACAGCCCTTCAGGGAACTGAAAGTCATGCAAATACTGACACCTGTACCACCTCACCTTTGCCCACACTTTTCCCTGGATGGTTGGAGAAGTAAATAGGATGAATATAAACAAGGCTAGTCTGAGGGATAAAGCACTGAAAGTAAAAAAGAAAGGGCAGTCAGCTTCAGCCTGGGGGGAACTGGAGAGCAGAAGCCATGTTTTCACGTGGAAGGATTCAAGTTCTAATCAGAATGAAATAATAATCTGCAGAATAGTGGATGATGCTGAATATATCCACAACATACACACACACACACACACACACACACACTGCAGAAGTACATTCCAAACTCTTCACAATCGGTACTCATGATGTGATAGTGAAAAAAACAATAGACTTCCTGTGTTTACTTTCTGTGCTTCACTATTATTGGAAGTGTCTATATTCTTACTTAAATGTGAATTAACTAAAAACACCATTAGAAAAGCTTGCAATCTGGGCTGGAGAGATGACTCAGTGGTTGAGAGGACTGACTGCACTTTCAGTTCCCTACCCTCACATGGCAGCTCACAAGTGTCTATAATTCCAGGATCTGACACTCTCACAGGGACACACCTGCAGGTAAAACATCAATGCACATAAAATTAAAAACAAATAAATAAACACATAAATACATATTTAAAATGTTCAAAACAGAAAAAGCTGTCAATCATGTATTACCATTAGGAGGGAAAATGTATAGATCTGTAGGATTTTTTTTAAATGCCCTAACCTTTAAGGAAGGTCTGTCTCTGATTATAGGAATGTGTCTTATCTAGTTGTCACAGGGAACAGTAGGAATTGAAAGACAGATAAAGTATTGGCCTAGGTGGAAACTGTAATTAACTGTGGAGTTGATCTTAACTTAACTTAGAATCAGTTTTTTAATCAAATAATTTATTTTGATAGCAGATAATTAGACACTTCATATGTGACAGACTCCTGAAAGAAAGATGCAAGCCTGTATGTAAAAGGCTTGTCCAGCAAGCACACAGACGGTTCTCTTTTCATCAGCCGGCTTCTCTCTGAGTGTACATTAATATTTTCATGGAGATTTTAAAAACAAGTGATAAATTCACTCTATCCCCTGAAAAAGGACGCTCCTGAGTGCAGGGATGGTCTTGCCCTGCTAGTACTCCAGAAAAATTTCTGGCACTGAGATGAAGATAGGTTTTAGGTTTCCATGTAATACTCAAGAGTCCTGAGACACGGCTAAAAAGTCTGGAATTATCCAGGAGATTTCTGATAATCTGGCACCATTTAGAACATTTGCTATACAGGGTACTTATTTATAAGCAAGTTGGTAAACACACACACACACACACACACAAACACATGTTGAACTGTGTACTGACTGCCTTAGATCAGTGCCCACAGGCTGTTCAGAGAGTGCACTGCCTGCTTACCTGGTGCTTCACAAATGATGAAAATATGCAAACCTGAGAATGAAGACTCACCAAAATGGAGACCAGAGACAAAAATGATTGTGAAGTATGGCTTTCCTCATTAAATATAATAGATGTAAAAGTGAATCTTTTGCTTACTAGTTAAACACAACTGACAGAAGAAAGAATTGTGTTTTTAATAAATTCAAAAAAAAATTTTTAACCTAGAGGAGTTTAAGTATTTAGAAGAAAATATAAGAGACAAATATTTTAAATATATAGCAGTACTATGTAGACATCATAGAGTAGCAAAGAAGAGGCTCAGCTTTACAAGAATTCATAAAAAGGATAGGCAGTCACAGAATAGACTGGAATCGTGCTCCAGGCTTTTCTTTGTCGTTCTACTCCTACTCCTTCAAAACAAATATGACTTCATTAGCTACTCTCCTAGTTGTCATAACAGAACACATTATAAAGCATAACCTAAGGTAGGAAGAGGGGGATTGGCTTGCATGTGGAGAGGTGCGGAGGAGAATGTATGGCAACAGGCAGGTCCATGATAGCACAAGTGGCCAGCTAAGATTCCTCTCCTCTTCCCATCTTAGAGAATAAGCAGCTGAGGGACAGAGAAGATAGGAATTGGGGCCAGGTATTACATTTTATCTTTTTTAAAAAGAAAGAAAAAGAAAAAGAAAAAACAAGCAAATGGTGCATTTCAAATATTTCTATGACCTACCAAAGCAACACCACTAGAGGGGCCCTTTAGATACATTTCACATTCAAATAACAACAGTGTCTTTAAGTAAATAAAAAAAAATCTCTAGCCTTAATTTTTTCTTTTGCAAAAATATACATGCTATTATTGCTATCAAAGGACTGTTATGATGATTAAAATATTTAAGAAGAATATATAGTATATATGAACAACTGGAAAATCCTACAGATGTGAATTATTGCTCAAGTTTGGGTCCGCAACATTCCAAGTGATTGAAGCTTGATCTCAAGGTAGAGACATTGTAAAGAAGTGGAGTAGATCTTCAGAAGCTGAGAAATGATGGGGGGACTTCAGATTAACTGTGGCATGCTCTCCAGGAAGACTGCAGGACTCAGCATCTCTTTGTCCTAGGTTCAGTACACAACCACTTTCTTCTTTCCACACATGCTACTCACATCACATCACTATCTGTGAAATACAGCCATGAAGTCATAGTGGGACTTGCTGAGATTTGCCATACGGTATGAAGTTTACCAAACTAGAAATTAAACAAACTTCCATAAGCTGAGATTTAAGTCATGGAATAAAATATTTAACTACTATATTACCATATGGAAAGTCCTAGCCCTTATCACTTTAAAAACACACAAAACACACACACACACACACATACAGAGCAACTATCTTTATTTTAAAAATATGACAAAGTAGAAGGATGAAGAATATATAGTGGAAACTATGGAAATATAAAATATAAAATTCTCAAATAATATAAAATGTAAAAATGTTAAAAGTTCATACCTCTTCCAGAGCATTTTGAATTAAATAACTATTAATGATGAAGAGCAAACACGAGCTACCCTCTATGTAATCTTAAACAATTCCTAGGTACCAGTCTAATTTCAAAGAGTCTGAAGAGCTATCTGAAGCTTTTCTTGTATTGTGTTACAATTTATCTTCTTCTGAACATAATCTTGAGTTTCTTCTCTGCACAACATTGACCTTGAAAATATTTATCCTAATAAACCCTCTGCAATTCAATTTCTACCTCAGTTTCTGTTTCCTGGGAGTCTGAACTGTGACCACCTATGACCTGATTAGGATGATAAACATTTCAAGAAGAGGAGACAATGAGTATTAATGTGTTTTCCTACAATAAGAATGATTTGTTTTAATTAGTTGAAATTTGAGCTCAATCTTACACAATGAGGGACCAAACCAAATTTAGAAAATTAGATAACAGGACAGCAGTGTCAGATCATGTGTTCTATGGAATCAAGAATATAATGATTTGATTTTTGAGCATGATGAAATATCATTTAGATTTTATTTATAAATTAGTTTAAAATAGAATCATATGAAAAAAATATATGGATAATAAAACCTCAAAAAGGAAAGATTCTCTCTCTCTCTCCCTCCGTCCTCCCTTCTTTCCTTTGCTCCTTCCATTCCCCCCTCTCCCAGGTTCTCACTGTGTAGGTCCAGCAAGCCTGAAACTCATTATGTAGACCAAACTGGCCTCAAACCCACAGAGATCTTCCTCTGCCTCTTCCTGAGTATTGGATTAAAGAATTGCACCAAAACATCCAGAAAATCCTTTGGCAGAGATAGATCCAAATTCTATATTTTACAAGTTATGATTTAGGAAAGAGTCTCTCAGCGTAGCTCACATTGACCATTAGCACCCCATCCTCCTGCCGCAGGCCTCCCAAGTGTGAGGTGTCAGGCATGTGCCGCAGCACCTGGAAGATTTTCTTAATATGGCATTGAACAAAGGGAAGGGAGAAAAAAATTATTATAAATCATTCATCTCAGGCTTGGTTTTATTCTAGTTTGGTGACTGGTCTCATGAATCCCAGGGCAGTCTCAATTTTTTTTTTATTTTTTTTTTCAAATCATAAGTTTTACTTATTCACACAGGGGTTATAAACACATGAAGGCAGGATGTGGGGAAGGGTTTTTTTATATACCTGAAACTGACATTTAATCCAGACTCTTGCCTCCCTACACACTGTTCTGAGTTCTGGGATAACAGACCATGCTCAGTTTGTGAATTAGTTTTTTTCTCTTGGGATGGACTCTCCTTTCTCTTAGGAAGACCTTGATTTTCTGATCCTCCTGTCTCTACTCTCCAAGAGTTAAGGTTAGAGGCAGGTACTATCATGTTCACTTTCACAGTTCAGCTTAATGAATTAATAAATGAGATAAGGGTTGTTATAACTTGGAAATTTTATTATTATTTGACTTTTGTTTGTTTATTCTCTTTAATTAAAATTAGATTCTTTTCTCATATCCTGATTATAGTTAACCCTCCTCCCAGTTCCTCACCACCTCCACTAACCTCCAGATCTACTCCCTTTCTGTCTCACCTTAAAACAGAACAACCTGACAGGGAAGGAGAGGAGAAAGGAGAGAATGAAAGGAAATGTGTATGTTATTTAATTAATTAAAAATAAAAGAACAGGCTTCTGAGAGATAACAGCCAATCATGATAAACTATAATAAGATAAAATAAAAACTATCACATCAACTCTGATCAAGGCAACCCAACAGAAGGAAAAAAGCCCAAGAGCAGACACAAGAATCAGAGACCTTTTCACTCACATACTTGGGACTACCATACTAAACTGCAAGCTATAAAATATTCAGAGTACCTGGTGCAGACCTGTGTTGCCCATGTGTTCCCTGCTTCAGTCTCTGCGAGTTCATATGAGCTTTTCTCAGTTGATTAGGGGTACTTCCTTGCTCTCTGAGTATCCTTTGTCCCCCTTTTGTTTCTCCCATTTCTTCTGCCTCTTCTTCAACAGGTTTCCCTAACCTCTGAAAGATGGGATTTGATGGAGACATCTTATTTAGAATTATGTGTTCCAAATTCTCTGTGTAATGTCTGGCTATGGGTTTCTCAAATTGTTCTCATCTACTGAAAGAGAAAGTCTCTCTGATGATGGCTGAATAAGGCAGTAATCTATGAGGATAACAGAATCATTAGTAATCATGTTATTATTACTTAAAAATAATACAGTAGTATTTGATTTTATACTAAGTCATTGGGCTATCTAGTCTCTGCTTCTTGGTCACCAAGAAGTATTGGGTATTGGTTCCATCTTATGGAATGAGCCTTAAGAAAAATAAGCTATCAGCTGGTTACTGCCACAAGGTTTGTGCCACCACTATCCTAGCATATTTTTCAGGCAGGATAGACTATAAATGAAAAGTTTTGGGGTTAGGTTGGAGTTTATGGTTCTCATTTAAGAGCCTTCAGAGTACCTTTCCATGTGATAAACACTAGGACATGAGATGAAGATTTTAGGTAGGCACTAACCAGATCTCTCAGTGATCAATGGGTTGTGTGAATGTTGTCTTCAGCAACAGGGCTTTGCTGTCAGTTTGTGGAGAGCAACCTGCTTTCTTGGCAACAGCCTGGGTTCTTTGAGTATTACTGTCTCTCTCATTATTTGGAGACTTTATCATAAGGATCATCTTCGTATATTATAGGAAAGCTTCCACTGCACTAGATTTGCATACCTCTTCACAAATGCCCTTCAATGCTGGCTGTCTCTTCCCCCATTCTCTCCCTCAGTCACATCTCTCCTCTCCCTTTCCTTCTGATCCTTTAATGATGTTAGTGTCAAAATAATCTTTTTCAAATGAGTGTTTTCTTTCCAAACAATAGCATAATTGCTGACCCACTAAGTATGGCTCTCTGGTAGGAAGTAAAGGAACTTAAAATCTTGAAAAAAAATCAATCCTTTCAAGCTATGTAATACATTGGCTGCAATGAATCTTTTCTCTGCCATACCCAAGATGAAGAAAACTGCAATATAAGGCTCACATGGTTATCAACAATGGTTCCATTCAAAAGCAGAGGAATGTGACAGAAAAGATGTCTGAAAAGTGGAACAGGAGGATTTCACAAATTCCCCATTCTATTTCTTTCTACTTAAAGACAATTTGAATAGCTTGCTTCTGCCTGATATGACAAGTTAGTATTGTGCTTTTAACCTTGACAGAGAGCAAAAGTGTAATCTCATTGTGTAGAATGCTTCCTGCTGGGTGCTACTAGCAACTTAAAATTCTTCCTCAAGTGGAGAGATGAAAGTTCTGAAATTTTCATCAAGAAAAGTCAAGCATTATATTTTGCAGACTTAAAAAGATGGACTTATATTAAAATTTCAATAAGCTCTCTGCATGCACTACTAATATTAAGATTTCAGTTAGTCAAGTGATGAGAAAATGAAATTCAGATGGATGTTAATTACTTTCAGTCATGGACCTAATGAATCAGAGTCTATTAACAGAGAAATGGAAATGCTGTATTAATTCATCAACTCAGTTTTGGAGTTTTGGAAAAATGACTTAGCTGTAAACACAGTGGGTCTTTATTGATGATGAGCAGGGATACTGGTCTGCATGTAGCACTTTTTACAACGCGTTTTCATTGACATTTCCTTTGCTAGTTTTAATGATGCAACAAAAAGACATCAAATATTTTTCTTAGTTTAAAGATGAGGAAAAAAATGGTTCATCATCTATGATCATTCGATCTATAAGTGACAGGAGAAAAGAACACAATTTATTTTCTGGGTTTTTTTGTGATTATAAAGCCTTATCAAATCTTACCAAGATAATCACCATGTGGATCAATTTCTCCATGGGAATTTTAGAACATTATTCCAAACAGAGAGCTACAGGTGTGTATCAGGTGTGACCAAAAAAAAAAAATACTCATACTTCAAACACTTACAGGAAAAGCACTTAATATTAAGTAACCAGTATGCTTTATGAATTAGCCTTCTTTTTAAATAGTTATTTTTTCTCAGTGTCTCCTCTTTAGAAGAGCTTCATAATCCTAAAATCTGAGGATAACTCTAAACTGAGTATAAATGTAATTACCTGTAAAAGATGTAATAAATTTGGAAGACATAGTTAACTAAAATAGGAACAATGGATCTAATGAAAGTTCCTTAAACTGGATCTCAGCAAAAGTTGTACTGCTGCATAAATCCACTCACATTATTGAATTGTACTCTTGCTATGTGAATCTTACATCATTCATGATCCTTAATATTGTCAACTTGACAAGATATAAATTCACCTAGGAGATTCACACTTCTGGGAATATCTATGACAAAGTTTTAGCTCCAATAAACTAAGTTAGGAAGTAACATTCTAAATGTGAGTAGGACCAGATAATGTGCTTCTGTATTGGACGAAAAAAACAAAACAAAGGAAGCCAGATGAACATTCAACTCTCTCTGCTACCTGATTCAGGATGCAATATAACCAACAGCCTCATGTGCCTGTCATCATGCCTTCCTATTGTGATGAAGTGAGCCTGTAAATTATTAGCCAAAGGAAATCTTCTTTCTTGTAGGTGGTTTTGAAAAGTATTTTGTCACAGAAACCAGAAAAGGAAATAATACTTGTATATGTTATATTTCAATAAAAGTGTCAAATCAGAGAGAAAATGAAGAAAATACATATTATTGTTACACTGCAGTAAATATGAGTAGTATATTAAAATAGGTACAATCATTTGGTTTGAAGTAAAGGGGGGATACAAAGCCAGAATATCCAAATTAAAGGCAAACAATACTTAAGACCTAAAAAATATCAATGGAAAATGATAATAACACCAAACATTTTACAGCACTTTCCTACTGGGTTACACCACAGCAAAATGTTTACCTAAACCCCAAATCTCCACTTAAAATACCATCAGGAAAAATAAGCACAAAATGAGAGTTAGCTTATCAAAACCATGGAATTAATCTGAGAGTTTAATTTCATATTCAGACCTTCTAATAAAAACCCTGAATTTAAAGGGATGCAAAATTTTTCTGAAGAACTCTAATACTATTATATTATATTTAAATGTACATTTATTCATTAAATTTTAGTTGAGTAACTACCATACATTACTAACCATTCAGTATCTATGCTCAGTGTCATATATTGAGTTGCAAGTGTAAAAAGTGTAACTGTTAGTGTACAGACCTTTCCAGAGTTGGTGACTGTGTTAATCAGGTTTTTCCAGAGGAACAGAGCCAATAGTATATGTACAGGTATATAATAAAATTTATCATGAAGGTTTAGCTCGATAATCTTCTGTCTTCAAGATGAAGAATCATGAAAGTGATTCCTGAAGAATCAGGAAGGGGCCGTTCATTTTCTCATGTCCTTGAACATGAGAAGTCTAGGTTCTCCAGGCTTACATAACTGGTCACCTTGGGTCTCAGGCACATGCCCCTGGACTCAGAGTTACAACCATTTGTTGCCCTATTCTGAGGTCTTTAGATTTGGATTGAACTATAAAGTATCATCCTGGTACTTATTGGCAGAATCATTTCCCTAATAAATGCCTTGCCAAATCTATCTATCTATCTATCTATCTATCTATCTATCTATTATCTATCTATCTATGTATCTACCTACCTATTGATCATCTCTTTCCCAAGGTTTCTGTCTCCACAGAGAAAATAGAATACTGCAATCAACTTGACACAGACCTAAGAGACATTGCTCTAACAGGGCATAACAGCATTAGAATCTTTTCACATATGTGCCCTAGTTAATTATATCACCTTAAGAAAACGCAAAAGTTAATTATAATGTATAGATAGCCATGTATATATTGCCAACTTTCTTGTAAGGAGAAATGAACAAACATATGTGTACTCCAAATACATATTGATAACAGACACATACAGATACACATACACACACACAAATGATCTACACAAGTTTAGTTTAATGGCCCAGAGACTTTATTGGTATTACTTAAAGAACCATAAATAAAAGGTTACTTATAGGAACATGAAGACTCAAAGGCAAGTACATCACAAAAAAGCTCATGTGTACAATCTCATGAAAGTGACATCCTTGGAGCTCCCAATATGAGTGGTAAGCAACATAGCTGGTAGGCATCTCTCTTCTCCACAGTAATTGTTACTGCTTATACAATATTGAGGATGGGACATTAGTAATCTCATAAGTTTCAGAAGCTCCTTGTACCTTGTGTGGTTTACTTCCAGAGTCTTCAGGAGCTCCCCTTTATGAAGTATTATTTAATTTTAATGAAATAGCTACACAAAACATGAATATGGAATCCTGCAATGCTAATTTGTGGTTACAAATAAGCCAATCTGTGCATGTTTACCCTGAAATCAATATTCCTGATTGTTTAACCTATTATACATAGTTTACAATTAAAATTTAATCATGTATTTTTTAATGTTTCAAATTTATGAATTAAAGAATATGAAAATGTGGTGGTTTGAATATGTTTGGTCCGTGGAGAGTGTTACTATTAGGAGGTGTGGCCTTGTTGGAATAGGTACAGCCTTGTTTCAGGAAGTGCAACAATTGGCACATGATTATCTATTTTTGCACTAAATATATTAAGATTAGAATATATTTGCTTATTAGGACTGAAACTCTGACCTACCTTAATCTCAAATTGTTTTACAACTGATTAATTTAATTGTTTAAAGCATTAAATTTTGCTATATCATACTTAAAACAATTTTGAAATTTTTATTTATATTTTTGTTTTATTTCTTTATTTATTTATTTATTAAACTCCAGATTTTATTCTCCTCCTGGTTCTCATTCCAACTGTTCCACATCCCATACCTCCACCCCTCCCACCTGTCTCCATGAGGATGTCACCACCACCCACACAACCAGATCTCTAAACTCCCTAGGGCTTCCAGTCTATTGAAGGCTAGGTGCATCTTCTCTGATTGACCACAGACCCAGCAGTCCTCTGCTGTATATGTGTTGGGGGCCCCATATCAGCTGGTCTATGCTACCTGGTTGGTGGTCCATTATTTGAGAGATCTTGGGAGTCCAGGTTAATTGAGACTGCTGGTCCTCCTATGGGGTCGCCCTCCTCCCCAGCTTATTTC
Source organism: Grammomys surdaster (assembly GCF_004785775.1). Lineage (NCBI taxonomy): Eukaryota > Metazoa > Chordata > Mammalia > Rodentia > Muridae > Grammomys > Grammomys surdaster. The sequence continues at coordinate 3,709,721 of NW_021604641.1, read as the reverse complement.
AGCTTTTCCCCAATTCAATCACAGGGTTCAGTTATAGATGCAAACACAAATACATGAATAAAAATGGATCTATTAAAATATATACATTAATATATTCTAAAATAATACTAGAAATTTTTATTTTCATCAGTAATCTCTTTTAAAGGAAGATACTAATTGAACCAGATACTCTACACCTAAAATGACTCATGATTTATATGTTTATACTGGGAAAAGATTACAAAGGAATTAATAAAAGACTAGCAGCCCATTGAGGTACTTAAGGAAGTAAAATAAACTGAAAGAGAACACTCAGAAAATCCAACTTGTGGGAAACAAAGAACACTATAAGTTCCTACTGGCATGAATTTTATATATACACTATAGATGATAAATCAAGTTAATTGTAGTTGAATATAATACTATATGTTTATCATACATTTCCATTTATGTATATATTATTGAAAAGTGACTTCCCAGGTATCTGAGATAAACCCTATGTAGGATCTGACAAGAATAAATAAAACATGAAAATCGTGGTTCCAGAAAACTTTATTTTTCCATTTAAGGAATGAACCAGGGACAGAGTAAGTGAAACAAACATGTCAACTTGTGAAAATGTGCTGTAAGAACAATAAAGCATGGAAAGAAGATAAAGAATGATGAAGTAGGTGGAGCATAGTGGCACACACCTTTGATCTCAGCACTGCTCAAGATGCAGAGATGGCAGGGATCTCTGTGAGTTCGAGGCAAGCCTGTTCTAAAACCCAAATCCAAGACAGCCCGGTCTATCGCACACAGAAGCCAAATCTGAAAAACAAAACAAAAACAAAGGAAGAATGATGAGATTGTTGAGACTGGAGCTAGAAGAGGATCAGGAAGACTCTGTGGGAGAGGTGACATCTCTACAATACCTACAGGTCAGAGAGCCAGCTGTTCTGTCACTTTTATTTTGCTGCCTGGAAGGTAAGGAAACAATCGATGTAACATCCAGAAAGTAGGCGACACCGCAGAGTGGATGACAAGATTAGGACAAACCTAGAAAGAAGGCCAGTTGCTGCCATGGTTGTGTGTGTGTTTCCAGCGCCTCGAAGGTCACTGTAAATGTTACAGCTCCTCAGGGAAAGGCTTCCTATAATGGAAGTGTTACAGCTCTGAAGGGAAAGATATTCTGGCAGTAGAGAGCCAGGGAGAAGATCAGAAGGGCTCAACACACAGCAAACCTCACACAAGAGATTTATTGAGAGGATAAAAAGAAAAAAAAGAAAGGTGGCTACCTCTGTTAAAAGAAAAGCTGCAGATTGGGGAGCAGAGCTTTCTGAGGTGGAGATCTCCAGGGTAGGGATTGGTTGGATTTTTTAATTGGATAATTTATTTATTTATTTACATTTCAAATATTATCCCCTTTCCCAGTTTCCCATCTGAAAACCCCCTATCCCATCCCCCCTTACCCTGCTTCTACGAGGGTGTTTCCCCACCCACCTACCCACTCCTGCCTCATCGCCCTAGCATTCCTCTACACTGGGGCATCAAGCCTTCACAGGATCAAAGACCTCCTCTCTCACTGATGTCAGATAAGTCCCCTTCAGCTCCTTCAGTCCTTCCCTAACTCCACCACTGTGTTCTCTGTGCTCAGTCCTATGATCCGCTGTGAGTATCTGCATCTGTATTGATCAGGATCTGGCATAGCCTTCATTTACACCTCAAACGATATCCCACTTCCTAGTTATCCCTCCACAAAACCCCCACTCCACATCTGCCTTCTCCTCCTTCTCTTTGCCTTTGTGATGGTGCTCCTCCAACCACCAACCCTCTCCCACTCCCACTGTTCCAGCATTCCCCTAGGCTGGGGCATCAAACCTCCACAGAATCAGGGCCTCCCCTCCCATTGCTGTCAGACAAAGCCATCCTCTGTTACATATGTGTCTGGAGCCATGGACTTCTCCATATACACTCCTTGGTTGGTAGTCTAATCCTTAGGAGCACTGGGTGATCCAACATTGTTCTTCCTGTGGGATTGCAATCCCCCTCTACTCCTCCAGTCCTTCAGCCAGTAACCTCACTAGGGTTCCTGAGCTCAGTCTGATGGTTGGCTCTAAGCACTCACATCTGTATTGGCCAGTTGCTGGCAGAACTTCCCAAGGAACAGCCACACCAGGTTCCAGTCTGTATATGGGATGGATTTCCCCAGATGGCAGTTCCTCTAGTCTCTGCTCCATTTTTGTCCCTGTCTTTCCTTTGGATAGGAACATTTCTAGGTTAAAAATTTTTGAAATGTGTGGATAGCCCCATCCCTTGACCCGGGTTCATGTCTATCTACTGGAAGTGGTCTCAGCATGTTCTATCTCTCCTTCGCTGAGCATTTCAAGTAAAGACATTCCTGTTGGGTCCTGAGATCCTCTTGTTTCCTTGTCATCTGGGACCCTTCAGTGGCTATCCTCTGTTCCTTATTTCCCACTGCTACATATTTTTATTCAATTTCCTGACACTTTCTCCTGTCACCCCTCCACAATCATCCTGTTCCCCCTCAATTCAAGACTGAAGCATCCACACCCTGCTCTTCCTTCCTCCTAAGTTCCGTTTGGTCTGGGAGTTGTATCATGGGCATTGTGAGCTTTGGGGCTAAATATCCACTTATCAATGAGTACATACCATGTGTATTCTTTTGTATCTGGGTTACCTCACTCAAGAAGATATTTTCTTCTTCCATCCATTTGCCTGTGATTTTCATAAAGTCATTGTTTTTAATAGCTGAGTAGTACTCCATTGTGTAAATGATTCACATTTTTCTGTATCCATTCTTCTTTTGAGGGACATCTGGATTGTTTCCAGCTTCTCACTATTATAAATAAGGCTGCTATAAATATAGGGGAACATGTGTCCTTGTTATATGATGGAGCATCTTTAAGGTATATGCCCAGGAGTGGTATAGCTTGGTCTTTAGGTAGAACTATTTCCAACTTTCTGGGAAACAGCCAGATTCATTTCCAAGGTGGTTTTACCAGTTTCCAGCCTCACCAACAATGGAGGAGTGTTTCTCTTTCTCCACATCCTCACCAGCATCTGCTACCACCTGAGTTTTTGATCTTAGCCATTATGACTGATGTGAGGTGAAATCTCAGGGTCGTTTTGATTTGCATTTCCCTGGTCACTAAGGATGCTGAATATTTCTTCAAGTGCTTCTCAGTCATTTGAAATTCCTCAGTTGAGAATTCTCTATTTAGCTCTGTACCTCATTTTTAATAGGGTTATTTGGATCTATGGAGTCTAATTTCTTGAGTTCTTTTTATATATTAGATATTAGCCTTCAATTGGATGTAGGGTTGGTAGAGATCTTTTCCCAATCTGCAAGTTGCTGATTTGTCCTATTGACAGTGTCCTTTGCCTTACAGAAGCTTTCCAATTTTATGAGGTCCTATTTGTCAGCTATTGATCTTAGAGCTTGAGCCATTTGTGTTCTGTTCAGGAAATTTTCCCCTGTGCATGTGTTAGATTCAGCATAACTGGGTTTATGTGGAGGTCCTTGATCCACTTGGACTTGAGGTTTGTAGGGTCGAGCTTAGCTGCTCTGGTGGGTCTGGGTCCAGCTGTTAGAGCTGGTTGTGTTTTGTGGGAGGAGCCTGGCAATTGGCATTCCTTAAGGGCAGGGCCTGGCCTCTCCCTTGGGGAGCCTTTAAGGGGCTTATAGCCAATACATGAATTTTAACATCAAGGATTTGAAGACTTTAAATAAGGAAATAGTATCCTAGTCTAGAGAATATTTTAAAAGATAGAATTAAAATTAGAATACAGAAAAGACAGTGAAAGCACAGAGACTCATAACTTAAAAAACATTTAAAAAGAACACTAATGCTCATTTCAAAATCGAAACTAAGAAGGCCACCACCATCTGTAGCAGACAGTAGGAGAAATGGGAGACAGGAATCATAAGATGATCAATCTGAGCAGCTAAAGGGATAGTGAAGATGAAACAGTTTCAGGGTGCAGGTCAGTGTATGGAAAGCAGACTAGGAAGCCTTTGGAAACGAAGGGTTCAGAGCTGCTCTTAGGCAGGAAAAAGTGATGCAAAGTAGGTGAATCCAACCAAAATTATGCTCACTGAAAATTTTAAATATTGATTAATGATTCTTCAATCAATAGGTAGGCATGCAAACAGTCACAGTTTTCAAGACCCTGATACTGGATAAAATCATGCAAGTAGTTTTGATAGGCAGCTAATCAAGAACAAGGGCTGCTCCCCAGAGACTAAGGTTTAAAGTTGGAGAACCAGAAAAAGAGACAAAGATGAAGTTCCAATGAAGATGTTTTTCAAATGTGTCATAAGAACAGAATCCCACCTGTACCAACCAAGACAACACAACGTAAGAGATCTTCACAATACTGTCTGTCGATGATGTGGAAAGACATATAGCCCAAAGTCCTGGAATAGGGGTTAAAAAAAAGTCAACTTTGATGACTTTAGTGACCTCAGAGGTCAAATGCTGTAATCAGATTCTAGGAAATGGCATCATGTAGAACTAGGGGCTGAGAATAAAATAAACACACTCTAAAAAAACAGAGAGAGCACAGTCACCAAAGTAGTCATCTTCATTCATCTATTTTAGAATCAGCTATGCCTGGTGATACATACCTCAAAAGCACTAAGTAATTGAGGCAGGTGGATCATCATTCATTGAGGCCAGGCAGGTCTACTTATTGAGTTCCTAACTAGGTTTAGCTACAGAAAGCTTCTATCTCAAAATAAAACAGAAACAAAAGAAAACCGTAAAAATAGAAGGATAAAAGAACCAGCTGTTTGGTCACTGTCTCTGGAGGTGAGCTCAAAATGCACACTAAATTAAGGACCCATTATTCATCCTACAAATGCAAAAGTATCATGCATATGTATTACATAGCACCCTTTTGAATAAGGATAAAACTGCTTTGGTCACTTTAGAATATGCCAAGTTCTATTTAGATAGTGCCTTTTTGGTAACTGACTATAATATCTTTCTTCCCCCAAACCCTCCTGAAATGTGACTACCAATCTCAGATGAAACCTAATTACCTTTTCTTTGGGATCTAGGCTGGATTTAGTATTTTAAGCAAAACAGTACAGAAAGAGATGGGTGGATGGTCCCATCCCTCATCTGGGGGTTATGCCTATCTACTGGTGATGGTCACTACAGGTTCTCTCTCCCATTTGTGGGGTATTTCAGCTAATGTCATCCCCATTGGGTCCTGAGAACCTCTTGCTTCTTTGGCATCTAGTTCTTTCTAGTGACTACCCCCAGTTCCCCATCCCCCACTGCTACATATTTCTGTTCAATTTCCTGACCCTTTGTACTTCTGTCTCTTCCCCCTGATCCTGCCCCCTACTTTTTCCCTCCCCCTCCCCTCTCCCTCCTATTTCCCTCCCTCCCTCTATCTCCTATGATTAAAGGAAATGCAAAGGCAAAAAAAAAAAAAAAATAGAGCAGAGACTGAAGGAAAGGCCATCCAGAAACTGCCCCACCCAGGGATCCATCCCACCTGCAGACACCAAACCCTGACACTATTGCTAATGCCAAAAAGCACTTGCTCACGGTAACTGGATATAGCTATCCTTTGAGAGGCTCTGCCAGCACCTGACCAATACAGATGCAGATACATATAGCCAACCATCTGACTGAGCATGCCTCCTCTTCCCAGGACCACAGTGGAAGAGTTAAGGAAAAGACTGAAGATGGTGAAGTGGATTGCAACCCCATAGGAAGAACAACAATAGCAACCTGAGCTCCCAGGGACTAAACCACCAACCAAAGAGTATACATGGAGGGACCCATGGCTCCAGCTACTTATGTAGCAGAGAATTGCCTTATCTGGCATCAATGGGAGGGGAGGCCCTTGGTCCTGTGGAGGCTTAATAATAAGGGGATGCTAGAGTGGTGAGGCCGAAATGGGTGGATGGCTGGGGGATCACTCTCATAGAAGCAAAGGGGAGCAGGAAGGGGATGGGATGGTTGCAGAGAGGAAACTGGGAAGGGGGACATTTGAAATGGAAATAAATAAAATAAAAAACAAAAAGTAAAGCAAAGAGTACAGGGAGGTGAATTAGCACAGCATCTGAGGCTGTCAAAGAAGCCAAACATCTTCCACTTGGCTCTCTTTGACCATGTTGATGGTGATAGGTTCTTTTTCTCAATTACTTCAAAAATTAAAAGACATGGTGTCTTAGTCAGGGCTTGTATTACTGCACAAAACATCATGACTAAGCAGCAAGTTGGGGAGGAAAGGGTTTATTCAGCTTACACTTCCACATTGCTATTTATCACCAAAGGAAGTTAGGACAGGAACTCACACAGGGCAGTAACTTGGAGGCAGAAGCTTATGCAGAGGCCATGGAGGGATGATGCTTACTGGATTGCTTCCCCTTGATTGTTCAGCTTACTTTCTTATAGAATCCAGAACTACCATTCCAGGAATGTCACCACCCACAATGGACTGGACCCTCCCCTCTTGATCACTAATTGAGAAAATGCCTTAGAGCTGGATCTCATGGAGGCATTTCCTCAAGGGATACTCATTTCTCTGTGATAACTCTAACTTGTGTCAAGTTGACACACAAAACCAGCCAGTATATAGAGCAAAGCAAGAGGGTTATTAAGTTTATCAGCAATATCCTTAAGGACGTATCTTGTAGCAAGAACTGGGGACTTTGTCTCTATAGGTGTTATAGGGTGCATTGGATTTGGGAGCCCTACCCGGGACTTATCATTCCTTTCTTCTGTATAAGAATCTGTATGCCCCTTCAATATAGGGACTTTTGGTTCTCTTTCTATTCATATAAAGGAAATAACTGTGCTAGGACCCCATGCTTTGGTACATTGGTACAGAAATTGTTGTTGATTGGCAGGTCTAAGAGTGGACCCTAAGTTCTCTCTTCCTTTGTGGTATGAAGAAAAACTCATTTCAAGTGAGGAAAATGGAAGCTTACTACTGGGGGCTAAAAGTAGCAATGACGACTAATAAAAGATTCAGAATGATGATATTTTGTTTTTCTCCCACCCTAAGAGCCCATGGCATCCATGGGCTTTGCAGCTAATCATTGTTAAGAATTAGTCACCAAACTGTCGGAAACACAAGGCTGATTGAACACATACCAGAGCTGTTCTTCAAGTCACTACTGATAGGATAGGGGTTGAGAAGCCTCCATAGCATTTTATTCTCAGCACTGGATGCACACTTTGCCATTTGGAGCGTCTGAGCTGAGGGCACAGATGTTTTTAATTAGTAAAACACCGAGTCTATGGCCAGAGTTAAATAGTTTCTATTGGTGCCACAATAGAAACTCCCTCCCCATTTTCTTGTATGTTTGAGTACTTGGTCCTCAGTTTGTGGAACTGTTTGGGAAGGAACAAAGTGTGTGGCCTGGTTGGAGAAGATGTATCTTTAAGGTTTCAAAAACCTCACACAATTCCCAATGTGTTTTCTCTCTGCTTCTTGTTTTTAATCCATCTGGATATGAGCTCGCATCTACTGCTCTAGCATCAGAACTGCCTGCCTGCTGCCACACTCTCCTCCCTGATAGTGACAATTCCTATCACTCTAGAACTGTATATTCTGAACCAGTCTTTGTTCCTACAAGTTTCTTTCCTCAATTCTGTTTTTTCAGTGCAATAAAAACTAACACAGCAAGCTATATAAATTATAAAATGTATTATTATAAATTATAGAGGTAGTTAATTTAGCAGCAAGGAATGACTAGATAGATATGTTTTTAGTTTTGAAACATCTCCATCGTCAGAAGAATCCTATTAATTATGTATTATCTTCTGCATTTTCAGTGTGAGCCCAGTTTTAAGAGTGCTTTATATAGTTAAGAAATGAAAGAACATCCATTTAAATACCATTGCAGATACTGTAAAAGCAGCACTATGATACATGAGTACTATGAGTACTATGAGATACTATGGGTAAGAAACTCTGAAAAACACACTGAAGAAATATAAAATAAATATGTGGTCTCATGTCTTCAAGCTTTTTGTAAACAAAATAAAAGGTCATTACATGTACATGGGATGGTTAATCTCATCTCAGAATCTTTAATTCAATAACCTAGCAAATGGAACACATTTATTAGTTAATCAACTATTCAGTAAGTGGTCACTTGGCATCTGTATTGACATTTGTATTATCTGTATGGTTTACTAGAGGAACAAAACTGATAGGCTGAATATATGTACATCTATATATGTAAACATGTGTTTAAATATATATGTAAATATTCATGTATTTCTACATTTATTTATTTATATTTATTACAGGCTTACAGATTGTGGCCCAGGTATTCCAACAATGGCTGTCTACCAAAGGAAGTTCCAAGAATTCAGCAGTAGCTCAATACATGAGGCTGGATTTCTCAGCTGGTCTTTAGTTTGTGATGGAATCCTGAAGTAGGCTCTAATGCCACTGAAGAAATAGGCTTTCTAGCCAGTGTGAGAGAACATAGACCAAGAGCAAGAACAATCTTCCATCTTCCATGACATGCACAGAGGCTGCCAAAAGAAAACATGGATCAGATTAAAGGATAGTCTGCTTCAAAAGATCAATATTGAAGGTGCAGTTTCCAACCTCAAAGGATCTGGATTAAGACGGAATCTTCCCATATCAAAAGAGAAAATCCTTCATATATATCTCCAGTTACTTGGGTTTTAATTAACTCATGGTGTAATCAAGTTAACAACCAAGAATAGCCATCACAGTGCCTAATACTTTTTTAATCCGAAAACCAGTGTAAAGAAAGGTAACATGCAAAAGAGAGAACACTTTTATAAATCATTCTTGCTCTATTGTAGGAAGAAGATGTCTAAAATATGATGCTAATATGAGCCAAATTCACAGTATGCTGAAAGACCTATAAAAATGGCTCATTAAAATGATACATGACTACTCTATAGACAGACTCTAAAAGATAATGTAAAGTATGGACAAAATGCCTAGAATAGGTCTATATGGTCCATGGTGGGAAGCAAAAACAGGATCACAAAGAGTACACAACATGCATATAGTTGTTTGTGGATGTAATAAGTGAAATTATCTGAAATACGAAGCAACTCAAAGTTATCTGCATGTAGTTCAATGGTTTATGTACAAGAGATTTTGAAGAATGGATACTGTTTTCTGTAAATCTAGGAAAACAAAGGATTGTCTTTGAGGAGGTAGAAAATGTTTTTATTCCTTCCAGATTTTCTATGCCAATGAACTTGTATACATTTGATTACACATAAAGAAATGTGTGAAAAGATTAAAAGTTGATACTAAGGACACTGGAGGCTGTCTAGGGGCTAGTGTCACTCTACCCTAAAATCATCTGGAGGCATTCTGTGTTGGCTCAAAATGTATTAAGATCTCTTGTCTCTAAATTCCCTAAAGTACTTTCTGTTTTTATTTGTCTATGGGTTGGTGGAGGTATCTTTATTGGGGGATGTGGAATGCTGGAGAATAAACCCAGGACCTCACATATACTAAATTGTTGCTTCTCCAGTTTCAAGCTCTCTAAGGTCTTAGTAGAGGCAAAGAATGAGTGTCCATACACATGTGTGTATGCATGATTGTGTATTTTTTAGTGCACTGTATATAACAGAAGTGAGACTTTGGCCAACTCTACTTTCTGTCATAAAAATATAAATTAAGTTGTCATGTTTGATAGTATTACCAGTGAAATAAATATTTCATTTTATATAACAGAAATGTATTTAAACGTGTTTTCTGCCATGAAACTGCTCATCTCACAAAGATATCTATTAATCCGTCTATCTCCAAGATAGACACAGTATCTTTATTTAGCATGAGCATTTGGATCTTGAAAATTAAGTCTCCTTGGCTTTGGTTTTTAGCATATCTGCAGCATTTGAAAATAAGCAGAAGGTTTGTAAACAGGGGGTTTAAAAAAATTAAAATCTAAACTCCTCACTGAAGAGGGAATGCCAACCAACATATGGCAAGATCAGTGTTGAGTCTAGTTTTGTCTGCTGCAGTTTATATTTGCAGTGAACAGGGAAATGTCAAGAATTAATAAGCAAAAGTTAATTTACCAAGGTAAGTTTATATAATATTTTATATAAAATAATATTTATATAATATAATATATATATGTAAACTACTGATAAATTGTGGTCACTGTTATTGATTAAATGCAACTGATCTCATCATTTGCAGAAAATGTTAACTATGCAACCACAGATGAAAATACAGTAGTTTACATGCATTCATGTTTCTGTTTAATAGACAGACTATAGATATGTTCCTGCATATACATGTATGAGGCTATAATAAATTAAACATCTCCTCTGAACTTCTAGAAAAAATAAGGATGGCTTTATGCATTTTTTTCTTTTCATATTACCCCTCCCCTTGGAATGGCTGACATTCATTTATGTAGTAATTTTTATTGCGGTTAGAGGCAAATAAGACACAGGCAGGAAAAATAAGCACTAAAAGTCATAGTTTCCTTAAAACTGTCCAATAACATACAAGACAAAAACAACAAAGCAAGAAAGAGACCACCTGGAAAGGTGTCAGACGGGGCTTTGGAATCAAAGGGCTTTTGAGCAAGTGTAGGAAGGTATGTGAAAGACAGTGAGGCCCAAAGCAGAACAGCTTGCTTCCACAGAAGAAAACACATATTCTGTGCTTATGGGATGAATACACGAGGCAAACATCATACAATATGTGCATACTGCATAAATATATATCAGTACCTACAGATGTCTGTGCATATGTATACATGTGTTTTCATTATTGTTATTGTTGCTGTTGTTGTTGTTGTTGTTTTATTCTTCAAACCAGAATGGCCTTTTTACCAGCTTGCCAGCCAGACTGCTGCTACACAATCCATCCTTGGATTTGTTTCTAACTTAATCCACTTTTTGTTTCTAACGTGTTTATTCAATGTACTCGTATACTGTAAGACAACATGATGGCCAGAAAAAAACATTGAAGTTTAAAATTTTCAATTTGCTTTTAAGTCAATTGCACATAAATCTAAATAAATATTTTAAAAGAATGTTACCCTGTCTCTCCTTGTAGTGGATGCAAAGGACATGACAAATGCTCTGCTGCCACCTTGTGATCTGGGTCCATATAGCATCCTGCTGATACTAGTTGATTTTGTTGTGGTTAATCCCAGCATTCAAGAGGCAGAAGCAGCAAGATCACTGTAAGTTGGAGTGCATTCTGGTTTATATAACTAGTTCTGGGCCAGCAAGGCAATACAGTAAGAACCTATCTCAAAAAGACAGAAAACAACAATAATTATACCCAAGAAATATACTTGAAAAGTACATTCATCAAAACAAATACTAAAAGTACATTTTTTATCCAGGATTCAATTCTTCTTAGTATGCATTTTCCAAGGGGGCTAGTCCTGGGAGGTATATACGCACCAGATACTTAGTTTAGAACACCTAGTAGACCCAAAAAGCATATCTTATTTTAAACAACGTTTGATTCAGACTGAAATGTGTCTCACTGCATTAACCAAATTAATCATTTCACCGATTTGGTGAGACTGTAGAAGAATATCCCAGTGAATAAAAAATAGGAATACATTCTTCTTGCTTAATCATTATTTAATTAATTAATTGACAAATGTGCTAATCCTGGGTCTACATTGTTGTGAAGTAGGTGAAACTGCACATAGGCCTCAGAAATCCCTTGGCATCCAAGAGAAGCCCAGTGGGCAGTGTCTTCAGCTTCTCACTGCACTCCCAGGGACAGTGCTGCCAATCTGCCTAAAGACGAATTAACTCTCTTGAAATGAGTGTCATTGACTTGGTATGTTTTTACTCAATGACCTCATTGTGAAGAAGAATTTTGCATTAAACTTTGGAAGGTTCATAATGAATGGATAGAAAGTGGCACTGTGGAAATCTTTTTAGTAAACATGAAGTCTGACTAGAGTCCTGGGTAAAAAAAAAAAATCAGAAATAGAAAATGAATCTATGTTGAGTTATTCTTGACTCTAAAAACAATGGGACAATTCATGAAACACACGTACATATATATGTGTCTGACTGTATCTTGGCCCTTCAAAATCACCTGATATAATTTCAAGTCAATTTTGCTGTAGCAAATGTATATTAAATTGCTTATATTTCAGAAAATATCAAAAACAAATTTGCTTGGAAACCAATCCTTAGTAGTGTATCTCTACCTTCAAGATACTAAGTATTATATTCACTCCTTCATATGATGGTCAGGAGACTAAGAATATAGATGAGGAGCTAATTATTTTGGGATTTGCAGAACAGTTTTCAATATCTCATCAAATTACCTGCATTAAAATTTAAGACGAGAAAGGATCATGCCAACACTTAATAGGGTAGTGTGAAGTAGAACTCTGCTAACTATAGACATCCTTTTCTTCCTTAGTCCCTTTCATGTGGGATTTCAACAGAACTACAAACAAGACTTGGACTCAGCAGCTTTAAGGACAGAGCATTCTTTCTTGCCAATTGAAGACACTGCAGTCAATGGAACATTCTACTTGATAGAACCCACTATCAATTGATCATGGTTTTTGCAAGTACGTGCAATGAGGAACACATTTTTTTTAAGTCAGCATTCAAAGTAACAGGTTTTGTCACAGAACTATCATATATTCTTTATTCATCATTATTCTCTTCCTCTTCCTTCCTCTGTATCCCTAACCCCATTTTGATTTCATGGTACTTATATTCCACTACTCTTTTTTCTCTACCCATTATGTTCTCTAATTTCCTTCTCATTGTCCCCATTCTAATTGTATGACCTAGACACCAATACACACATGTACCTAACTTCTACATAAAAAACAAAACATGCAATACTTGCTCTTCTAGATCTTGCTTATTTCACTTAACATAATGACTTTCTGTTCCAACACATTTTTCTGCAAGTTTTCTGATTACATTTTTTTCTTTGTTACAAGATAAAATTCTACCATGTTTGTGCAGGAGATTTTATTTTATCCATCCCTGTGTTAATGAACAACTATGTTGGTATGTCTACTATGAATAAATAAATATGGAGCAATAAAATGCATGTGCTAGGACCTCTGTGGTAAAGCTTAGAGTCCTTTGGTTGCATATCCATGAAGTTATAGCTGGGTTGTAGGCTAGCTCTTCTTTTAGTATTTCGGACAGCTTCCTCACTGATTTCCATAGTGGCTACATAAGTTTACATTCCCACCAGAATCAATTAAGGATTCTTGCTTCCACAGATTATGGCCCGCATTTGTTGTCATTTGTTTTCTTGATTCTAGCCATTAAAGCTAAGCTGAGATGGATCCCACGGCAGTTTTAATTTGCACTTTCTTGATGTCCAAGAATGCTGAACACTTTCTGGTGTCCATTGGCTACTTCTATTTTATATTTTGAGAACTATATCTTCCATTCATTAGGGCATTTATCAACTGGAAGATTTGTTTATATGCTGTTTAAATTTTGTATTTCTTTCTATGGTCTAGATATCAGTCCTGGGTGACATATGGTTAGCAGACCATTTTTCTTTTCTGTGTCTTTACACTCTGGTGATTATTTTCTCTAGTCGGGAGCTGCCTTTTATTCACAATATTCCATTCATCAAGCCCTGCTTGATTTTTCTATCCTGCTGGAGTTCTCAAAAAATATATATTTCCTATGCCTGTCCCTTTGAGAGTTTTGTCTATGATTTTTTTGTTTCAAAATTTTATCCATTTTAAGTTTACTCTTGTTCAGGTTCAGAGATATGGATCCGGCCCTGGAGGCTCACATTCAACCTCAGAACCTGCCACCTGGCCACAGGATCCTTCTGCAAAGGTTCACTTTCTGGATTGGACCTACTTGGTAGACCACAGTTATCTGAGATGTAACTGGAGGCCACGCTGATGTGTGTGCCTCATGCTGCTGCCCCAAGCCACCATAAAGCCTGAGATCCTGGTGAAGATATGCAGTCTGTCCCTCTGACTGATGCCTTGGTGATGTCCTTGGGGCCATGCTGTGTGTGGGAGACCATAAGGGAGGAGTGTTTGGCATGAGAAGACTGGGAAGTGAATGCAATCAGGGTGCATGATATTAGATTTCCAAATAATCAAATTTAAAAAGATATATAGATCTAGTTTTACCTTTCTAGACATAAATATCCACTTTCCCCAAGACTTGCTGAAGAGGTTTTTCATTCTAATGTATGATTTAGACAGCTGTGTCAAAAGTGAGATGGCTATGGCTCTGTGTGTTTATTTCTAGGTCTTCTATTTTATTCCTCTACCTATTTATCTACATATTTGGATGTATTCCAGTAGCCTGTTTTGTTATTATCTTTCTGTAGCATAATTTGAGATCAGGAATCATGATATTTTCAATGTCGTTTTATCTGTTGCTTGCTTTGACAATTCAGGGTCATTGGTCTTCTAAGAATTTAATTGCAATTTTGATAGGAATTGTGCTGAATATGTATATAACTTTGGATAGTATAGCTATTTCATAATATTAATTATGCTAATCCATAAGTTAAAGGGTCTTTCCATCATCTAGCATATTTAACTTTCTTCTTCAGGATCTTAAAGTTATCATTGTAGAGGCACTTCAATTCCTTGGTTGGATTTATTGCTAGATTCTTTTTGTTTTGAAGATACTGTTAATAGGGTCTTTCTTTTTATTTCTTTCTTGATGAATTTGTGATTGATATAGAAAAGTTAATGCTTTTACGTGGACTAGATGTCCCAAAAGTTAAAAGTATTTGCAAACAAGCCCAGTGATCTGAGTTGGAGAGAATGAGCCAGCTCCCAAAAGCTGACTTTTAACCTCCATGCATATATTGTGGCTCATACACACACACACACACACACACACAAACAAACACTCTCACTCACACTTACAACACTTCATACATGTATTAACTATACATAAAACATGTATAACTATAATAAAGCACAATGCCCTATGTTCCTTGGGACTTTTATCATAAAAGTGATACAGGACAAACGGGACATTTTCAGCTGCCTTTCACAAATCTATGGAGATGCTGTGATTTCTGTCAATATTACTAATGGTGTTATATCACATACATTGCATATCTAGAAACCACCTTGATTCCCTGAAATAAAACCAACCCAGCTATGACCTATGAATGTAATGTCAATTCAATTTGCAAACATCTTGTTGAAAATATCTGTGTCTATATTTACTTTGGAAGTTGGTTTAGTATTCTATTGTGCTGTTGCCTGGTTTTTCTATGAGGATAGCACTGTTTATCTTGTTATCTCATTTTCTAATACTGAGGAGCTGAGAGCTCATAGAGGTGTCACAGTGGCTTCTTCTTTGTCATTATCTTGTGTATTTCTCTGTTGTGTTTTGTATATCTCTTAGAAAGATGTGTCCTCCAGTGTTTGTTCCCTCTTCTCCTTCTTCGTTGTTTGTTTGTTTGCTTGCTTGTTTGTTTTATTTTGCATGAGTCTTTTGGTGAGGTGTCTTCACTTGGATTTATGTTTCTCTCCAAGAGGAGAAGCCAGCTTCAACAACACCTGATTTTGAAACAGTCTGAGCATTAACTCCAAACAAAAACATACAAAACAAAAACAAGTGAATGTGTGATTCACTTGTGCTCCTAAAATGGTTCTGAAACTGTAGCACTGCGGTACTGCCTGGAACAATGCAGTTTACATATTTTAGAGCTAAAGGTATCAATAATTAAGTAGTAAACTCATGAAGAAATGGGAAAGGGGAAAGTAGTGACATTATGAATGGGAGACAAGGTGCATGAGTTAGAGGCTCTCTGTGGCTGTAGCTCTGAGTAGGTGTGAAAGGGCTATCCACTTGTGTTTCCCTTCTTCCACAGGGCACTCCTATTCCAACTGCTCAATTTAATTCACACCCACTGAAGAGACACTGAAAAATATGTTTTATATTAATTCTCCCATTTGGATTGTATTAAACTTTGTCAATGGACCCTTTTATCTCCCAATTTGCAGGTGAAGAAACAGATATTAACAGATTAACTACATTAATCACATTTTCACAGGTATCAAGTGATGGAGTCACAAAAGTAAATTGTTTCTTGTTTTATACTGGAAAAAAATGTTTCATACAACATATTCTGAACATAGTTTCCCCTTGTGAGAGTAAAAATTAAAAACAACTTGGCAAAGACCGCCGGACGGCTTGCTGAGCTTGCTGAGAATAGCCATAATAAAAATATCAAGCCCCTCTAAGGACAAGGTGACCAAAAATGTAGAAACAACCAAAGACATATCTTGACCAGTCTAAACATGCCCAAGTGAGTAATGGGCCACCTGGTGTTTATCCTAGAAGGTCTGAGGTTTCATGGTCAAAAATAGTGAGCCATCCAGCCTGTCAAAATGATTGCTTACGCAAAGTGCTGATGTTTGAAATATCCAATTATATGTAACCGCGCCAGAATTTCCCGCTTTCCCCTCCCCCCCTTACACTGTCCCCTATAAAAGCCCTGAGCTCTCGGGGGTCTGGATCGAAATTCTCTCCCCTGCGTGTGATGAGTTTCGATCCGAGGGTCCTCGTTAGTAAACTGCCTTTTGCCATTTGTATCAAGTCAGTCTCTCGTGTCTCCTTGGATGCGCACTGATCAGTACTTGAGTTGGGGGTCCTCTTCGGGGGTCCTTACACCCGCCAACAACTCCCCCCAGATCCTATTCACCTCCCCACTAACCCAACTCCATGTCTTTTCTAGAAAAGAAATTTTTAATGTCTTGTTATACTTGTCATTTATACTCTCATATTCCCCTCTCCCTCACACACTCTCCCTCTATTTCTCTCTTTCTCTCTCAGACCAATATTTCTGTATCAACAAAAATGCCTCTATTTTTCTCCATCAACATTCAGCCCATCTGTCAAACCCTACTTTCTCCATAAGCATTCTCTTCCCAATTTAAATCAAAGTCACCTCTCCCTCCTGCCAAGCCAGTGGTTTCCAACTTTGGCTGCTCATCGGAATCACCTGTGGAGACCTGATATAATTGGTCTGGGAACCACCTGGGCATCAAGAATTTTTAAATCTCTCAAGGTGATTCCAATGCACAGGGAAGGTTGAAGAAGAACTGTTCTAAAATCCTATGTGATGATTCTTTAAACTATACAGTTCTTTCTGTGGTTAGAACTACAAACTTGCAAGATTTAGAAAAAGATTTAGAAGTAAGATGCTTTATTAAACACTCATAACTTATTTTTGCAAAATACTTAAAATGAAATCTTTTGGAAGGACACAAAAAGTGGATAAAAAATTTAAAGGATTTCATTAGTAGAAATGGAAAAGAGAAACGCAATCTGACTAACTCACCTCTTCCTCCTACTGCCTGCCTGAGTCTCTTGAGAAAATTTATAAATAGTTGATGACACCAAAGGTCAAAGTCTACATCTGCTGAGTTATAAAGTCTCTGCTTTTTTATTGTCTATCAT
Source organism: Grammomys surdaster (assembly GCF_004785775.1). Taxonomy (NCBI): domain Eukaryota; kingdom Metazoa; phylum Chordata; class Mammalia; order Rodentia; family Muridae; genus Grammomys; species Grammomys surdaster. The sequence continues at coordinate 3,692,334 of NW_021604641.1, read as the reverse complement.
TCTGTAGAATCATGAAAAAAATCCATGATGAATTATCTATATGTTACTTGAATTAATGAATGACTCTTTTCCCCAAAATGTATTACTTAGCTAGTAGAATTCCTATTTCTTAAGGGAATATAGTCTACCAAGAATAACAATAGTAGTTCTGGGTGATACCACCCAGAAGTGGTATCATCTACCAAATGACAAACATTAATAATTTAAATTCACAACCCCTTAAGAAAACAAATACTAACATACCCCTTCTGCCACCGAAGAAATTGAGGGTTGAGGGTTAAATGATTTATCTCAAGTTGTGGTACAATTTTATGGCAAACTTGCAAGTCTTAATCCAGTTTATTCTACTTCTTATGAATATTTTATGAGCTTCTCCTTTACCTGCCACTACGGGCTTAAAAACACTCCACTAATGAGTAGCATAGAGCTGTCTCTGAGCTATTCAGAACCAAAGTTCAGCAAGAATTTAGTACAAAAGACAATTCACAGCACACTTCCGGAGATCAGCAGGTAGGAAAATATAGGTAATAGAGTTTTGCAGTCACATAACATAAAAGAACTGCACATATTTTTAATATAAAATATGAAATAAATTTCTTTGTAATAAAAATGAAAAGGTATGTTGGGCTTGGATTCTAATAAATAAATAAATATGAAAGAGTAAATAAATGAATAAAACTTTTCATTCATAAGCCTGTCAAACATTAACAAAGGAAGTAAATTAGACACACACACACACACACACACACACACACACACACACACTGTGGCTGGATATCTCAGTTTTCTGAGAAAGCTCAGCTAATCACAAATCACTTTTATCCCCCATTTAGTCTCCTTCTTCTTCTCAAACAGGTCATTTTCCTTCCTTTGGGAAGATCAGTGCAGAGCTTGGCCATATTAAAATGTCACAGGACATGGTGGGAATAAAAGATACTTGATAGTGAGGGGAACTCAGCGAATAGTCCATCAGGGATGTGCCATCACTAAGTCAAGGTAATAGACACACAGAACCCATATATCAAGGGAGTCTGAACCCTTATAGACTTTGTGCCCTATTATTTGCACCAATTCTTTTTAAATCTGGAAGGCATACCTCACTCTACAAATCAGATTATTTTTATAGTCAAATAAACAGAAACAGCAGGAAATAATTTATGTCCTTTTAAACTATAATACCAAATTTCTTTGTTTTTTAATGAAAGATACACCTGCTACTTAAAACAGAGACCCACAATGTATAGAGAGTGAGAGACCTGGTAGCACTCAGTCCTAAATGGGATGACTTCATTAGATCCCACCCCTAAAGACACAGAGATCTATGCTGAGGAGGAAGTAAAAAGATTTTAAAACCCAGAGTTTGTAGTTTGTCACCAAGGAAACAGTGTCTTCCAGACACAACAGAAGTGATGCAAATACGAACTCACAGAGACTGTAACAGCATTCAGAAGATCAGCACAGGTCAAACCAGACAAAGTGGCAGCACTGAGAAGGAGAAGGAAATGAGCCCCTACCCCTAGCCAAGATGCTCTTTGCAATTGATAGCTGTTGGGAAATGGAAAATCAGTTCTCCAATGGAGTAACGTTGGGTATAGTAACCACTTTGGAGGCAAATCTCGTTCTTGGTAGTAGTTGGCCAACACATGTTTTACCTGGGGCTGACAGGGCTAATTTTTGTTTGGTTTGGTTAATTCTTGGTTTATTGGTTGCTTGTTTACTTATTTTGTTTTTGTTTTGAGAGAGAGAGAACATCAAGAAGGATGTAGGAGGAGTTGGGATAGGGAAAGGATATTATGAAATATAGTATCCAAAAACCTTTAAGTCAAAACAAAAGAAAGAAGGAAGGAAAGGAGAGGACGGGGGGGTTGCCTAAATTTACAATTCCTAAATTTCTATACAAGATGTGCAAGGCTTAGAAACTTGGCTGTGCATATATAAGTTCATGTATATTTATAATATTTCATCATATTTAATGCATGAAATATAATTTTATCTTAATGTAAATTAGAATAATATAATTAAGATAAAATTAAGTATCTTAATTGTATCAGTTAATTAATTATGAACAGAAAATATCACCTATACAACTACAAAAATTTATTAGCTATTGGTATTATTGATTGCAAGCATAATTGAGAAAATCCATCAATATGGCTAGAATTTATAAGACAATATGTACAAAAGAACAATTTTTAGGTGACATGTTGATTATCAACTTGCCGTTAGCTGTCTTCTGAAGAAATTGGTCCCAGAAACCTCCCAAGATGTGTTGTATACCTTGGCCATAACTCCTTGGATCTTGGATGAATGGTAGATTCTAAAACAACCCCCAAAACAGGTGCCTATCTCAGGGTCCTCCCCTGAATGTCTTCACTCTGAACAATGAATGTGAGACAAAGTGTTAAGTGGGTAGAAGTTAAACCACCTGAGACTGAGATGGGCAGAGACAATACAGCAAAGTTCACAAAAAGAGGACCTCAGGCTGAAAAGAGAAGATGTTAGCCTCAGTAGGAAAAGGTTTCAGCCACAGCTGCAGAAAACATCCTGCCTCTCTAGAGGCAGAAGTAGATAATTATCTATCGATATTGAATATTGTCTCATGTCTTCCTATGAACCAACACCAGAGTTATGGTTTCCTTCTCAGTGATAGGGCTGTGACTGAATAGGCACCTTTTTGGGTTATCTCTGACCTTGCCTATTTAAATCCGCCATTGCACATTGTAACTAAAACAACACAAAGACATGTGCATTAAACATTTTTAATTGGCTGTGATCCACAGTGTTGAACATCAGTACTTTCTGTTCTAGTTATATTATTTAGTAACACGTAGATAATTACTAAATTGTCCTCTTTATTTCCCAATACTTCCTCTGCAACACACACAACACACACACATTCAACACACAACACACACACGCATACACACACATGCATACACACACAATACATACACAACACACACACACACATGCATACATGCAACACACACATACTATACCATCTTGTAGGTAATTTTTGGGAAATTGCCACATTGTGGGAAGAATGTAGATTCTGAGACTTTGGTTAGAATTTCAAGAATATTTTCTTATGGCTCTGTGATCTCAGGTGACTTTCAAATTTCTTCAAGTCAAGATCTCACCATCTATAAAACAGAATTATTAATTATAAATTTAGTGCAAATATTTTTATGAAAATGAAATCAATCAGGATATTTAAATCATTTAAAACTCCATCTACAAATAAACATTATCTAATACCTAGGACTTTTTTGTTATTTAAGAAACCAAAAGTTAGTATATGTATAGTCTATAAATGTATATATGTATTTATATATAGACTATATCTATATAGTCTATATATATTTCCCAAAACTTCCTCTGCAACACACACAACACATACACACACACAACAATTTATATATATTCCTGTCTTAAAATAGCATCATTTACTTCAAAAATAGTGATTAATTTTAGTAGAATATAACCTTAATGTGTTTCACCCTCAACATGGTCTCATTTGAACTGTGTTACTGAAATACGAAGATGTAAATGAAAGCAACTCTCGAAAGATAGCAATTAGGCACATGAGTTCATTACAAGTTATTTTGGATACAAGATTTGGCAAGGAAAATATGCTCAGCCCAAATATTCTAAATTCTTCTATTACACTGACAAGCACCCTAAGCTATTCATAAAAATTCCAGTCCCCAGGATATTCACTAGAGCCATTCATCAAGTAATTTAAACAGCTGATAAAGAGTTGACCAAAACAGAAATGATTGAATTTCTCTCTGAGGAGGCAGAGTGAGTCCCTGGCAAAAACAAGAAGCTATTATGTCATGTTCAATTTATTTGGTCTAGTGATTCAAAGAACGCTCCTCCATCCATTATTATCATTTTCCTTTCTAAGGTTCTTATATTCATTAGGAAATGTCCTTAGCTGCCCTAAACATTCCATGTTCATTACTTACATTAGATAGAATAAACTGGACATGACCTGGCAGAGTGATAAAATAATATTAGCAAACAGATGCTAGACTTTAGTGCCTTAAAGTGGCTTTCAGGGATGTTCTCAGTGGTCCTGGCCCCTTCCCACCTACAGCTGTCAGCATCACGCTCTGTGCCCTCCTTTCCTCTGTGCATTCAGGGGTGGGTGGTTTTTATAAGTAAGAGGATTAATAGGCCCAGGAACAGATGCTCTTTTACAGTAAGTACTATTGCAATATCCAATTGTGCTTTATGTGCGGTTGATAGCAATCACTCCCCAAAGAGGCATTTCTTAAATACCTCTCTATTTTAAGATCCACATTTTGGTAATTTTATTAAGTAAGAAATTAAACACTTGCTGGCTCAAGTGCATCACTGACTGTGAGCAAACTGTGCTTAGAGACCCTTTTAAAGAATATATTCTCCGGATTGTTCAATGCTTTCTTTCTCCAACTAAACACCAAGTAGGATTGGTGAATACAGGGACAGTTCTTCCTTGGATGGCAGTGGGAATGAGAAAGCTAAAGCATGGACAAAGGATTTCAAGGCATCTGAAGAATAGTTAAAGAATTTCATTGTCGGTGTTTTGTTTCTATAAATCTGTATAGAAGTCATTGAAGAAGTGTACATGACAAAATATTGAATTTTCCTCTGCCATCTTAGAATGTGAAATATATTCTCCCTATGCAACTGTGGGAGAGGAAAAATAAATTTAAAACTTGCATTAAATTTGAATTGTTTAAACTGGAATTAATATGAAGATAATACAGTAGCCTATCATGATGGTTAGGGAGACAATAATGAAATTATGTTTTGTTCATTTTCTGGTAATATTTTAAGGGTCTTTCTTTGATAGACATTTCAATAAAAACAAAGTAGTAAGATAATAAAAAGTACAAAAAGATTGTAATTGTGTAGGGGTTCTTGATTTTATCCTTGATTTATCGTGCTTCTGCAGGTCATCTGTGTATTTCAATTTGTCATCCTGGTAACCTTTGCATAACTAGATATATGTTTTCTGGGTTTGCTTCTTTGCTTTGTTTTGTTTCACTTTTGATGTGGGGTCTTACTGTGTATCTCTGGCTGGCCTAGAACTTTGTATGCAGAGCACACTAACCTCAAACTCACAAGAACCTACCTGCCTCTGCTTCTCCAGTGCTGGGACTAAGGGAATGCACCACCATAGCTGACCCAGATATATATTTTCTTATGAGAAAAAAATGCCCAATATATTTAGGATTTATCTATTCGTAAATAGTCTATATATTCATAAATAATTCAAAAATAATTTATCTATTCATAAATACCTTGCATATTTCTAAACAACTTTTTCTCTTTTCCATTTTTAAAATAGATTGAATATCTATTGTATGGAAAATTCATGGAAAAATTGTATGGAAAATCTCATACAATTTATTCAGATTATATCATTTCCACAGTGTCTATACACATCTACACTCCTAGCAGCAATAGAGGGGCATTGTCCTTACTCCATATCCTCACTAGCATGAGATGTCACTTGTTTTATTGGTCTTCACCATTTTGACAATTGTGAGATGAAATCTCAAGGTAATTTTGATTTTCATTTCCCTGATGACTAAGAGCGTTGAATATTTTTAAGTGTTTCTCAGTCGTTTTTGTTTGCACTTTTGAGAATGTTCTGTTTACATCTGTACACATTTTTTAAAATTGCGTTATTTGTTTTCTTGATATAAAGTTTTTTGGAGGAGTTTATATTTTGAATATTAACCCACTGTCAGAGGAGTAGGTGGTTAATTTTTTTTTTCATTTTGTTGTCTGCTCTTCTGTCTGCATGATGATGTCCTTTGCCTTGCAGAAGTTTCTCTGTGTCGTGAGTTCCTATTTATTAACTGTTGGTCTTAGTGCCAATGCTATCAGTGCTCTGTTCAGAAAGCCTTTTTTTTGTGTGTGCTGAGTTTGAGACTATTCTCAACTCCTTTCTATCAGGTTCACTGCATCCTGTCTTACGTTGGTTTCTTTGATGCATTCAGAGTTGTAATTTGTACAAGATGACAAATGTGGATTTATTTGCATTCATCTATATGTAGCCATTCAGTTTTACCAGGACTACATATTGAATATGCTGTCATTTAACCAGTTTGTATTTCTGGCTTCTTTTATCAAACATCTGGTTTCTATGGGTGTGTGGACTGATTTCTTGGAAGCCATAATATATATACAGAGTACCTATAGGGTAATAGAAAACATAAATATAATAAAAATAAGTATAATATAATATATAAAAAGAAACATTTTAAAGGAACAGCCATGACACAATGTTATGAGACAAGAAACCTTCAAAAATTCAGTTGAGCTCATCTTCTATTTGGATCTACTGCTGGGCATCCAGCCTATCCTTAAGACTAGTTTGTTTCCCAAGAGAGACTTCCTTTGAGAAAACTAAATTTTCATTTTCAAGTGGTTATCAATTGGAAATTACTTCTAGATTAGGGGTAGAAGCATGTGCCCACTTTTCTTTCCAGCTCTAAAACTAATTTGTAGAATTTCAATTACTGCTTCTATTTCACTTGGGGGTTATATGTATACTTAATTTGTTTATCTGATCTTGATTTAACTTTAGTAGGTGCTATATATCTTAATTATATATTTCTTTTAGATTTTTCTATTTGGCAAAGAGAATTTTAAATTATGTCCTTCAGATTTCCTCAGTGTCTGTTGTTATATACTCCCACCCCTTTATCTCCCTCTGCCTTTTAGTTAGCTTGGATAAGCTTTTGTGAATATTTTTTATTTTCTCAAAGAAACAAATCTGTTCCATTGATTCTTTATAGTTTTCTGTTTGTTTGTCTGTTTGACTCTATTGTATTGATTTTAGCCCTGTGTTCTATTATTTCTTGTTGTCTCCTCCTTTTTGGTGTGAATTCTTTTTGTTCTCGAACTTTCATTTGTTCCATGAAGATACCAATATGAGATCTCTCCAATTATTTTACTTAGGCCCCCAGTGCTATGAATTTACCTCTTAGAATTATCTTTATTTTGTCCCATAGGTGTGGGTATGTTTTCTTTTCATTTCTGTTCAATTCTAAACAGTTTTTATTTATCTCTTAATTTCTGTCTTAACCCATTTTTTGTACAGTAGTGAGCTGTTCATTTTCCATGATGTGGTAAGCTTTCTGTTGTTTTTGTTGTTGGTGTTGATATTTAAATTTAATCTGTGGTGGTCAAATAGGATGAAGGGTCCCATTTTGATTTTCTTGTGTTTTTGTAAGATTTGCTTTGTGTCCAAGATGTGTTCAATTTTGGAGAAAATTCCATAAGGTACTGAGAAGAAGGTATATTCTTTTCTGTTTAGGTGAAATGTTCTGTCAATATTTCTTAGGTCCAATTGGTTCATGGCATCATTTAGCTCTAGTATTTCTCTGTTTAGTTTTTGTCTGGTGACTTGCCTTTTGGCAACAGTAGGGTATTTAAGTCACATATTGAACAGTATGTGAGGGTAAATAAATACTTTTAGCTGTAGTAGTATTTCTTTTATGAACTTGAGTGCCCTTGTGTTTGGTGCATCAATGCTTAGAATTGTAATAGTTTCTTGGTGGATATTTTTTATCTTTGATGAGTATGTAGTGTTCTTTGAGATGTCTTCAGAATGGTTTTGGTTTGGTCTATTGTTTTCTTCAGGTATTCTGGCTGCACTAGCTTGTTTCTCGGGTCTGTTTGCTCAGAAGACCTGTTTTTCATCCTTTTATCCAGAGGTAATATCTATCCTTGATATTAAGGTATGTTGCATGGATACAGCAGAAGGATGGTTTCTGCTTTTTACTCCAATCTCTTAGTCTGTTTCTTTTTATTGATAACTTGAGTTTGAGAGTTGACTTAGTCAGAGTTTCTATTCCTGCACAAACATCATGACCAAGAAGCAATCTGGGGCGGAAAGGGTTTATTCAGCTTACACTTCCATATTGCTGTTCATCACTAAAAGAAATCTGGACTGGAACTCAAGCAGGTCAGGAAGCAGGAGCTGATGCAGAGGCCATGGAGGGATATTATTTAGCTTATTGCTTCCCCTGGCTTGCTCAGCTTGCTTTCTTATAGATCTCAAGACTACCAGCCCAGGAACAGCACCACCCACAATGGGCTAGGCCTTCCCCGCTTGATCACTAACTGAGAAAATGCTTTACAGCTGGATCTTATGGAGGCCCTTCCTCAACTGAAGCTCCTTTCTCTGTGATAACTCCAGCTTGTGTCAAGTTGACACACAAAACCAGCTATTACAAGAGTTATCAATGATGTTTGTTGATTCTCATATTTTGTTGTTGCAGTAAGTGATTGTTCTTCGTTCTTTTTGCTTTGCTGATCTGAAACTACTTATTCCTTGTGTGTTCTTGGGTGTGATTAACCTCTTCATGTGAAGTTTCCCTTTTTGCACCTTCTATATGGTTATATTTGTTTATAAATACTACTTAAACTTGCTTTTATTATGTTATATCTTATTTCCTCTATTTTTGCTGATTGAAAGTTTCGCTGCATATACCAGCCTGGGTAGGCAACTCTGTCTCTTAGAGTGTGTAGCACAACTGCTCAGGCCCTTTTCACTTTTAGAGGCTACACTGAGAAGTCAGAATGCAATAGGTCTACCTTTATATGTCACTTGATCTTTTATCTTTGCATCTCTTAATATTCTTTATTTGTTCTGTATGTTTAGTGTTTTGATTATTAGGTGTCTAGGAAAATTTTTTTTCTGGTTCAGTCTAAAGAAATTTCTTTAATGGTCCAGTCTATTTTATGATATGTCTGTTTCTTGTACCTTGATAGGCATCTCCTTCTGTAGATTAGGGAAATTTGTTTCTATGACTTTATCGAAATTGTTTTCTGGGCCTTTGACCTGTGTTTCTTCTCCTGCTTCTTCTCCCATTATTCATAGATTTGGTCTTTTCATGATGTCCCCAATTCCCTGGATGTTCTCTCTCTCCATCCTCCTACATCTCTGCTTCCTCGCTTCTCCTCTTCCTCCATCTCTTCCTCTCCTTACTCCTCCTCTTCCTCTCCTTACCCCTCCCACCATAGCTCTTCCCAACTTGCAGGGAAAATATGCTGCTACAGATATCTACTAGTTTATTTGGCTGTTTGGGCCAGTAGGTTTCCAGGGAGAGAGAGAGAGAGAGAGAGTGCCTTGCGTGTTGGCAACTGAGACAAGGGGACTTAAATGAAAAATTTTATTATAGGTATATTGGCATATAGACATTGCAAGAATATATTACTATATAATTAATTATATAGACAAGTATATAAATACATGCAAAAATATATACATGAATGCACTCAAAATATGTTTACACCATATCTATACCATATCTATATGATAACAGTGAGTATATTTTATAATAATTTCTATGGATTCATATAAAGACTATATATATACATATATATACATATACATATACATATACATATATATATATATATATATATATATATATAAAATCCTTCAGATCTTATATTGTTTGGGTATAAGATAAAAAATCTAAGGAAATTGCACATATGCATGTATATAATATACACTATTACCTACAGAGATATGTTGTCACCAAGTTCATGCACGAAATTAATAACCATGTCTGAAATGTATATTGGTGAAGAAACATTATTAAGCTCAAAGAAAGCAATAGAGGGGTATTATAGTAGATTTTTTGTTTTTTTTGTATGAATAGGACAATTAATATAAATATTATTTGAATTTTATTTTCAAATGATGAAGTATATTAAGAAAATGGTCAATAAGACCAGTCTTCCCATTGTCTTTTGCTTTGCTTTTTCTTCCCAACTCTCAGAAACACAATCCAATTACTTTAATTTCCTTCACTTATTAACCTGGGGAATAAGAGAAAAGACATGTGTCCCAGAAGAAAGCTCCTTCTTGTATTCTCAGGCTACCTAATGGAAGGTTAAAATTGATATGGAACTAAAAAGAGGTGACTGAATTGCAAATTTTTACTTGGGTAAAAATATAAAGGCATTTCATAAGTACTGATTAAATGCCACAGACTTTCTTTCTTTCTCTCCTTTTCCCCTAATGTAGACTTCAGTGTTACCTTCCAGAAAGATGGAGTTTCTTTATCTGGGAGGATACTTTTCCATTTATATGATGGAAAACTCTTAATTAAGTTTTGTAGCCACTGTTACAAAACAGGGAAAGCTATTTGTCTGTGGCTACATCTAACTGTTAACCCCAGTACGTTTTTATTGAAGTCATCATGGCCCTTTGTGGTAGGTATAATTTCAAAAAGGAAGCAGAGAGCATGACTGAAGAAATGTAAAACATTTTATTGGCCACAGGACATCTTCTGTAGTTTAGAAGTCAGGAAACACAATTTAACTCAGAGCACACTTTCATAAAACCTTACAAGCCCAAGCAGTGCTCTGTGTGCTCCAGGATTTTCCCAGATGGGATCTCTTACCATCTCCATGACATAGCAAAAGGAGAGGGAGCATGACATCTTATCTGGGATGCTTATTGTCCCTTTCAAAGATTTATAATTTATACCACTATCACCAAACTCATCCTGCACTGCGCCCAGTTCAGAACACCTCTAGTCCCTTTTCTAAGTATGGTTATAACACAGGAAATTTCAAGAATATCATAATCATCTATTTGAGAATAAGATTAATGAAATGAAACAACTGCAAAAACAGTATAGCTTTTTACCACTACTATTCATAAGAGAAATTGGGCAAGGGGAAAGAGTAGATAAAGGAATTTAGAAACCTCCAAATTTTCCTGTTCATTTAATTATTCCTAAATCATACTTAACATAAGGCTAACATTAGGTCTTGTGCCATCATGTGTCTGGTGACTTTTTAACTATAGCTTTCAAATTCAAGCAAAGCTGCGGCACAATAAATATGTAAATCAGTGAGTAGTATAGACATGATTCTAAAATACCAGCAGCACTCTCTCCTCTCTTGTTATTTTTCTTAAGCTTATGTCTATTCTTAACATAGTTAATAAATGGTTACAGAATGCCTACTATATTCCAAACACTGTGAACAGGATTGATAGTAAATAAGATAAATACAGGTTTCTTGTCTTGAAAGAGACTGCAATATTTTTGAAGACACAAACAAGCAATGAGGCAATTCAAGTGTGATATGTGCTTTGACAAGAAGGAACAGTTTGCTAAGGGACCACATAAAATAAGCCATTTAGGTCAGATCACAGGAATTAGGGAAGGGTTTCAAGATAAAGTAGCACAGAAGCTGAAATTTTAGTGTTGAACCATTAGGCAGATGAAAGAGTGCAGTGGATTGAAGAAAATGAACATGATAAAGCAAAGAAAAATGAAAATGGATAGCTTCACTTTAAAATACAGAGAGTCTTGTCGACATCTAAAGAATTATAGTAAAGATCTGGTAGAGGAATAACATAAAACCAGAGTATATAGCAGGAGATATAACTAATCCAAGTATCTGTGCAGACATACTGCCACAAAGAAACAAGTTTCACTGGAGAAGGACTAAATATACTATAATAGAAAGAGAACAGAAACATAACATGATAATAAATAAATGTAAAACCTCAGTTTTAATATGTCTACTATTAAGTTTCAATGTTTTTAATATGAACAGATATAGCAGTCTGGACTTATTGGATGTGTTTTATGTCCTAATCAGTATGTTTCAGGTTTATCTTACACTCATAACATCTTGGAACACTGTCACAGAAATGTTCCCAGTGTGCAAATAGATACACACACACACACACACACACACACACACACACACACACACATATATATGTATATATAACCAATAACCAAAGGAAGGTTTGTCAATATCATAGAACTAGAGTGTGCTAGAGGCAAAGGCAAGCATCCATATTCCTATGCTGTTTCCTTAAGGACCCTCCAATGAAATAGAAGAGGTTTTCTCTGTGAGTCAGGAGGAAGTAGAGACAGAGGCTGGAAGTTAGTGGAAAGGATCAGAAGTGACACAGACTTTTTCCACTACAAACTAAGAACTGCTAGACAGTGCTGAAAATGAGTACATGTAGGCTGTTTCCAGACATTTAGAAGTCTCAAGATTAGCCACAAGCTTAATAAAGTGTGGCAATAGGAAAAGTGGGGGGTTAAGTTTGTCTGGAATAGAAAGATTTACAAGTAGATAATAACATATAAGCTTGAGTTACTTGAACAAAATACCACACTCTAACCATACTTAAAAATAAATATTCATCTCTCATAGATCTGAAGGATGAGCCATGGTCATTTCTTGGTTACGGCTCACTCCTTACTTAGATTGCTATATCCTCGTGTGTTTGAGAGAGCACAAACAAGTCCTAGTGTCACTTTTTATGGTGATATTTATGTCATTGTGAGATCACCTCCTTCAAGACTTCTACTAAACCTAGCTCGTGAAAAGCCCAATTTCCAAGTGCTAAATATTTTTAGGGTTAGAGCATCAATGTGAAATTTAGAGTCAGGAGATACAATTCAATTCACAACAGAAGGGAAAATAAAACTAAAAAATAATTAAATAAAAGATAAAATATATTCGAGAGCTGGTGCATGGGAATTGTTAATTATTTGGGAATGAAAATTAAAGTCAGCAGGTTTTGTCACAAGAGGGAGTCATTATCACAGGGATATCTCAGCTCCAAAGGGAAGATAGGAGGTAGGGTAACTGAGTTGATTTTCAAATGGTTGATGGCTAACATATTGATTTCCATCTACTATCAAGAAGTAAAAGAGAAATCTGTATACATGCTTATTTTTCTGCAAGCAAAAAATAACAAGAGAGTGGAGTATACTTTGCAAGTACACTGAAGAGAGAAAGCCTAAGGTCAGAAAGAATGACGCTCACAACTACAAGGAGAACAAACAGTGGAATGAGGTTTCCAGGAGAGGAAAAAGTACAAACAGAAGTGTTGTCAAGTATCACCAAGGCTACTCCCATAATATCCCACTCTATGGCTCAGAAAAGAAAAATAGGTGACTGACAAGAAAAAATAAAAATCATATTATATTTAAGAGACACTTGTTGCTTGGAAATAGCCAATCACACCGAATCAAAAATGTTAACAAGGTTCCTAATGAATTGAAAAAAAATAAGGAATAAAATGGTCATAAATTACTGAAGAAAATGTGATCACTAATGATATATAGTTTAAATTGATATATTAGTGGAAAACATTCTCCTTAGCCCCTCCCTGTTTCTTGAGATTAGACTAACAGACAGCATCATCTTAGGTCTGATACTTCAGAAAATACACAGTCCAAGCCTGAGGGTTAGTGGGAAAGCAATAGCATTCAACAATTTTAGCCACTATTAAACTTTTTTTGTGTTACAAGAAATGTTTAATTCTCAAAACATAGTTTGTCCAGTAAGTAAAGTATGCACTTGATGGAGATGAAGATCACATAATTTAAACTTTGTTAATTTTTAAAGAGTTAAAAAACCAAAATGGAACAGTAAAATGTAGTGATTGTTAGTTGAAGAATGTAACATGGCACGTTAGTAGTTTTCAAGATGAACTTTGACGCCACATGACAATTTAGGGGATTCACTACTTCACACTTAGTTTAAAAATACAAACTCATCATTTTCTGTTTTTACCATATTAACATTTGTGTTGGATATAGAAAACCATGCTGAACATAACCACTAGCATTAGAAGGAATTGGAGTAGTGCCACCAAACCAGTGATGGTCACTATTCTCTTGATAGCTAATTCACCAAATATCCTCTCAGAAAATACTTAATCATATAAGTACCATTCACTAACAGAGCATCTTGATAAGCCCTTAGAAACAGAGATCATGGGAATGTTCACGGAATTGTGTTTATTATCTTGCTTGTTCCTTGACTATTTGCATTTATTGTATTGCTAGACCCTTAAACTAGATCTGACCTTAATACATGCATGTAATTAAAATAGGACAAAAGCAAAAAGGAGGAGGGGGGATAGGATAAGGGTTTTTAGGGAAGGGAAATGGGGGAAAGGGGATGACACCTTGAAATGTAAATAAATAAATTATCCAATAAAAAAAAGAAAATTATTGATCAAACATCAAGCTTACTAATGTTACTAAGTCTGGTATATGTCTTTTACATATTCTGTGTAAGATTAAGTTAGATGTCACATAGGATGTTTCAATCACATACCAATGTATAATATTTAACATGAAAAAAAACAGTGTGAGCAATTGTTTAAGTTATGAGGTAAATCAGCTACTATTTTCATAAAACATAATTAGTACTTTTAAAAACTGGCAAATAGATTTGGTTACTCAGACTTGTGTTTCTGGCAGACACTCTGTTTTTTAAAAACATACAGAGTGAGGCTGTCATATACAGAAAACAACTGACAGTGTTTATTGCCAATACTAATTCAAGCTTCAAATGAATGCTTCCATTAGCTTCATGGTGTTCCAGTGCTTAGAGAGTGTTCTATATGGATTTGTTAGTGAAATTAATGAGTGAAATTTCACGGTTTGGATAACTAAATTCATCATTTGGAAAATCCACCTAACTCATCATCATGGTATTGTCCATAAAGGTTCTGTGTGCTCTATCATGAACCCACACAAGTGTGGCTTCAAGTTATGTGATGAGCTGAGAAAAGTCAAATGTAGTATGTAATGAAAGGACTGTTTCTGTACGTAAGGGGACTCTATTTCTCACATGCCACAGCATGCATATGGAAGTCACAGGACAACTTCCAAGAGTTAATCCTTTCTTCTACCATGTGGGTTGAGGGATCAATTTCAGGTAGTCGGTCTTGGCAGCCAGTACTTTCACGCTCTCAAACATCTTGCCATCTCCTTTTCTCATTAAATTATTATTTTAAAGCTAAAGTTGCTTCATCAAATATATTACGGTAGCATGCAATGGGTTTATAGGTTTTAGGTACATTAACATCATTTTCAAAAATCTGTTGCAATTTCTCTCATAATGTGAACAAGTACAACCAAAATTTCTTGGGTGCTCCTAACGCAAAAGTTTTAAGAAATACTGCTTTTGTTAAGGAAAGCAAAACCTCCACTGATGTGATTTCTTCTTGTGATTGTAGAATCTAGATTCACCCAAAAGTTAAGACTCTAAGTATTTCTGGGAAAGATATATCTTAATTCTGGATGAGCTCATTCCTTGGGCAGGGATTCCTGGTGAGTCTAAGGCTGGGAAAGCAAGCTGATCCTATGACACATCTTGCTGTGTGTTACTTGACTATGGATACAGTGTGATCAACTGCTTCAAGCTCATGGTGTCTTGACTTCCCTGACATAACCGCCAAAGCCTCTAACTGTGATCCACAATAAACTTTTTGTTCTGTAGGTTGCTTTTGTCAGGGGCTTTTGTCTCAGCAGCAGGAAAAAGACAATACCCAATACCATATGCACCGTTTAAATCACGGAGCTTTCAACATTGTGTTTAGCTTATCCCACTAATTATGTCAGCCCAAGTAAACAACCTGAAAATCTTGACTTACTTTCAAGATTTGAAACTTATTGTATATGTTTATTTTAACATTGTAATAATGATTTAAATCCCTTCACCTAATCCAAGCATAGAGGTACACATTTAAAATTCCCATAATTAGGAGACTGGTACAGGTCACAGTTGGAAGACAGCCCAGCCTACATTCTAAAATCCAGTCAAAAGCAAATTATCAAAACAGAAACAAATTACCTTTCCTATCCATTTTATCAAGACTCTGATAATCAATTCTTCCAGATGTAGACCTTAGGACTGTGTCAATGGCACCAGTATTGTACTGGAAGCTCTGGACAGCAACATTTTCCCTCATGTCTCAAACTGGAAAACAGATTTGTTTTGTTTTGTTTTGTTTTTAATTTTTCCACTATTCAGAAAGGGTGCTTTTGCTACTGGATTCAGGTGAAAGTTTCTTATCTTTCTCTTGCCTTTAAGAAACTTAATCCTTTAAATAACCTGGCCACAGACCCTGATGATCTCTTCAATTTACCAAGGAGAACCTAAAAAAGTCCAGTCCCTGATAATCCCTTCAATTTACCCTGAAGAGCCTAAGAAAGTCCTTCAAATAGGTAATCTGTTGTGGGAATCAGAATTTTTGATCCATAGGCCAAGATTTATATAACTGGCCTTGAAAATGGTTTGAGAAAAAGAATGAACATGTTTGCTACAAATAATTTCAAAAGGTGCCAATGTAATAATGGAATATTTTACCAATGCACTGTTTCAGATCAAAGGCCATGGATATGTAATTGTGGGAGCTGTGGGTAACAATGAGCAACAGAGAATAAAGAAAACCCTCAACTGTAACAACCTAAGAAAGGGCTAAGTGGGCTCCTGTGTATAATTCATTTGTTGGCAAGTCTTACTGATAGTTTGCAAAAGATTCATAACTTCCTGCACCCCTCGGTGCACCCTGTAGCATCCCTGTCTTTTCCAACAATAAGTTGTTGAAGGTTCAGGATGGACTTAGGCTATTCATTCTTAGTTCTTCTCTCAAGCCTGGGTCATCCAGCCCCAATTTCATTTGACCCACCATGTCTCATCCAAGCTTGATTTCTTTCACCTTCCAATGTAAAGAATCTATTTTCCAACCTCCCTTATCTCTAGACACTGGTTACTGAGATTTAAAGTCCGGAGTAAATGGAGGTCTTCTGTAGAATGTCTAGAAACCCTCTGTAGCACAGAGGACATGGGCATTTCTTCCTTCTCTCCTGCTCTCTGGAATGTAAATATGTTTTTCTTCAGTGATTACATGGAGAACTACAAACGTGGTAGTTATATCCTCAGGAAGGCAGTATGGAGTTACGGAAGGTACGAGTTCATGATGGACCTGACATGGATGGCTGTTTCTTTATTTCAAAACTAATCTTTCCATCAGATTTAAGCAATTTCTTTTCAAGTTTCGGCCACATTCAGTTCTAATTACCTATCATGATTTTCTAAAAATTTCTTCAAACGCACAAATAATACAATGTAGGGGGTTATTTTATTTTGTTTTACAGTGTTGGAGATCAAAACCAGTTCTCCATCTACGCTCAGCAAGTTTGCTACCACTGAACTAACTTCCCATCCTTGTTCTTACTTTTTTTTTCTTTTTTGCAACAGTGTCTCATTAAGTTACTCAGGATGGCCTGAAATTCACTGCATATCCCAGGCAGCCAAGCAGGCTTTGAAGTTTACACTCTCCTGTTTAGCTCCTGTACTAGCTAGGTGGAATTATAGTCCTGTACCCACCAGCCTTGACTTAACATGATGTTCAGTAGAAACTTGGTGATAACAGATAGAGCAAAGATACAGCTATTTCAACAGAGGCCATCATTATTTCCAGGTATTTTCTTATCGTTTTTGACACAGAAATATTTATCTTTGTCTCCATGCATACATAAGCCTCCTTGTTCCTTTGTAAGCTAAGTCTCTCCAATGTACATGATTCTTATTTAAATGCAATCATCTTGCTAATTCACAGTAACTCCAAACTCCAAAGTCTAGTCAAGTAGTTTCATGTCTTTCTGTCATCCATGTTATTGAAACTACCCCCATAGTCCTACATCTTACAAGCAAGCATGTCACCACAGCCCTCCTGGTACTCATACCAACAAAAGAGCCACTTTCCCTGGAGATAAATTAAGCAATTCCAATAGAAGTAAGAAGCAGCCACAGTTGGGTTCTTAATCGCATTTTCAACTCTATCATTACTTAATTAAGAAGAATCAAAAATACAACTGTGAAAATTTAATGAAATCAGAAATGTTCCCTACAGATTTTTACCCGAGTTTCTGTGTACCATAATATATACCTAGAAAGGCACAAGGCTCAGAGCGTGCGGATGCTTCTGTGACTAATGCAGAACTGAGAACCATCTCTTCCAACTGTGATTTGCTTCAGTGAGCAAGCTGTTATCCTCTCACCCTCAGCCAGCCTTGAGGATGTGTGCAGACATTGCCACCCACTGCCTGTACTCACTTACTACAGCTGTTGCATGAGCCATCTCCTCAAGCTGCCAAGGATCCAGCTTCTTTTTAAAACACGGCATGAAATATTTGCTGTCTGTCTTATTCTTTCACTCCCTCATAGCTTCTAACTAATGCATATTCCCTGCAGTCTGTGCAGTCAGGATTTTACCATCAATCCCAGGCCCATCCATTTTCTCATGGACAAAGAATCAAAGCTACAATGTCAAAACTGGCTGTGTTTTATCTCCATTATAGTTTATCTTTCTATCTTTGGTGCTATCCCCATGATCAAACTTGTAACCATCTAAAACACCATCTCGTAAACCTTAAACTGCTGCCAACAGTTTTTAATCCCCCACTCCCTCTCTCTTATTCCTGTTGTGGCTACATTTTTTTAAGCTTTGTGAGAATTCTTGGAAAGAAAGTTGAGCTAAAGAATCTGCTCCTTTCTTCATATACACAGCAAACACATACATTCATTCTCTCTCTCTCTCTCTCTCTCTCTCTCTCTCTCTCTCTCTCTCTGTCTCTATGTCTCTCTCTGCCTCTGTGTCTCTCTGTCTCTCTGTGTGTCTCTCTCTCACACACACATTCATACACACACACACACACAGATACGCAAAACCAACAGAAAAGCCTGATTAATACAGTGAAAATGAGGTGGAGGACATTGGAAAGACTGGCTGAGGTCTCAGGAGAGCCCAGGCACTGTGTGCAGCTCACTCAAACTATACCACAGCATAAAGAACAGAGGAGGGTGCTTAGCACAGCAAGAGTAAGAGCTTTCTGATGCCTTTGTGTTGCAATAAACAGGCCAGAACATGGGAGTCACTGAAAGAAGTGTAGATGAAAGATGTCTTTCCTTGGAAAGGACAGCACAGAACAGAAGGTAGCTATGTATTTCCTGACCCTGGACTACTTGGAGAAGAAAAGATAAAAGAAAAGGAGGGATATCAAATAGATCTGAATCTATTCAATACACTGCATCATTCCAAGACAGAAACCTCTGACATGTTGGCTATCACAGAGCCCACAGTGTACCTTCCTGCTTTTCTAGAATACCTCAGAGTGAGAGAAAATATCTGCAGAAAGCTATGCTCCATTCATTGTCCTCTGATCCCTGAAAGCTTATTGTCTGTTCCATCATCTCTCCCAGCTCTTCTTCAGAACTGCTCAAAAATCCAGGAGAAGAGAATTAAAGAATAATAGAAAGAAAGGAAAGGAGAAGGGTGACAAGGGGTTCCATTAAGCAAAAGTCAGATGGCGAACATTTGTCAAAACATAAATACAACAAAGTAAGTGATAACTGTCTACCTAATCCCTGGCGAGACCATAAGTGTGTGTCGTTTCATTTTGCACACACTACATCAAAGCTCGATTGTATCTAGATTCGAAGTCTAAATATGTGGTTTTCTAATGTGTCATTTTAAGCATTGTCTTGGTCTCCTTAGGAAAATATCTAAAAGTATCTAAGCCTTCCTGACTTTCCAGAAAAGATACAAATGTGTGAAATTTTCTTTATTGCTTTAGCTAAGTTCTAAAAGTATAATTGTGGTGAGTGAGCGCATATTTGCCAGGCTCTTCACTGTGTGTGCATCATTCTGCAAGGTCCTACTATAGATCTTTTATATGAGTCCTCAAACAGTTAAATATCTGCTATTTAATTTAATTTTTCACTTTAGAATTGTATTAATCAGGGTTCTCTAGAGTCTCAGAACTTATGGAATGGCTTTATATACTAAGGGAATTTATCAGAATGACTTGCAGTTTGTAGTCATTCTACAAACATTCTACATTACATTTTGTAGTCCAACTAACCCAACAAAATGGTGAAATCCAAGAATCTAGTAGTTGCTCAGTTCCACAAGTTATTTCAGCCGGTCTTCTGTATAAGCTGCAATCCTGAAGAAGTAGGTTCCAACAGATATGCTGGCAAGTAAGTGCAAGCAGGCGAAGAAGAATTAGTCTTCCTTCTCCAATTGTCCTTATGTAAGTCTCTAGCAGAAGGTATGGTTCAGATTAAAGGTGTGTACCACCGTGGCTAGATTTGGAATTAGCTCTGTCCCAGACTATCTTTGAACTCAGAGATCTCCTTGTCTCAGTCTCTTGGGATTAAAGATTGGTATTAACTTGCCTGGGCCTACTCTTTTCATGACCAAGTGTCATCCCATGGCAAGATCCAGGTCAGACACCTGTATCATCCCACCTCAAGACCTGGATCACAGGTGTGCCCTCCATTTGAGGATAGTAGTTCATTACATATATAGTCAACTTGACAATCAAGAATAGCCATCACAAGAATGTAAGATGTTTAATAGATCTAGATAAGGAAAAATTTTATACCATTACCCCTAAAGGAAAAATTTTATACCATAACCCCTACTCTCTAAAATCTATTCAAAACATCTAGTCAAAACATTGTTATATCCCAATACATGTAGAAAAGCTAAAATCTCAAATATATAAATAGTGCAAGTAATTTTGCTGTTCTTTTTATTTAATATTGAATGTCTTAGTAAATGGAAACAAAGTGAGGGACAGAAACAGAAGGAGGGGCCGTCTGAAGACCATTCCACCTGAGTATCCATCCCATGTGCAGTCACCAATGGTAGATGCTGATGTGGAAGTCAGGAAGTGCATGCTGATAAGAGCCTGATATGGATGTCTCCTCAGAGGTCTTCAAGAGTCTGACATATTCAGAGGCAGATGCTCACAACTAGCCATTGAACTGATAATGGGGTTCTCAATGGAGGAGTTAGAGTGAAGACTGAAGGAGCTGAAAGGATTTGCGGCACCATGAGGAGACCAACAATACCAACCAACCACAGCTCCCAGGGTCTAAATCACCAGCCTGGGAGCACTTAGGGAGGAATCCAGGGCTTCAGCTCAATATGTAAGAGTGGAGGGCCCTGATGGACATAGGTGGAAGAAGAGAACTTTGACCTCATGAAGGCTGGATGCCCCAGGGGGTGGGAATTTTGAGGGTGAGGAGGTGGAAGTGGGGGGGTTAGATAGAGGTTACATCCACAGAGAAGAAGGAGGAGGGGTGAGGGGATTGGGGGTTCCTGGGTGGGTGGGGGATGGGGTAAGGGTTCAACATATGAAATGTAAATAAAACATCCAATAAAAATAAAAAAAAGAATTAAGTTAATTAAAAACACAATACCAATCCTTTTGATCATTCACACACTCTAGAATTTTGTCCCTCAGGAAACTTTTTCCAGGGAGATAAAAACATAGGCATAATGTTACTGTGCACTGTGTAAAAATTATCCTTGTACTATTCAAAGGCTGATTTCTTTGCCCCTATATCTGGCTGCAATCCAGGCATGGCATTGTAATGCTTATTCTAAGTCTCTCCTGTCTCAAGTTTGTGTAAACATTGCTCCCCATTTTTTATTTGTCAATTTTTTATTTGTCAATAACTGCTGATGAGCCAATAACAGAATGGAACATAGAATAAGGCTGGACATCCACCAGCCAAAGAAGGGAGAGGGGAAGAGGCCATGAAGAGGGTCAAGGATACAAGATAAGAAAACACCTGGAGAACAGAGAGGCAAATAAATAACACTGAAATGAAAGCATCTTGGGGATTTTGGCTAGGAGGTTGGTGTAGATGATTAAAATAGATTAATGTCTGCTCAGATAATGTGCTGTAAAGCTTATCAAATACATCTTATGGTCTCGGTCTCACTTATTTGGAATCTATTGAGAATAAACAAGAAACCACTACTTATAAATTACTTTAACATAAAGAGTCTTTCATGAGACTGGTAATATAATGAAGTCAACTTAGTTACCGTTCTGTGCCATATAGACTGCCTTTAGGATATTCATAATGCAGAGAAATAGGGTAAAATAATCGATAGTCCTACAATAACTTAAGTTTGGTTAGTCTTATATTTATTAAATATTAGACTAAAGAAGGAAATTTTGGAAAGGGATATGAACCCACATAACAATCAAGTACATGAGTTTTACAGGTGTTCAAGTATATCAGCTATGAATGTGTCCTGTGGGCGCCTACACCCGCACAGCTTCTCCTGGTACTGCCATATGAAATTTGTCCTTTCCTTTTGAAGAATTGCCTAAGAAATTTTTGCTCATCTCCATACTTTCCCAGGGACTTAATACTTAAATTCTCAATGTTTTAGATCTCATATAGAGATGCTGATGTTCTCTTGCAACTCTCCTTAGGGAGTAAACATCACTCAAAAGTTGTCTAGTTGTCCCTTTCTTCTCTTTGTTAGAGAAAGTTCTTGAGAGAATATCTTTCTGACAATGTTGTACGTCACAATAATATATTCCAGTTTGGCTTTCCTCCACACTTTTCTCAAGTAGTTCTTATCAGGACTTTCAAAGCTTCTTCCTTGCCAAATTCAGCATGGATTCTGAATTCCTCTCTGATTTCATATCTACATACTAATCTACATAATAAGCATCTACTCCTAGCAATGCTTCCATTTGTTCCTACAATGCATTTTCTGCTTTTCATCATGGCTCCCTTTAGCCTCCTTTGATGACTTTGATGTATCTACCAAACCACAGGAAGTCATAATAGACAAGGCACAGTTCAGCTTATTTTTGTCCTTCTCAACTCTGGCTAGACAATCTCATCAGTCTTTATGAATCTAATGTATGTCATAATAGATTAGGATTGATAAGTTTATAGTCCTCATTTTTACTTCTGCCACAACTTCTAAACTCTTAAAACTGTTCATGTCACGTGTGTCTGAGAGGTAACAAGTCTAAAGGAGAACGCTTGCTTCTGGTTGCCTATCACAATAAAAGACAGCATCCTCCATAAAAACAATGAAGTAATCCTCATTCTCCCATTCTCTTTTCCTTCACTTCAAATTCATGGACAAAACTTGTAAAATTTCCATTAATTACTTATCATAGTTATTTCCACTTTGATATTTCTTCATTTCTACCAGATTAGCTCAAGCCAATACCTCGACTTACTAAAATTCGTGATCTTATAATTTATTTCTTAGATTCTTTTTATTGAAACCCCCTCTGGGATGATTACTCTCATAATATGAGCAGGGATTTTTCAAAGTATGCCCAGTTGGATTATTCCATAATGGGCACTGATTAAAAACCCTCAGTGGGAAGAAAATCCACAGAATCAACTAATCTGGGCTCGCACAGGCTCACAGAAGCTGAGTCAACATCTGGGGACTAAACTAGGCCCTCTGCACATATATTACACATACTGGACACAATGCCAAGAGCAGCAGATCATGTGGAGGCCAGTCCCAATAAATACAGCTACACTTTTAACCAAGGTCCTCTGCATATATGTTATAGTTTTGTAGGTTCTCCTTTTTGTAGGACTTCTAACTGTCAGTAGGGACTGTCTCTAACTCATTTGCCAGCTTTTGGGACCATTTTCTTCATTTTTGGTTGCCTTATCCAGCCTTAATATGAGAGAGATGCCTGGACTTACTGAAACCTATTATATCACCCCAGGGTGAAACACAAACTGCAGACCCCACCCTGAGCCACTCTGCCTTGTCCTCCTGAGCTGGTGTGTATCAGAAGCATTCACCAGAGGACAGGCAGAACTCAGCACCACATGGGAGTAGGGGGTAGGCAGAAGGGACTGAGAGGAAAGAAGAAAGAGGAAACTGTAGTGGAGGTGTAAACATAATATTTTTTTTAAATCCTCAGTGGGAAAAATGCCCCCCCACTCTATGGTAAATGCCTATTTATGTTGTTATTGGTCCACTTTTGTATATACAGCCATCCATGGGAGACACTGTTTTACAGCAAACTTCCCGATATCTGGCTCTGAATAAGTTTCAGCCACCTGCTCCATGGTGTTTCTTTTGTCATAGATGTAGGAGTTGTGATGTAGATGTATCTACTGGGACTTAGCTCCTCTTGATTTGCTAGTCTCTGCATTGTGTTCATTTGTGCTGCTCTGTGATGGTCACTATGACATTTTGAATGAAAAGGGCCTCCATAGGCTTATATATTTGAATACTTAGTCAACAGTTAACAGAACTATTTGGGAAGGATTAGGACATATGGCTTTGTTGGAGTAGGTATAGCCTTATTGGAGAAGGTGTGTCATCTGGAGTGAGTATTAACATTTCAAAAGCCCATAGTAGGCCCAATGCCCTCCTCTCTCTACCTGCTGCCTGTAGATCAGGATATAAAGATCTTAGCTACTGCTTTAGCATGATGCCTGTCTGCTTCCTACCATTATGATCATGACTAACTCTCTAAAACTCTAAGTAAGCATTCAGTTAAATGCTTTCTTTTATAATAATCTTACTTGTGGTGTCTTTCACAGCAATAAAATTATAACTAAGATAGTCTCCATTTGCCATAAAGAGAGGCTTCTTTGATGAAGGGTGGTACTCACACGTCCCTATGTATATAAAGTGTTAGAATGTAGAAAAAGAATTTTGCTTGTCTAGCTAAGTAATGGTAATAGGTTCTTTTCTAAGGTCCACAATCCCACTAGTCCTAGGAAGCTGGATAGGTTTCTAATACCAAGAATGATTTCCCTCCTGTTGAATGCCCTTATGCCCAATTAGACAGCTGTTTGTTGCCACTGATATGTGAGGGTCACTTCTTGCTAGAAAAAGAAAATGGAAAGACTATGAGGAGGGAGGCACTGAGTGTGCTTAGAGGGACATGAAAGGAACCTAGGAATATAGAGCATGGTGGGAAATGGAGTAAACAGGATACTTACTTACAAGTTTCCTTTGTTTTTATCCTATTAAAGTATCAATGGCTTGGTAGAAGGAGTTTGGAAGTGTTCCTTCCATTTCTATGTTTTTGAATAATTTCAAAAGCAATGGCTGCAGTTCTTTACAAGGCTGGTGAAAAATCTGTTGCAAATCCCTCTGAGCCTAGATTTCTTCAGTCAGAGGAGGAAGAGGAGGAGGAAGAGGAGGAGAAGAAAGAGGAGGAGGAAAAAAGGAGGAGGAGGAGGAGGAGGAGGGTAGTGGTGGTGATTTCTATCTCATTATTTATTATGAGGATATTTAGGTATTAATCTCTTCTTGTTTTAATGTTAGTGGGTTAGATGAATCTAGAAATGTATCTATCTGACACATATTTTCTAACATAGAGTACAGGTTTTGAAAGTATGCACTTGCCTTTTGGGCTGGAGCAGACACAGAGTTGGTCTGCTCCTGTCCTGTGGAGATACTGAATCCTGAGTCACCAAGGAGCCACTGCACTCAGAGCAGCTGGTAAGAACTCCATCTCACTCCCTAAGCCCCAGAGATACATCTTGGAGCCAGGGACATTCAGGGCACAGCAGCTACCCAAACCCCGCCCCTCCAGAATTCCACTTCCCTTCCACCCCTGCCTGGTACTTTGGGCTGGAGCAGACACAGAGTTGGTCTGCTCCTGTCCTGTGGAGAAACTGAATCCTGAGTCATCGAGGAGCCACTGCACTCAGAGCAGAAGGATTTCCAGATCCAAGAGGTGGCCTGAGTCCCAGGAGTTCTTCCACCCAGGAGATTAGGAGCATAAGACCACAGAGACATCTAGACTCCGAGGAGCTCTGCAATAAGCAAGATAACTGGAAATACAGACTCCAGTCTTACACAGTGAGGGCAGGTACCACTAGAGTTAACCAGATGGCGAAAGGCAAGCTCAAGAACATAAGCAACAGAAATCAAATTTTCTTGGCGTCATCAGTACACAGTTCTCCCAATATAGCAAGCCCTGAACACCCCATCACACCTGAAAAGCAGGATTCAGAATTAAAATCACTTCTCATGATGATGATAGAGGATTATAAGAAGGAATTAAGTAACTCCCTTAAAGAAATACAGGAGAGTACAAGTAAACAGATAGAAGCCCTTAAAGAGGAATCACAGAAATCCCTTAAAGAAATGCAAGAAAACACAAAGAAGGAATTAAACAAAAACATTCAGGATCTGAAACTGGAAATAGAAACAATAAAGAAAGTTCAAAGGGAGACAACCATGGAGATAGAAAACCTAAGAAAGAGATCAGGAGTCACAGACGCAAGCATCACCAACCGAATACAAGAGATAGAAGAGAGAATCTCAAATGCAGAAGATACGGTGGAAAATATTGACACAGTTGTCAAAGAAAATGCAAAATGCAAAAAACTCCTAACTCAAAGCATCCAGGAAATCCAGGACACAATGAGAAGACCAAACCTAAGGATAATAGGTATAGATGAGAATGAAGATTCCCAACTTAAAGGGCCAGTAAATATCTTCAACAAAATTATTGAGGAAAACTTCCCTAACCTAAAGAACATGATGCCCATAAACATACAAGAAGCCTACAGAACACCAAATGGACTAAACCAGAAAAGAAATACCTCCCGTCACATAATAATCAAAACATCAGATGCACAAAACAAAGAAAAAA
>NW_021604641.1:3652106-3656049 GCF_004785775.1 Grammomys surdaster | reverse complement strand
TCTTTCTCTCTCTGATTTTTCTTAGGGCCTTCACTACCTTTTTCATGTTCTCTTTAACCCTCCTTGTCTTGTCTATGTAAAGGCAACCTTCTTCTTTGAGGGTTGTGTAGAGTCAAGAGCTGTATACAGCTTTTTCTATTGTACTAGAGTAAATCAAGTCCAATAAGGATCTTTGCGATTTTAGAAGGTCGCTTCAGACGGCGAAACGAGGGATTTCTTCAGATTAGTGATGTCAATCTCTAGCTGTTTGATGTTCTTGTCAGTTGCCCTTCAAAGTTCTGAGTAGTATAAGTTCGGAGGCCAGCATCTGGATTAGCACTTCTAACAGTGGACATCACGGGTGATTCATTTTTACCTAGAAAGGAAAAAGAAGAGGATTCTCAGTGAGATTTCTCTTCCCTGGATGTAAATTGTTATTCATCGTATTTATGGTTGGGCCTGGCTTTGTGGGGTATCTATTTTTTTCATTAATCCTTTTGGTAGCTTGTTAGCTATGCCTTCTGTGGTATCGAACAGGCATATCAGTCCTCAGCCCCATAAGGGAACTGGGTCTGGGCCATTCCCTTTAAGGGTAAGAGGGTCCTTCCCATATCTGTGGCAAAGTTTTGTTGGTCTTGGTGGTGCCAGAGGCAGTCAGCAGCAGATTTTCCATGAGCTTTCAGCTTTAGAGAGATAAAAGTGAACAAGGCATGATGGAGAGTATTTCAGGGGCACTCCTTCTGAGGGGGTACCGTTCCCCCTCTTTTGTTTTTAAAGCCAATTTTTCAGAGTTCTTGTAAAATCAGGGCAGAATCGCCAACAGTCGCTCCTTCCACACTCAGAGAGTCATGAAGACCCTATTTAAGGATATATAAATCTATATTAATAATCTTTTGTCAAAGGACCGTTATAGCACCGCTAACAACTAATCAGACTATATAATATATCGATTAGTAATAGCTTCATCTACTTTTTGTGAGATTACCTCTCTTTTGTCAGTTAATTGTTGAGGAAAATTAGGGTTTACCTCTCTCTTGAGAATATTGAACAGAGACTTAAATTCTTTTGTGGAGAGCTTAAAATAGGATCTTAGCCAGTTAGCAACTCCTAGAAACTTTTGAAAATAATTTAAAATAAGTAAACTCTCTCCTTATCTTTTTTTTTAGACCCTTTATCTGTGTGGGTTTTTAATTGGATATTATACGTATTTACCTTTCAATGTTATCTCCTCTCCCATTCCCCCCAAAACCCCTTATCCCATACCCCCTTCGGCGTATTCTATTTCCCTCTCAGTTTACAGTCTTCCTTCTGCTTTTAGTTCCTGAATACACATAAATGCATACATATAATACATGTAATATGCCATTAATATATAACATGCATATACACTTTAAATGCACTAACATCTGACCCTCATAAAGCAGATCTATACTCCAATCTACTCAGAAGGCTGAGGCAGGAGTACCAGATGTTCAAAGTTGTACTTGTGCAATATAGTTAGACTTTGCATCAAAATAAAAAGTAAAAAGGGAGCTGAGAAAATTAGTTCAATGGTTAAAGTGTTTGCTTAGCATGCACGGCATCCTTAAATTCAGTATTCCATACCACAATCATGAATGAATGAATGAATGAATGAATGAATGAATGAATGAAGCATCCATGCCAAGCTTTACATTTTTCACATCTTCCTGATTTACATCTTGCTTCAAATTCTCACTACAAACATAACTAACACAAGCCTGTAAAAATCATGCCACAACATAAGCATTGTGCCATCAAGTTTCCTCTAGGAAATGAATTAATTGTTACTTCTGGATTCAGCCCTATTCACATTTCTCAGATATGCAACCATATTCCTTATCACATGAATGACTGGTAGCCCAGTTCCCTACACTGATCTAATTTCCACTTGAAATCTAATGAACAGTGTCTACACCCATGTTTCCAAAAGTATGCATCATTATGCTCTGCTTACAAACTGTATGGCTTCTCCGTACTGTCTCCAGATGGATTCATCCCACAAACTCGGCCCAGTCACCCTGGAATCACATGATCATGTTAATCACCGGCACAATTCATTTCTCAGAACCATTCCTTTTGGTGTTTGGTTTTGTTTGTTTCTGTCATTATGGTTTCAGACAGAGTCTCACTGTGTAACCTTCACTGGCCCAGAACTCACTATGTAGGCCAGCCTAGCCTGAAATTAACTGAGATCTGCATTCTTTTGCTGCCCAGGCACCGGAATTAAGGATGGGCACCCCCACACCAGGGCCTTAATCTATCCTCATAGCTGACACTGACAACCTGACAGAAGCAACTCAAAGCAGAATTAGCATCCATATTCCAAGTTCATTCACTACGTGACATAACTATATTGATGATGTCAGAGATGGAAGTTTCCAGCAAGTTAGAAGCATGTCATTTCACCAGGAATCAGAAAATCCACCATGGAGCTCCCCATCCCCTTCTTACCCCATACACTGTAAGGATCTCATCCCTGGTGACTTCCACTACATAGTAAGTCTGAAGTGAAATCTCTGTTCCCACAAAACTAACACAGATAAAAGGTCTTATGAGTTTCTGCTGCTAAAACATGTTTAAGACGCTAGTGGTTATTTTTACTTAAGACTTACTCTCTATAAAGTGGCTTAGCTATACTAACTTGAATCTATCTCTAAAATGTGAACCTCCTTCTGAAATTGTCATACAAAAAAGCAAAATACAGCTTGTAAGGTTATTCGCAGAGTGAACAGTTAGTTAATGAATTATTTTATAATTTTCATCAATTTAATATTATTTTACTATTGTTTTATCAATGTGAAGGTAATTTTAGTGTTAGTCCTTTGTTTAATCTGCTTAAGTTTCGACATAGTAACAGCATCAATCAGCACTGTATTCCATTATTGACATTATTGACCAGTGAGAGATTTATAACTTCAATTTCAAGAACTGTCAATTGGCTTTTACCTTTGGAAGGGTTCTTTGGTATTTGCTCTATTACCACTAGAGGGCAGAAAAGTACAGGGAAAAAATTCATGGGTGAGGTTAAATTCTTTGTAAGTTTTCTCAAAACTCATGGAAATCATGTTTCTCAAATATACTTCCCTGTTCTAGCAATCAGTGGAAATAGTGAAATAAATAAATAAATATTATATATTTAATATTATATGGCAAATATCAGGTAAAATATAATACCTTTAACTTCTCAATTTTATGAAAATTATGTTTTCCAACAAATGTGAATATAAAATCATTCAAAATATACAGGATATTTAACCTATAATGGAACACAATGTGAATTAATTGAAGATGGACAGAGGCAATACGATGGGAAGGTCCTGTGCTTGGAGTTACAAAGACCTAGGCACCAAAGAGGCAGGCTTTCTTATTTGATGCTAAGGCACAACAGAAGAAACTTGTAAAGACACCCGAAAAAAGTGTGTCATAGGTCTACAAAAAGTAATCCCCATAAGAGAAAATCAATAATTTTTCCAATTTTTATACCTCTTCTCTCAACCTTCCTATAAACTAACAAATAAAAAAACTATTAAAACAGAGTATGACCGAGGTGCAAAACATGCATGATACTGTCATAATGATTACCATCTATTATTTTGTATATTTAATATATAATAATAAACATGAAAATTCACTTTGGAAATACACTGGGGTTTTCAAGCATAATGAATCACAGGAAAAGCCACTTGCCATCAACTCTGAAAATCTGAGCTTCATTCTTGAGACCCTTATGATTCAAGGAGAGAACCAACTCACTCAAACAGACACATTATATACAAATATACATATATATATATACATTTATATATGCATATGCATATATGTATGTATATGTATGTATATATACATATATAATATATATGAATAACACACATATATATATAGACACACACACACACATATATATATATATATATATATATATATATATATATATATATATATA
>NW_021604641.1:3595259-3652096 GCF_004785775.1 Grammomys surdaster | reverse complement strand
GCCAATCAATTTTCTTAGACTGTCCAGTGTTATAATAAGTCATAGTATTGTAGTCTGTGAATGTGGAAGGGTCCCTATATTTATTTTGTATTTAATTCCTCAAGATGACGACTGTCTTACAGTATTTTTCAAAATGTCTACACATAAATTAAGATCAGATGTTTTTATACTGTTTGTAAGTGTCTTGCTAATGTCTAACATTGTTATCAATGAATATAAACTAATGAATGTAATGACTATAGTTATCAACTTTCTGAGCTATTTCATTGATACTAAATACATATAGAATCATTTGTGTTCTGCATCTATAATCGTCCTTTGCAAATATGATTTATTCTGTGTATTTGTATTTCTCTTTGTATGTTTTCATCATTTCCTGTACTGATATAAAGTGATGACATAATAGCATCCTAGACTTGATCCATAAATGAACAGAGGACTTTGCAGTCTCTCAATATCATGTGTAATATTTAACAAAAATCAGGGCTGGAGAGATGGCTCAGTGTTTAAGAGCACTGACTCCTCATCCAGAGATCCTGAGTTCAATTCCCAGCAACCACCGGTGGCTCACAACCATCTGTAATGAGATCGGATGTGTCTGAAGACAGCTACAGGATACACATATAAATATTTACCAAGGATTTAACCATTTTATTTATGTTATAAATTAACAAATTAGACTTTAATGATTTTTTATTTATGCGATTATTTCATCATTTTCGACAGCTTATCAATTATATGTTATTGTGTTTGAGGGATTTAATTTATTGTTGTTCTCCTAATAGCCAACATGTGAAGATGGAGGATTGGCTGACTGATTCAAAGGCATATAAAACTTTAAGTATATCTCTTTATATATGTCTTTAATATCATTTTATAAATTGTCAGTATTGTGTTTCTTTATCATTTGCTTCTAATTTTCATTGTGATGTCTCTCTCATAATCTTTTGAGACATGGTCTTCTGAAACCTAGGCTACTCATAAATTCACTATGCAACCAGATGTAACCATGGATTTCTGAACCTTTTTGACTCACATCTGTAGTTCAAGGGCACAAGTATGTGTCCTGTGTTCAGTTTTATGCAGCACTGAGGAACAAACTCAGGGTCTTATGCGTGCTTGGCAAGCACTCTAGCAATTGGGCTTCATCCTCAGACCTCCCATAGATTCTATATAAGCTTCATCTTAAATGGACTTATTAATCTGGGACTATAGGAGTAACTGCAAGTTTTTAATTGGTTAAATGTTCCAATGGTCTCGAAAGATTTCCCTGGCAGCAGGAAGTATCCTTTTTTATTATTTCCCTGTGTGCTATTTTAGGAATGATCAGAGTTCTGATTTCTTTTTTCAAAAATCAAACTCAAATTTTTCCGATTTCTGATTCTCTTTAATTACTGGGTATATAAATTAAATTATTATTTGCATTTTTATCAATGCTAATTTTGCTTAATTTGTGTTTGCAATATGTAGGCTATATCAAACATGAGGGGAATTTTCTATTAATGCTAACTTCACCATGGAGATAATTCTTAGGAAAACCATCAACTTGATTAGACAGTTGCGCTTTTTCAGCAAAGTTGTTAAGATTCGGCAATGCTTACTTTTCGTGTTTTGTCCTATGGTTACTGCCTGGCACTGACCTGACCATCATCTTAGAAACACATTCTCAAGATCACAGTGGGTACTCGGTATGAGGGAGAGAGGGAGTCAGCACACATTCACAATCCCCTCCAAGATAAACAATTGGCTGCTGTCTACACAGGTATTAGTCATCTTTATAAATGAAAAGTATATTTAAAATGACTCTTTCCAGATGCTAATAAAGGAAGGTTACCAAGGTTTGGTGTGGCCAATGCTTTCCTGCCTGGCTGACCCCAGGAGAAATCACCAAGAACAAGTCCAAATGAGGAGGTGTCTCCACTGCTGGAAGTTCAGAGAAGACAGGACTCCTAGAAGACAATCCTCTTCTGTGACCTTAATGGAGTTTGTCAAAGTTTCCTTCTCTGACTCGCACAGGTTACTAGAAAAGCCTGAACCTTCCTCATTATCCCCATGGTACATGTCAATCACCATTTTGTCATCGCTGATAGTTGCAGCTCAACATATGCTCCATGGAGGGCAATATCTATGCCTCCCTGAGTCACAGAAAATTACAGTATTCAATAAGTATTTAGTGTGTTTAATTTCATGGAAAACTAATTTGTACTACATCATGGGTACCAGAAAATAAATTTTTATAAGAAAATACTTTACATGGATAAAGATATTGTTGTGTTTGTAAAAGAGCAAAGGAGCAGTATAATGCTGCAGAAGAGCACCTCAGTGGGCCAGGTCGAAATGTTCGCCCTGGGGAATCATCCATAAGACAGGCTTAGTATGAAAGGGACTTTGTTTGGTAAAAAGGAAGGGGACATGGAGAAGAGGTAGAGGCAGAGAAATGGGGGACAGAGAAGGATAGAAAGAGAGAGGAGAAAGAAAGTGAGGAAAAGCCAGCTAGAAACATGTGGGAAAGAGAGAGAGAAGATGGAAGGAGTGGGAGAAAAAAGAGAGAGGAACAGGAAAAAGAGGTGGATGTAAAGAGCAGCTTTCTTATGCACCTCTCTCCACACCAGGTTGGCAGAGAAGCAAGCTGTTGCTGGGTATCTGATGGGCAGAGCGTAGAGGAATTGCCAGCAGATGTGCCGGTAAGAAATCAATAAAAGCCAGAGCAATATGACACCTCTAAAGCAAAGTTTCACTACTACAACAAGACATGGATATCCAAACAACCAAAACACAAGAAAATAACCTTAAATACAATCTTATAAAGAGGATAGAGGCCTTTAAAGAGGAAATGAATAAATTCCTTAAAGAAATACAAGAAAATACAATCAAACAGATAGAAACCTTTATAGAGGAAAGAAATCTCGTAGAGACATACAAGAAAATATAATTAAACAGGTGAAGAAAATAAATAAGACTTTGAAAGACTTGAAAGTAGAAATAAAAGTAATAGAGAAAAAAACAAGTCGAGGAAATCCTGGAGATGGAAAAACCTAGGGAAGAGGACAGGAACAACAGATGCAAGCAT
This sequence comes from Grammomys surdaster, assembly GCF_004785775.1. Classification (NCBI taxonomy): domain Eukaryota; kingdom Metazoa; phylum Chordata; class Mammalia; order Rodentia; family Muridae; genus Grammomys; species Grammomys surdaster. The sequence goes on along the minus strand of NW_021604641.1, from coordinate 3,649,026 downwards.
CACCAAAAGAACACAAGAGATGCAAGACAGAATCTCAGGAATAGAGCATGTAATAGAGAAAATGATATATTAGTCAAAGAAAATGTTAAATCTAAAAAATTCCTTACACAAAACATAGAGGAAAAGACCTAACCTAAGAACAATAGGAATAGAAGAAGGTGAGGAGTCCCAGCTCCAAGGCTCTGAAATTATTCTCAACAAAATCATAGAAAAAAATTTTTCCAACCTAAAGAAAGAGAAGCCTATAAACATACAAGAAGCTTATAGAACACCAATTATACTGGACCAGAAAAGAAAATTCTCTCACCACATAATCAAGACACAAAATTTACAGAAATAAAGAAACAATATTAAAAGTGGCAAGGGAAAAAGGCCAGGTAACATACAAAGACAGGTCTATCAGAATTACAACAAACTTCTCAGTGGAGACTCTAAAAACTACAAGATCTTGGACAAATATTTTGTAACCTCTAAAAATCCACAAGTAACAACCTAGACTATTATACCCAACAAAACTCTCAATCACTATAGATGGAGAAAACAAGATATTTCAAGACAAATCCAAATTCTAACAGTATCTATCTACAAATACAACTCTACAAAAAAAAAAAATACTAGAAGGAATGCTCCAACCCAAGGAGGATAACTACATCCAAGAAAAAACAGGAAATAAATAATTCCGTATCAGCAAACACAAGGAAAGCACACACACACACACACACACACACACACACACACACCACACACACCACCAAAAACAACATCAAAATAATAGGAAATAACAATCTCTAGTCATCAATATCACTCAACAACAATGGACTCAATTCCCCGGTAAAAAGTCACAGGCTAACAGAATGGATGTGAATACAGGACCCATCATTCTGTTGCATACAAGGAATATACTGAAACAGTAAAGATACATATTACCTCAGAGTAAAGTGCTAGAAAAATTTTTTCCAAACAAATGGACCCAAAAAGCAAGCTGAAGTAGCCATTCTAATGTGTAATAAATATACTTTCAACCAAAATTTATCAAAAGAAAAAGGGAAAGACCCTATCGAAGGAAAACATACCAAAATGATATCTCAATTACGATCATCTATTTCACAAACACAAGGGCACCCACATTTGAAAAAAAAAAAAAACCATTAAAATAGCTAAAATTTCACATTGAAACCCACACATTAATAGTGGGAGACTTCAACACCCCACTCTCACCAACTGACAGGTCATTGAGACAAAAACTAAACAGAGAAATAATGAAACCACAGACATTATGAATCAAATGAACCTAACAGACACCTACAGATATTTTAGCAAAACACAAAAGAATATAACTTATTCTCAACACCTCCTGGATCCTTCTCCAAAAGTGATCATACAGTCACTCACAAAGCAAGCCTCAACAGATGCAAGAAAATTAAAATAATGCCTTGTGCCCTATCAGACCACTATGGATTAACGCTGAACTTCAACACCAAAAGAAACACTAGGAAGCCTAGGAGCAAGCAAGCACACCAAATCTCATTGAAGAGAAAGTGGGAAAAACCCTTGAACACATTGATACAGGAAACAGGTTTCTGAACAGAACACCAATGGTTTAGGATACAACATCAACAATTGATAAATGGGACCTCATGAAACTTCAAAGCTTCTGTAAGGCAACGGGCAGTGTCAATAGGCCAATTTGGCAGCCGACAGATTGGCAAAAGATCTTCACCAACCCTACATCTGACAGAGAACTAATATCCAAAATTTACAAAGACCTCAAGAAGTTAGGCACCAACAACCCAAATAACCCAATTAAAATGGGGTACAGAGCTAAACAGAGAATTCTCAATAAAGGAATCTCAAATGGCCAAGAGGCATCCAAGAATCAATGGAGGAAACCTTAGCTGTGCCTCAGAACATCGGGGAATGTGGAACCTGAAGAGGGCACCTCCTGAAGCCAGGCAGGAACCTGGGTGGAGGAATAGAAACACCAACCCACAAAACTTTCAACCCCAAATTTATCCTGTCTACAAGAAATGCAGGCGTGGGGGTTGGAGCAGAGACTGAGGGAATAGCCAACCAATAACTGGTCCTACTTGAAACCCATCCTATGGGCAAGCACCAATCTCTGACAATATTAATAATAATCTGTTATGCTTGCAAGCAGGAGCATGTTGTCTGCTGAGAGGCTCCACCCAGCAGCTGACTCAGACAGATGCAGACATCCACAGTCAAACAATGGATGGAGCTTGGGGACTCTTATGGAAGAAAAGGAGAAAGCATTGTGAACTGAAGGGGATAGAAATGCCACAGGAAACCAACAAGAAGCATTAGAAGAAATCCACAACATTTGCCTGTATGTGGCATTTGCTCTTCTAGCTGGACTGCCTTGTCTGGCCTCAGGGGCAGAGGAAGCACCTAGCTTCACAAAGACTTGGTGTGCCAAAATGGGGGATACCTAGGGGGCCCCAAGCATTTAGAGTAGGAGAGTGGGATGGGGTAAAGATTGTGGGAGGTGGTGACCTAAAGGGGAGCAGTGAGTGGGATGTAAAATGAATAAATTAAAAATAAAATTAAATTTTAAAAAAAGAAAGAAAAGAAAGCTCATATACAGGTCACAAAACCCATTTTATGCAGCCCACAACCACCGCTAACTCCACCTCCAGGGTAACCGGCATGACCTTTGTAGCTCTACAGATACCCATACCCATGATACACACACACACACACATGCTTAAAAAATAAATGTTTGAGAGAATTTTAAAAGAAAATATTTTAACTAGTGACGGTTACTTTGGCTGTTAGAAATATAGAATTTAAATAGATACAAAGCTATCACTAAAGGAGAATATTTGGCAAAGTTCTATAATCGTTTTCAGAGTTAAAATGAGCTCATACTACATTAACGTGGTTAATGAAGCAAACTCTTCCACCCAGGTAATCACCACAGACTCAGATTGAAACCACCATGAGATCATTTGCTAAAGTATATTTACCAGATATTAAGTAAATAAAAGAAGTTATAAAGAAAAAAAGTGAGCAACCAAATGTTAATAGAAATTTATTTTCCTCTTATATTTTGCTTTGAAAATTCAAAATCATAAGAATGAAAACAAATATAATATGAGAAATTTCTAAATCCCTTTTGTCCAAATAAGCCATGCTGCCTTTTTCATAAGCTTGTTTTATTGTGTGTGCTTGTGTGTGCTTGTGTGTGTGTGTATTGTCTGTACCAGATGGTTTGAGAATTGCTTATAGAAACCATAACACTTTATTCCTGTATATTACTAGCTTATTTTCTGTTATAACAACAATATCATTCTGTAAATGTATATTAATTCAATGTTCTCAATGAAACTATGCTATTTATATGATAAGGTCCATTTTGGAATTTTCCAGCTATGCCAATAACATCTCCTATTGCTGTTTAAAACCTTCATATTTTCTTCATCAGATTCCAATCTGTCACACATTGTCACCAATTGCTCCCTTTCTTTACTCTGTTAATCAGGAATAGTTTCCCAATGTTTTGTCTTTTATGATTTCAATAATTTAGAAGGATCACGATAGCAGTTTTCTAAAATATTGAACAATATGGACATTAATATGGTTAATTCACTTTAAGCATGCTAGATTCACTGTAAACATGATAAACAAAAATCCTCTGTGAGTAAGACTGCTCTTGGTATGTCTGAGGAAGATAACTGATGGCAGACTCTCCTATGATACTTACCCTCCAGCCAAAGGACACCCTAACCACAGGAGGCCAGAACACACTTCTGACCTGTGGCAACACTGCTCTCTCTTTCCTCTTTTTCCTTCTTCTTTTTCTTTCCTTTTTAATTATAAGGTTTCCATTTCATTACTGATCAACTAACATATCATAAATTCCCATAATTTTTTTCTGTTATAGATTACACCAAGGCTTCATTATATTATGTAGTTTTGAATGTCCTACTGTATTTGTATGTGCTTTTTAAAAACTATGGTGAGTGAGTAAGTTCCTTTATATTTTATTTGTCCAGCCCTAACTCCCAGTATCTTAGAAAGGGACTGTGTTTGGAGATAAGGTCTTCAAAATTATGACTGAATTAAACTGAAGTCATGAGTGAGCTCTAATTCACTGATGTAAAGAGGAAATAGAGTCTGGAAACTCACAGAGGGAAGTTATCTGGATACAAAAGGCCAAGAAAGTCATCTACAATCCAAAGAGGGAAGCCTCAGAAGTAAGCCACAGCAACACTTCAATGCCTGCCACCCAGCCTTCAGAATTGCACAGAATGCATTTCTTATGTTTAAGTTACTAATGAGTGGTATCCTTTGTTACAGCAGCCCTGGCAAGCAAATACACATACCCAGGGCCTGTCAAAATGATGACTTTCCCACTCCCTTTAAAATGGATGCTGTCTTATCACAAGCATCCTGCCCACCCACCCTTTTTCCCAGAGCAGTAATCATGGACCTAAGACTATCAACTTTGGGATTTTCTTTCTCACAGAATTTAGCAGAATCCTGAGTACTTAGTAAAGAACAATGATCAATCGTTTTGTAGTTTCAAAGAAATCACCCAAATAAATTACTGTTCTTAATTTATCACCTTATTTTAAGTCTTCAGAACAAAATATGCCCCCTCCCCTTGTGCTTTAAAGAAATTTAAACCCGTTAGAAATCTATTTTTTCAGAACTTAAGAATGAAGAAAAACTGCAACTTCCTAAATTACATGCACTTAAAAAGTAATCGGTTTTCTGAAAAATATGCATAGTGGACTTAAAATATAAATAAAATGGCAAAATTAAATATGAATATCGTATTACTTCAAGGCACTGTGGCACTCATCGTTAATTTGTTCCTAAATGCTCAGAAAACTCAACGCTCTCCACCCACATTCACATGCCCTTTGGTTTCAGAGCAGAACATACTTTCCAATGGTAAACACTTTTTTGTGTCTTCAGGCTCGTTAATCTCAGCGTCGGTTCACGCCATCAAGATGAGAAAGTGCAGAAGGCTCCTATTCTGGGCTGCTCTGCACATGGTTTCTTGTTGCTAGCAACACACAGGAGTCCTGCAAAGCTGTTGGCTATGTTCCTGGGAGTCTGTTAACTAAATATGGATGTCTTTTTCCAATGAGTAAAATCCTGTCAATAAATACATGTATGGTTTTAATTAGAGCCTGACTGTTATGTCACTAATGAGCAAATTTAATTTAGTCCATAAATTGGCTCTAACCTGTCATAGATACTCAACTAAATATAATATTATTCTCAGGAATGGTCTATGTTGATAAAAATAACTGCTAATTGAAACTTCCAGCAAGTGGCTTCATCCACACTTTTCACAATAACAAGCATTACTGTTCGGTTACCTTTTTAGACTTAGTATATTTAAAATGAAAAGTATTACATAGTCTTCTTATAAACTTGAAATAATTTGATAGTTCAAAAGATTTCAGTAACATAGAAATTTTCAGAGTATTCAGTATTAATTGTATCATGAATCTCCAAAACATATATGAGAGTTTTCTAATATTTTTTGATTCAAGATCTCACTCTTGGCAAGTAGCCTAACTGCAAGTCTTCACCTCTCCCTTCTCTCCTCCAAATTCTATGCCCCAGTGTCACCTCCAACTCTTTAACAGACTACCTGCTGGGGTCTCCCCTGCTCTCTGCCCCATCTCCGGTGGATCACCCAGATCTTCCTCTACAACTTTGTTCCTAGATCATCTCATTGTCCCAACCCCAAGTGCCAGCAGACATGTTAGCCACGCCTTCTAGGGAAGCAAGACAGTCAGCTGGTCAGGTAGGTAAGCTTCAGATCTTCTCTCTTCCTTCTATCTTCCACATCCAATCCCCTGTCTCATCCCCAGCACTCTAACGAATTACCTGTTGTGGCTTGTTTTTACTCTCTGCCCACATTCCTAGTGGACTAAGCAGAACCTGGTGGAACATGCTTCCTTCCCTCTTCTGGACCTTTACCCTGACCAAGTTACCCACAGCCCATCCCCATTTCTTTCAGTTCCCAATACCTAGAAATACATTTTGTCCAAAATTCTCAGTGGCTACACCTAACAGGATTGCAGAAGAATTTCTTACCAGGAAACACACAGCGCACCATAATCTCCTAAAAGCCAGAGAGGGCAGCAGAAACCAAGGAACAAAACATCTGCCAAACAAAACACTTGGAATTACAATCTTCCCAAACACAAATGCCCAGATTTGAGCATAAAAACACAATCAATAACAGTCAGGACAGTATGTCTCCCATAAAACCCACAACCTTACTACAGTAAGTCTTGAGAATTGCAATATAGCTGAAGAACAAGAAAAGGACCTTAAAATAGCCTTTGTGAATATGATAGAGTGGAAATGAGTAAAATTCCTTAACAAAATATTTAAAAATACAAACAAATAGTAGAAAGAAATGGATAAAGAGTTCAAGAACTGATAGCATATAGAATCAATAAGGAAAGCCTAAACTGGCAGACATCCTTTTAAAAGAGGAACCTCAGAGGCAAGCTTCACCCATAAAATATGAGATGTAAAACAGAATCTTAATCATTGAAGACAGAATAGAAAAAGTAAATAGATAAATCAAAAAAGTGCTAAATCTTAAAAAAAAAAAGCAAAGAAAACCAAACAAAACAAAAATACAAAACCAGATGCAAAAAATCCAGTAAATCTGGGACACTATGAAAAGATCAAATCTAAGAATTATCAGATTAAAGAAAGAGAAGAAATCAAGATCAAAGTCACAGTAAATATTTTTAACAATTTATACAAAAAAAAATTCCCTAGGCTAAGAAAGGAGATACCTTGATAGGTTATCAAGGTAAAAGAAACATACAGAACACCTAATAGACTGAACCTGAAAAGAAAGTTCTCCCTGGCACATAATAATCAAAATACTAAATGTATAGAACAAAGAAAGAACATTAAAAGAGTCAGGAGGAGAAGACCAAGTAACATATAAAGGCAGACTATTTTGAATAACACTTGACTTTTCAATGGAGACTCTGAAGCCCAGAAGGATCTGGATAGATGTTTGACAGACCATAAATGGCAGCCAAGACTAAAATACCCAGCAAAACTTTCCTCCAAAATAAAACTTTCTATAATAAAGCCAAATTTAAGCAATATATGTTTAAAGTTCCAGCCCTACAGAAAGAAAGAAAATTCCAACTTAAAGAGGTTAACTATAACCATAAAAACAAGGGGAATAAATAATCTCAGACCACCAAGAGCAAAAGAGGGGAACACACATACCACCAACAACACCACCATCAAAAACAAAATAACAAGAATCAACAAACAATGCTCATTGAGATTTCTCAACATCATTTGTCTCAATTTGTCAATAAAAAGACACAGACTAACAGACTAGATTCATCCTGCTACATCCAAGAAACACATTAACATCAAGGATATATAACACTTCAAGAGATAAGGAAGAAAAAAATCCAAACAAATGAATCTAAAGAGCAGGCTGGTATAGTTATTTTAATATCTGTAAAATATAGACCAAACCAAACCTTATCAGAAGAGATAGGGAAGGTTGCTACAGACTCATCTAAGGGAAAATCCACTAAGAAGATACTGCAATTCTTAACATCTATTCCCCAACCTAAGGGCACTCAAGTTCATAAAAGAAACACTACTACTGCTCAAATCACATAGTGAGCCTTACACACTGATGGTCTGAGATTTCAATGCCCTACTCTCACCAATGGACAGTCCATCAGGATAAAAACTAAACAGAGAAAGGCTGGAGCAAAATGACATTGTAAGCCAAATGAACATAAAAAGTGTTTACAGAACATGTCACTCCAACACAGAAGAATTCATTTTCTTCTCATGAAACTTTCTCCAAAATTGACCACACACCTAGCACAAAGCAATTTTTCAACAGATACAAGAAAATTGAAATAACATCTGAAACTTAAAAGAAAATGTAAATAACTTGATCCTGCAGAGCACCTCAGACTGATGTATCTCAACATCAGAAATAGTAGAAAGCTTCCAAGCTCATAGAAACTGAAGAACTCATTACTGAATTTTAGAAAGTTGTCAAGATAGAAATTAAGGAAGAAATTATAGACTGTCTAGAAAGTAACGAAAATGAACACACAATATACCTTTACTTATAGGACCCCATGAAGACAGTCTAGGCACCAAATTCACAGCACTAAATGCCTAGATATAAAAAATTAAACCAGTTATCATATTAGTAACTTAACAGCACACATGAAAGTTGTAGAACAAAAAGAAAATCATACTCAAAATGACTAGGCAACAAGAAATAACCAAACTGAGATTCACAATCAATAAAATAGAAAAAAATACAATCAGTGAAACAAAGAGTCTTTTTTTTTTTTTTCAGAAAGCATACAGGAGACAGATCTAGGCCCTCTGGACATAAGTAACAGATATGCAGCTGGATCTTCACGTAGGGCTCCTAACAGCAGAAACGGGGGTTATTTTTGACTCTGATATCTGCCATTGGATCCCTTTCTTCTAACTGGCCTTGTCTAGCCTCATTAGCTGAAGATGTGGCTAGTCTTATTGAAACTTGATATGCCAAGACTGGTTGATATCCAGGGAAGGACTCTACCTTTCTGAGGAAATAAAGGATGAGGGGCAGGGAGGAAGAAAAGAGAGAAGATGGAGGGATTGAGAGGAGAGATGAGAGGAGAAGATATGATCAGGATGTAAAGTAAATAAATAACTCAGTAATAATAATTTTTTAAAAGTTGTGAGGTTTTTTTAGAAAAGCAATAAAATCAATAAACATTTATCCAGGATTGGGTTACATCTAATTGAGTTGTTGACCAACAGGATCCCACGAGAATCCCCAAGCAACCCAAGCTGTGGCCAAGACAATAGGTTGCTTTTCCACAAACTGATTTGAGCTGCCATTCCTGAAGACAGCACCTGCAAATTCATTTAACATGGCAAAGTCCCTAAGGTGGTGTCTACACACAGCCTTCACCCTACATGATAGCATCTTTGATACAGGAGGATACTTCTGCACACTACCAGAAGACAAACATAAACACAAGCCCAGTCACAAACCCTTTGATCACAGAGGTATCTTGCCTGAAAGACATGCTAGTCCAAGAGTGTCACAAAGTTTGTGGGAGTAACCAATCAATATCTACTTTTATTTAAGACTCACTCTATTGGAAACAACTTAGACTCAATAACATGAGAGTTGACAGATCAGGGACTTTGAATAGAGCTGAATACTACTGTTTGTTTTATGTAACAAAACAATTCCTAATGACATTCTGCTATACTCATAGTTCAGTGTCTTGCTCAGACATCATCACACAAGCTTCCTCCTGCAGTACATAAAAGAACAAAAATTTAAAAAAAAAAAATCAGTGATCTATAGCCAGACAAAATTCAGAGAGTAAAAGACCTTGGAACAGTCATCCTGTAATGTGATGTTATGCCTCTGTTATACCCTAAGGAAGAGGAGAGGAAAGACTGTAAGAGCCAGAAGGGATGGAGGATATCAAGAAAACTCAAACTTCTATACTCAACAGGACCAATGGACATATGACATTACAGAGACTTAGGCAGCCTGCACGGGGCCTGCATAGGTTTGCACCAGACCTAGAGGGGTTCTAGAGCTGAAAGGGGAAGTGGATCTTCATCGCTAACCCAGAAGCAACCTCCAATTAATAACTGTTTGCAAATAAAAATTTAGTTTCCTCCCAGGAATATCCACTGGGCAAACAAAATACTCTTAAAGATAGGCCACATGCCCACCAGTAGATGGCCAACAGAAAACAAACTCAACTCAAGCAACTTTGGAGGATTCTTGTCTCATAATAAAGTGTCAGAGCTTTTCCTTTAAAAAATATTAATTTTATTTTTATTTTATTGTATTTTTTCTTTCTTTTGCCCTGTGGGTCCTTTGTGTATATATTATGGCTTCCACCTGAGTATTTTTATAGGATTCCTTCGTATGTGAACAAGTGAGTCTCTGTGTCTACATCTGATTCTTGCACTTTTCCTTGGCTCTATTCCTTGTGTTTGTTTTTCTTATTCTGTTGTGTTTGATTTGATTTGATTTCATGTGATGTGATGTGATTCTTTCCTTAGAAAATTGTTGGTTTTCTAATGAGAAACAGAAATTCTAAGAAAAACTTCTTAGAATCATATACATTCATAAAATAAAGTTAATAAATTTTAGTTAATTTGATTTTAAACTGAAACAATTAACAGTTCTGGCGTTAACAAGAATTACTAAATCAAAAATTTCTTTAAAGTGATTTTGTAGCTTGTCTTACTGGGTGTTCGATGGTAGAAGCTGCTATTGTTATTTTGCTAAATGGTCATGTTGTCACACTGTCTTCTCAATATTACATGTGCACCCATCTACATCAGCTGCTCTCAACATAAATGGATACTTTTTACCTATAACTTAAATATGTCCCTGCTCCAAATAACCTCTAATTTCAATCCAATTGAACTCTAGTTCAACTCTTTCTTGGAATAAATTATCAAATTGCAAAATTTATACTAAGTGGAAATAACCTGGACTACTCTGTCCTAAAATATAAGAACAAAGCTGAAGACTTATGCAACTCAATTTCAAAGTTCAATACCAATTTACAATTGTCAACACAGCTTAATATTGGTATGAAAATAGGTAATTATATCAATTAAGAAGATAATAATCCACAAATAGTCCTGCATACTGCCAATAGATTTTTGAAAAATATTCTAAGGTAATATAATAAAGAATCCATTTTAGAAAAAAGGTTCTTTGGATATTGGTTAAGTAGTCAAAAATATTAAACTTTTATTTTTTAACAATTATATATTTTTATATTTTTACAAATATATTATATATAAACATATGTGTATTAAGATGAGTCATTGATCAAATTTAAAGGCTGGAATCTTTAAAAACCTTTCAGGCTCATGACTTTAGGTTTCTGTGTCAGGTTATATCCCTAGAATGAATATGTTGAAATTCTTGCCTCCAGCAACTGTGAATATTAATTTGTTTGACCATACAATCTGTTCAGAATTAATTATTCAAGCAAAATAAGATCATCTTGTAATACTGTAAGCTCAAGTCCAGTATGACAAGGTCTTTATAAGATGAAAAAAAGACATACAGAGGGGAAAATGATGATGAACTCAGGAATATTAGTAGAATGAGGTCCAACCACCATTAGAAGCCAGGAGAGTGACAGGAAACAGAATGCCTTTCAGAACCTCCAGATCATAGTCCTGATAGTAGGCTTTAAAACTTAGTTTGCAAAACTATGAGTGAATAAAGTTAGTTATCATGTGTATGTATGTATATATATATGTGTCTGTTTGTGTATGTGTGCACATGCATGCATATGTATGTATATATGTATGCATGTATGTATGTATGTATGTATTCCAGAACTAGAGTGCTCCTCAGAGTTGAGCAGATGCGCTATAAAATTAAATTGACAAAATTGATCATGTGGTAAGATGGTCACTATCATGGCTCATTAGTATATGAAATCAAAACCACAGTGAAGTGGCTTATACCCACTAGAGTTGGTTGTATTAGATGCTGATGCTGGTGGAAGCTGCCTGCTCCTCTCATGCCTCTTCTGACCCAGAAAGTTAGCAAGGAGACAACAGGCATTCTTGCCCATGGTATATGTTTTAAGACCTCTGTGAAAGGTCTGAAGCCATGTAGAATACTGAATCTTATATATTTGATGTCTGTTTGTTTGTTTTGTATAGAGTCCAGTTACAAAGTATAATTTTACAAATTAGGCACAATAAAAATTTCACAGCTAATTATAAGATAGAACATTAATAATAAGATACTGTGATTATAGGCCCTCTCTCAAAACATCACATTGTTCTGCAAAACTTTGGGACATTGGTGTGTGATTAATATCTTTTATTGAAAAATTTTAACATTTTACTTTTTTATCTGTATGAATTTTTCCTCTTATTTCATATTTTATTTACTTACATTTCAGATATTATTCCCATCCCCCATTGCCCCCCCCATTAATCTCCTATCCCATCCCCCTCCTCCTTTATGCTTTTATACCATTTTGATTACATGCAAGTATTAAGGTCAGTTTTAGGTTGAGGAACTAGCAATAAAATAGATGCAAATAGCCAAGGAACAAGCAAGTTTAAAAGCACATTACAACTGCCTATGGTACATATAAATTTTGCTTTGACATCTCCTGGATTCTGAGGTCATTACAAAGAAAAACATGAAAACTTTCTTAAACGTAAGCACTGCAATATATAAGTGACTCAGAGGTGAGTGGTGTGTGCTGCACAGAATGCTGGACAAAAGGATGATGCAAATTCCAGGCAGGACAGAGCAGAATGACCTGAGATTTCATCACACTGAGCAGAATGCCATGCAATGTAAGCCTTATAAACTGTTTATTTCTGTAATTTTCTGTATAATAGTTTCTGTATGGAGAGTAAATGTCATGGAAGGTGGAGGACTCACGTAATATCTTGGAAAATATAGTAGATTATAAAAACAAACACTTACTCTTAGATGAAGTAACTTTTTCTCAAGAGAGATGAAAATGTATATTATCAAAAAGTAGCTTAATGACCAAAGAAGTTTTAGCCACAATTGTTAGAACCTGTACAATCTTTACCATATAGACTGAGTCTCATAAGCAGTGACTAATTGACTTCTACAAAATATTCAAGGCCAACAGCTCAAGACTAAGATGTCAACAGAGTCATTTCTTCTGAGGACAACTGTCCTAAAACTGAAGATGTCTGTTCTCTCTCCTTGTATTCCCCCCACAACACTGTGTGTGTGTGTGTGTGTGTGTGTGTGTGTGTATGTGTGTGTGTGTGTGTGTGTTTGTACATGCATAGAAAAATACCTTCCATTTAAAACAAAAATCAATATCAGATTGGTGTTCATATAAAATATTTTATTTTCACTTACATTTTTGAAGATTTTTATCTCTAAATACACTTACATTTAAGATGTTAGGTGATGGGAGTCCAATTATTAAATCCATACTCTAATCCAAGTGAACACTAAGCTCAGATTGACAAATGAATTGTGGAACAGTTATCATAATTATTAAATTCTGTCTATCAGTTTGACTGGGTTATGGTGTCCAGGCATTTGTTGAAGCATCAAGTTAGATATTACTATGGAAGCCTTTTATGTAAGTGAGTTTACAATTGAATGAGTTTTAGTAAAGTAGACTATCCTCTGTAATGTGTGGCTTTCATTCATCCAGTGGAGGATTTACAAGAAAAATATAAGGACTCCCTCGCAAGGCATAATTTTCCTGAAGACTATAACAAAGAAATACTCCCTGAATTCACAGTTCTCCCGCTTTACAGCAGCCCAAACTTTAACCTGAACTTCCCACGTATGCCACGGTCCTATCGATGTCAAAATTTCCAGCCCCTCAACCATGAGTCACCTCGAAGGAAGCTGGTAAACTCAGTCCTATCTACTCTTTTTCTTTGAAAAAAAATCTGAATGATGTGGCCATATAATGAAAAGCATTCAGTTATCAGAAGAACAGAATACTCCTAAAAAACATGAATAAATATGAGTTTCTGTATCGAGTAGAAAAGAAATGTCAGACAGGAAAATGCACATTATATCCCTCAGTTGTCTTCAGGTCCTATTCCAGGCAGAATTTGCCTATAATGATAGAGACAAGAAGATTGGTGTCACCTGCCATAGATGAATGAGGATGAGTATGCACTGGAAATGAACAAGAGAGAAATAACTTTCTGGAGGATTCTTTGACTGTTCTATACCTGCTTTGGATTGATAGCTAAATGACAAGGGGTGTACTTTTGTCAAGACTCAGAGAAATGAACAGCGCTTATGTATGCATTTCATTCTTTGAAAATAGTATATTATTTAAAAAAATAGTGTATTCTTTAAAATATTATTAAAAAATTTATGTGCCTACAACTTTACACTACATAAGTATTTTTTAAAAAAATATGATTGTTTTATCAAATAAGTGACTTTATGGAACAAAGTATTTTCATGATTGATTTAATATCAGCTCTTCCACCTAGGATTTTCATTCCTTGTCTTGACTGAAGTGATGAACCAGTAGAGGGCACCCTTCACTCATAAGCATGATGAGACCATGCCTAAACATGTCTTCAGTTGATGATAAATTCACCACCACCACCTCTAATCAGATTTAATATAAGTAAATAGTGAAGTCACACTTACAAATACATTTTTACTAATGATTACAGTTAAAGATTTAGCAAATTTAGAATAGCTACATGCTAATTCCATTGAATTATAAATTCCTCACAGGCTAAGGCCGCTTGTCTCCACAAAGATTTAAGCTTTATTGCATATATGTATTTGTCAATTTCTTTTTGTAAAGGAATAGGCTTTTTTTTTCTTTTGGTTTGGTTTGGTTTGGTTCTGCTGGAAAATGTCAATTCTATCTACCCCCAAGATATATCCAACACTACACCACTAAGTAATCCATGATTTAAATTCAGGTCTCTAGGTAGAATGAAATTGTTGTGATGCTTTCCTGTGTAAAATAACAGTATTGATTTTAAAATATTGAAACACACACACACACATACACACACACATATATAGAAGAACAGTGATAATAAACAAGGATAAATAAAAAAAAACAGGAAAAGTTAAATGAATGGCAGATGGAGAAAGAAAATGTTGTAGAAATGGCAAGTACATAAGGCCATAAATTTAACAGGATTTTGAGGGCTAGAGACATGCTCAGAAGTTGAGAGTACTTCCTGTTCTTATAGATGATATAAATGTGTTCCCAGCCCCCATGCCAGGTGCTCAAAACCACCCATGACTCCAGCTACAGGGTACAGGGTATCTTACACCCCCTTCTGGCCTCCAGAAGCATTTGCATAGACATGACACACACACACACACACACACACACACACACACACACACACGAACATGCACACACACAAATAAAAACAAAATAAATAAAAAATAAATAAAAATCTTGAATAAAAGTCTTAAATTTATCCTCCAAAATCTTGGGCATAAGCATTGATGTCTCTGAATGTCTTAAAACATCAAAGATTGTCACTAAGATTTCTAAGTTTCTAAAAAAAAAAAAAAAGTCAAGAACAAGAACAAAGCAGATCAGTGATCCCTGAAATCGTACTGCCATTATATCCTATCCCATGATCTC
Source organism: Grammomys surdaster (assembly GCF_004785775.1). Classification (NCBI taxonomy): domain Eukaryota; kingdom Metazoa; phylum Chordata; class Mammalia; order Rodentia; family Muridae; genus Grammomys; species Grammomys surdaster. Next base: position 3,633,856 of record NW_021604641.1, on the reverse strand, counting down.
TCTAGGTTGGAGTTTGTATTTATCCAATTACGGTATTTAATTACCTGTTGTTGAAGGGCCACAGCATCTCTGGAGCAACTGTGTGCCTGAAAAGCCCTTCTAATTCCTTCATGCTGCTTTACAATATGTTTCAATGGAGGACCAAATACTGTGATCACTCCTAGAGCTGCAATTTTTTACCCATAAATACTGAGATGAAACATCTGATGAGAACCAATCTTTTGCAGCCACTGAAGAAAGGATATGATCCAGAAAAAAAAAAAAAAAAACTATGGGACTTCCAGAGTTTGTACATCCATAATCTTTAACAATGCATAATTTTTTTAGAGATTAAATAATTCATGTTTCCATCACTCTCCGTAGCTCTAACTTACTAAAAGCACTCCTTTTTGGCTCTGCATAATCAGTTTATCACATGCTACCTGGGAAATAATATTCAGGTGCTATTACTCTTAGTAAACAAATGAGAAAATTGGCATCAAATTTAAGACATGATCTTGTAATTTCCCTGAAAGAGAAACCATGGGTCTATATATAGAAGTATAACATTAGATTTAGAGAAGTTGTAACCTATAGTTTCAGTTTTTGCTTCACTTCATTAGAACATGTATGTAGTAGAGACACTTAAATAAGCATTGTGAAAATATTCAAATGTTTTAAACGAGTAGCTCCTCGAATAAACTGGGTTTTCATTAGCTATTATTCAGTTACAAATAAGAAAGAAAAAAAGAAAAAAGCTAAAATTGGATATTGAAAATATAGATACATATCTCCTCCAGATTAGAAAAGAGGTGACACCACTATTTTGTGAAGAAAATCAAGAATTTCATACATATTTTATGGCATATTTCAATATTACATAGCCACTATTATACTAGGTTAATAGGCTAATCAAGTTTTTAAAGTTTTTTTAAATTGAAATACAATTATATCACTTTCTTCACTCATATTCTCTCCTTTATCTCTTCCCGTGTTCCTTCCCTCCAACACAAGCTTGTAGCCTCTTTTTCTTTATTATTACATACATCACACACACACACACACAAATAAAAATAAAAACAAATTTTATAAAAGGCCTCAATTTATCCTCCAAAATCTTGAGCATCATCATTTATCTCTATGAAAGACTTAAAACTTGAGATAAATCTTGATTATTGTATTGATTATATATATGCATATATATTCTTGGGCATGAATGTAGGTAAAATTTCATGGTAATGATTTTCAAATCACTTAGTAGGATAGAAATATACAGATAAGTGGATCACAGTCTTACTACTCCAACTAATAGGAAAAGCATATTAGATAAGATATCACGACTCCTCTGAACAATTCAACACATTTCTATTGAGCCCTTACTATGTACCCAGTGTTTTATCTTAGTATATGCAGGCTTCCTATGAACAAATGAGTTTATAATATTTCCTCAGAAGTACAATATATAGAAAAATGTACAGTAGAGAAAAGTCAGTTGTTATTAGTATAATGTAGATAATTAAAAGCTGCACAAAGTCTGCAAGAGTAGAATAATTGTAAAATACTCCGTAGAGTATTTCCTCCCTGCATCATCCATATTTAGTAACCTCTATGGAAGATGTAAAGATTAAATAATATAACGTTCATTAGACGATCTAGACATCCAATGCACATATGAAACATGAAAGTGAACCAAGTGAGGAAAGGACTGGAAAAAGCCCATGTCCAGGTTAGACTTTTTTGTGTCATATTGACACAAGTTAGAGTCATTTGAGAAGCAGAAAGCACAGTTGAAAAAAAAGTCCCCAATAGTCTGGCCTTTGGGGCGGGGCATCTTCTCAATTAATGATTAATATGTGTGTGGAGGGAGGGTCCAGTTCATTGAAGGACTGTCCCTGGCCCATTAGTCCTGAGTTGTACTAGAAAATAGATCAAACAAGTTTGAGAAACAAATCAGGAAGCAGCTTATCTCCATGGGTTCTACTTCAGATCCTGCCCTGAGTTTCTGTGCCCTGACTTGGAATGTGACTTGAGAGTTGTAAGAAGTATTAAACTCTTCTTTCTCCTCAAGTTGCTTTTGACTCTGGTGTTTAATCACGGCAATAGAAACCCCACTAACACAGCAAGAAAGTAAGGAATACAAAACTAGATTGATACACAGCACAACCATGGCAAGGTTCCTCTATATGTCCAATCTTTGCTTTTATAAGAGATTTAGATCTGAGTTTGATTTTATGCCACAGGAGAACTGGTATTTCTATTGGAAGATTGTGAAACATGATTTGTGAATCTAGTAAGTATATGTGAGAAGCACAGATGGATTGTTATCACATCCTCTGTGTGTTCAGTGGAGACCCACTCAGGAGCACACTATCAGGAAAAGGATAGAAACCTTGCTCAAAGTTTATTAACTTGGAGACCTCTAAGACAGACCAATTTACAAAAGCAAAAAATATAGCTCCAAAACAAGCTGTTCTAGATGCCCAAAAAGATATCAGCTACTATCACTGAAAAAAAGAACACAAGCCCAGAGTGAGATTGTCACAGAGCTGACTACTAGTATACTGGCCGCTTTCCCAGAAGGGTAGAGGAGGAAAAACATTCTTCTTCATAGACAACGCTGACAGACTCTCTGAGAAGACTGATGAGTTAGTCCATGCTGCTGATGCTGGTTTTCATTCAAGACCAAGGGTCTGCTCCTTAAATTGATGTGCTCTTCTTACACAGAGCCTCTAAATCAGAACAGTGATCCTTGAGCCTCTTGTCTATGAAGGCACAGTAGAGAGAAGTGTTCATGTGACTCTCTGATGGCAATTGTCCTTGAAGACGTTTGATATAGAACAGAGTCACCTGAACAAATGAGATTTGAGCATGTGGTCTTCACAGCTTACTAGATGCTGCTGTTTCCATGGTATTTTTCTACTGAGAAACAGGGAACTCTATTGTGCTATTGTTATAATAAAGTCAATGTTTATTTTGGCTTAAAAACAATTTTATATTGTTAAAGGTATTTATACATTCATCAAATATCTGACTGCTTTATCTGTTCTTGCATAAAAACGTACACATAATAATGTACCATGTGAATACAGATAGTATATAAAGCATGGTTAGGAATGTAGTGAATCCTAAGGATGAATATACAAAGGAGATAGAAAATATAGATGGGGAGTGGAGACTGAAACTTTATAATAGATTGCTAGAGAAAGGCCTAAGGAAAATGTAATATTTGAGCACAACCTGAGGGATGAGAAGGAGCTAGCAGAGGTGGAGGGTGCAAGATGTGCAGCTAGGAGGAACAGGACTCTGCAGAGCATGGGAAGCAATATTCAAACAGTGTACATCATTGAGAGCCACCAAAGAGACAAAGTTACAATGGAAAGGAAGGTCACAGGGTGTTGCATGTCTTTGCTATGACCTTGTATTTACTTTTATTAAGAAAAAAATCAAATAATTGTGATCAGAAAGGAACAGTTGGCAGAGAAATGGTACATCATCGATGGTGAAGCAAAGAACACATAGGAAGTATTAGGCAAGAGGTAGTGGTGGCATAGTTGGCAGCTGGGAATGATTGAGAGATAGTGGTGGCATGGTATGTTAGCAACTGAGAATAGTGTGATAAATATTCAGATTATTGGCCTTCTTTTCAAATGTTTAGGATAAAATGCCCAAAGTCTTTTTAAATGAAGAAAGGAAGGAAGGAGGAAAGGGAGGAAGGAGGAAAGGAAGGAAGGAAGGAAGGAAGGAAGGAAGGAAGGAAGGAAGGAAGGAAGGAAAATCTGGAGGGGCTTATGAGTAATATTTGTATGCTAAAGAGAAACTTTGGAAAATCAATTTGAAAGAAGTAAGATGTATATGGTTGGTTAGTAGTACTAGAAAAAAATCATCCCTGGCATCTATTGTATTCATTGCATGCCAGCTACCAGGCAAAATATTTTGCATGCCTTTTCTACTTTGAGTCCCACCACAAAGCCATGATCATTGTTGTTATTGTCACATTTCCTTGAGAAATAAACCAACAAAGACTGTCTAGATTGAGTTGTTTAAAGGCTGTAGCTTAGATCAATCATGACCTGATTTTTATAAAAACCCAAATTCCAAACCAATACTTTGTTCTAATTCCCAGTGAGGACAAGACAGAGAAGGTGTTCTCCATAGGAAAATTCATACAAGAGAAATTAGATGGTTTGGTGTGTGCAAGAAAAGGACTGATCTTGAGCTACAGAAACAATAGAGACTGGATACCAAAGAAAGACTTCAGATGACAACAGGAAAAAAAAATGCAACTCAAGATTATTATGGCTACTGAATATAGAAGCAAGAGACCTGATAAACTGAATAGAAAAAAAAAACCGTGTTATTTTATACATGAGAAAATTAGAGCCTGTAAAAGGAGACTTGAAAGTAAAATAATGTTTCAGCAATGTTTTCCAGGAGATTGTTTTTCAAAAATCCAGCAAAAAAAGTTGGATTTGTACTATGTATGGAAGAGTTTAGGCCATTTTATGAATTTTTTGTATGGATTTAGGGAACTTCTTTGTTCAGAAAATTTCTTATTGCATAAACATCACATTTTGGATTATCTCTTGTTTTCATTATCTTCTCTTTTACTATGACTAACATTTGAATGTTTATTTGATGTAAAAACTGCCTTTTTGATGTAGTTGAGAGTCTCCAGCTATCTCTTTTAAGATATAAAGCATATATTTCATTTGAAATATTTGGTATTGTTTGGAATAAAAATGCTAACAAATATTCTCAGAGTTAGTTAAACTCAGACAGGAAGCATCAAGGAAAAAGAATGAATTCCATCTTATCATCTACAGCTGAAAGCTGAAGACCAAAAAGAGAACATCCTGGTTTTTAGTATCAACACCTCAGGCCTATCCAGATCCATGGAGTACCTGAATCAAAGTAACCCAGGAGGGAGCTTGTGAGGAATGTACATCTCAGATGTTACTCCAGACTTCCTGGACCAAGACTCCAGGAGGCAGGACAATGAACCAAATTTTAATGACATATCATAATTCTTAGAAATACTGAAGTTTACAAAGGCGCAGTCTAAAAAACTACCTTTAGAACAATTTAATCATTTAATTACTACTGGAGATTAGATGCTTGATTCAGAGCCTGTACAATGGATTCAGATATTTAAGAATATAAAAATAATTAACACATAATAATTGATACATTAAATGTAATAATTATTTTACATACATATACGCCTCTGTGTATGCACATGCATGTATAAGAACATTCTTCTAACTGCAAGTCAACCAACCAACCAACCAACCAACCAGACTTAAGAACTAGTAAGCTATACCTACATTAGCCATATTCTTTCAGTATCTTTAGAATACTGCCAGATACCCATTTAGAATATCTCTGAAAAGTGAAGTCCTTGTTCCTTCTTTTACAAAGTAAATGACTGTACAATAAACTCCTAAAATTAAAGTAAAATTTTTCATTTTACTTTTTTTAAGAGGAGGAAAGGGTTTATTTGGCTTACAATTCTAGATAACAGTCCACTCTTTAGCGAAGTCAAGGAAGGAACTTGAAGGCAGATATACTTGCTATTCTGCAAACACAATCTCAGACATTAAAACTCATTTCCAGCCAAGAAGCACAGACAGAAGATTCAGAATGCTGCTTTCTAGCTGGATGGCAGTCTGGTTTATGATCATCTATCTTTCTTTTTTATCCAGTATAACATTTTTATTGATTACTTGGAAATTTTTTACAGTACGTCCTGATCATACTCACTTCCCATTCCTTCCAGGTCCACACTCCCCACTCCCATTAAAGAAGTATATCAAGTACAATTGTGTTGCCCATATGCTCAATGGACATGGTCAAACTCCCAGTAGACAGCCCTTTAAAGATAACTGAGTCCATTTTCATCCCCCTATTAGAAGCCAACAACTATGAAGAGCTACACTTCAGCATCTTTCTTACAGTTTTTAAGAGTTTCCTCAATGGCTACCCATCTAGACTGTTTCTTTTTTCTTTGGGGGCAGGAAAGTCTTTATGATCTCTCATTCTCAATTATGAGTCCAGAGTCCTTGATTCCACTGCAACAGATGCTTCCTAGCCCATAAGGCCAGTTGCAGCAAAAGTCATGGACTTCCACAGTGTTTCCCACAGACCATGGACATCTGCATGGCCTCTGGTGGCCACATGGACCTGGAACATCAACATGGCCCTAGCCACTACATGGGTTACAGACATCAACATGGCTTCTGGTGACATTAGAGGTCACAGACATCAACATGGTCTCCTATGGCAGCTCTGATCTTAGATATCAATAGGGCCTCTGGTAGCTGCACAAACATTGGAAACTAGCATGGCTCAAGAACGCAGCAACGACCACAGACATCAACATTTAGCCAAGTGACAATCATTGATAATAACTGTCTACATCCTGATGCTTATGGTAAAGGAAAGAAAGGCAGGCCCTAGGAATTGCCTGAAACAACAGTCTGCAATGCACCCTACTATTTTTCATAATCTCCTTGAAAGTCAGTTACCCCCATTTCTTTAACTGAAAATTAAGTAAGACACTATGGTAAGAACATGAGGGTTTAACACAATGAAACTACTTGACAAATTTATAATTCATTCTTCTACTTCTAATTTGTCTATATCACTGTAAATATTAGTCCTTGACCTGCTTCCCAAGCCCTAGAACTAACATGAAATTTAATTCTTCATCTACATCCATTGTGTGACGCATTAAGGAGATGCTGCTTTGAGGAAATCTATAGCTCTGGACCTTGTCCTGGATTTTCAGTTTTTCCTCCACAGAACCAACCTCAAGTAAAAGACTGGACTCTACTTGCTACATTTGGGCTTTCCGGACTTTTGAAGTAGAATATTCATGTTGTTGTACATGGTAGATGTCTACTGCCTATGTGATGTCAATAAAATGGGAGGGAAGGGAGAATGAATGACGGAAAAATGGGACCAAGTGATGTTACAAGGGAAGCAAGGAGAGCAAAGGCTGAGGTAAAGACAGAGACAGATAAGTGGAGACAAATAGAAGTAGTTAACTTTTATTTCATATTGAATGAAATTGAAAAATAAAGCCATACGCAATTCTTCCCAGGCATCAATGTACACACACATATGCAATAAGAGATAATATGTTTTAGCTATTTAAAGATATTGAAAAAATTTTGTTTCTTGATGTTTATTTTTCAAAATCTTAAAACGCTTTGATATTATTTGAACTAAAAGAATTTTTAAATAGAATCATGAAATGCAAAAATAATTGTCCTGCTTTTAATTTGTAAAATAGTTAATTCACTTTGGGTCTTAATTCTTACCAATACAAAGTAAAATACATGATTTATAATCAGAAGAATCATTTTTATGATTTTAATTAAAGTATAATTACATCAGTTTCCACTTTCCTTTCCCTTTCCTCCTTCTAATATCTCCCATACTCCCCTCAAACTAATAGCCACTTTTTCTTTGACTAGATCACACACAAACACACACACACACATACACACACACACACACACACACACACACAAATACAACCTGCTGTGTCCATTTTTGTTTTTTATGTGTATGTGGTTTCAGAGATGACCACTTTGTTTTGGACAATCAATAGGGGTCCTATCCCTGGGACAGGCTAATTCTCCTTCAATAGTGTGGCTTGTGTTCTTTATGTAGGGTATTTCCCCCTTCCACATTAGCATGTCTACTGATAATGTCATTGTCTTGGTCTTGTTTATTCAGCCATTTCTAAGAGAAAGAGAGTCTCTGAGCAGACTTCTTGGTATTCTGGCCCTTACAGTCTTCCCACACCCTCTTCCGGGATGTTTCCTGAACCATACACAGGAACTGTGTTGTAATATAAGAGGCTATGATTCACTCAAGAATAATACCCCAGACCCAAATAGTATGCAAGATCAATGATTGCTTTAATCTGCAGATGTCCAGTATAAAGGAGTCTATCAATCACCAAGATGGAGACCCCCTAGGTAAGCTTGCAGGCTCAATTTAAAGCACATTAGGGGAATTCCAGAGAAGGGTAGGTGACCTTTATCTTAATTGGTTGGCTCGGTCTCTAGCTTATGGGTTTCTCTCAAATCCTGCACAGGTCATTGGAATGGGGCTTTTTGACTCAATAATGATAAGGCAAGTACCATTGGATGGTTTGTTTGTTTGTTTGTTTGTTTGTTTGTTTGTTTTTTCCCAGACCTCAGGGACTTCTGCCAGAAACCTCTTGAGTAACAAGCTTGGAGATGGGGCTACTTGTGGGAACAATTTGTATTTTTCTAGGGCCAAGGTCAGAACATACATGGGGCCATTCATATCCAGCACTTCTCCTCCCTCCAGGAAAATATCGATTTGGGCTTCCATTTTGGTAAGGAGATTTCATCTCAGCAGGGGGAGTGGGCATCCAGAGATGACCATAAATGAGTGGATTATCTGTCCCACTCCTAAGTCTACATTTTTTCAGCTAGTCCATGGATAGGACTTAGTGGGCATTGCCCCTTGCACCCATGATTTTTTTTTTATTTGACAATATCTCCAGGAGTTATTCCAAAACAGAATATTGTGTCCCTGTGTCCCACAGAAAGTTTATGGGCTTCCCCCTCCACTTTTAGGGTTACCCAGGGCTAATGGAAGAGGGTTGAGCCCTGATGCTCTCAGTCATCTCGTTTTTCTAATTTCAAAACCTGTGGGCTTTTTCTTTGCTTTTTCTTAGGCTTTTTTTCTCATGCTTCCAATGGCCTTTTTCCTTGTAATAGGTACATTGGATCCTCTGTAATAGAAGATGGGTTTTTCTGTCAGTCAGGTCTGGCTTACCTTTGTCCCTTCCACAAGCCAGGTTCTTAAGCAATTTCTTATTGGGATGGCCACTTCAAGACAGTGAGTACCACTTTTGCCATTTCTCTAGTCTGTTGATCCTCAGGAGGTCTCCTGCTTGTTAAACCCATCTCAGCTGTATCTACTAACTTGGTCAGTTACTTACCCATTAAGCAGTCCAGGAGCTGAAGCTTCTGATGGATGTCAGGGGTGGCTTCATTAACAAAAACCACATTATAGGTCCTATATTCTTCAAAAAGTCTTTTAAAGATATTTTTGGAGGCTCTCATTCTTTCCCTGCATCACCTGACTTACCTTAGATACTTTTGTGGGCCATCTGGCAGCCTCTTAGAGACCTGCCGTCAGAATCTGGTAGTAGTACTTTCAGCAATGTTAAATTCCCAGTTGGGTGAAGTCAAAGGAAAGGCTGCAGGGATATTAGGCTGGACTTGAGTGGGCAACCCATTTTCTATCAAAACCAGTCCTCTCTCATCTGTCATGAAGAGAACCTGGAGCAGTTGCTGACAATCTGGTGGGTTAGTGAATCAGCATGAATGAATCTAGAAGACCTGTTAGTGCTGTTGGTCTTTCTAAAAATGGGGAATTCTGCAACTTCCAATTTTAAGTATTATTACTGGCAAATGATACATATGTTATGAACTGTCTCCCATGAGCATCTTAGGGTCCTGTGCCCAAAGAGATAAGACAGTAGTAGAGTTGGCCCTCTGGGTAGTACAGACATGAGTGTGAGTTGGACTGGAGTTGGATCTCTTGACAGGGTGTCAAGAGATGCTCATCCTTCTGCCGGCACCAGTTGGGCAGTGGCATTGGCAACAGGAGCAGGAACATAAAGAGGAGGACTGAGAACTTCCGCAGGAGCAAAAGAGAGGAGCAAGGCAGGGGGCCAAGGCTGACCCTTGGGGGCAGGAAGCAGTGTGGATGGTAATAAAAATGGTCTCATCCAAACAGGAGGCTTCTCGACCAGGTATTGCCACGTTGTGATATATGGCACTTGGACCAAGTGGGCCCTGGCCTCATAGACTTCAGCTTTCACTCTGTAAATGGTGGGAAGATAAAAAGTCCCTTCCTCACGCCATCCTACTTTATAGGTAGTTCATTTGCTTCTGCAAAAATGGTTAGTTTGCCAGGATGAACAATCAGACCCAAGTCTTCTTTGACTCTGCAGAAGTCCTTAAAAGGGTTTCAATGATTCCTAGATGGGACAGGCACAGAGCCCCAGGATTTACAACGGAAACAATTGTACAAAAGGACAAAAAAGCACAAACAACACACACAGATAGACATAAAAGGACATTTGCAGGAAAATGAAAACAAAATGAAAAAACTATCTCAGAGGATCTTCCTTTCTGCAGGTGGGAAGACCAAAGACTAGTAGCCAGTTCAGAAATCAATTGAGAACTAGTAAGTTCTCCTGTTTCTGTGGTCGGGAATGTCCTCCATAGCCCTGGCTGAGTGATAAAATACAAGTCCACTTTGTCCCTCTTGGCCTCCATATTGAACATGAAACAAAAACACAGAGACTTGTCCATCAAGAGACAACTGGTTGCCCAGACTTACCAACTGACTCAACTGTTTATGTCAGGAAATCTCGAACAAATCCTAGATGAGCCCCCAAATGTAAAGGTCCATGATCTGCCAAAGAATAATATCCCAGTTCCAAATAGTATGCAAAAGCAAAGATTATTTTATTCTGCGGAAGTCCAACATTCAGGGGTCTACCATTCAACATGGTGGAGACATCCCCCCCCCCCACTCCCATGAGCTTACAGGTTCAATTTAAAGTAGATTATGGGAATTCCAGGAAGAGGTAGATGGATTTATCCTGATTGGTTGGCTTAGTCTCTAGGAATGAGTGCCATTGGGAATGGCTAGAGTTCTGGAGACATTCCAGAACCTTTGCTAGGGGTGGGGTTGGGGACTGGAAACTGTTGCTGACTCACTGTCTTGCCTCATGCCAAGTAGCAGGTCAGCTTCTGATTGGCTGTTCACAGGCTGTGGTTTTTCCAGTAACTAACTTTCCCATACTTGGCCAGTTCTGGGACACAGAAACATAATCTATTGAACTGTCAATTTGAAGTCTGTCTTAGAGTGAGCCTGGCTCAGTCCTTTCTGTAAATATTTCCACTGGGACTTGGATGCTAGGACCTGTTCATCTCCACATTGTGTCCACCTGTGGTTTCTGAAATAACTTCCACTTTCGAAAAAGAGGGGTTTCTTTGATGAGTGGGTATATATATTCTGAATCTTATCCTTATAACTACATTAAAGAATCATTTAAAATGTGAAATGATACGTTTTGGCCTGTGTTGGATGATTTAATGATATCTGATCTTATACAAAATATTTGGTCTTAATCAACAACTTACACAAGCATTTTTCCTTCTTCTCCAGAATTCCAAAAAATGGTCTCTGCTCTCTAAGAACAGAAGAGTTTATTATTCGAACCCGTATTAGGACTTTGTGAACTAAAAAGATATATTAGGCTTCATTTAAATACATTCGGTAATGATTGTCAAAATTTAGGTTACAGTCTTTTTGCTATGATGACTCTTCCTGATTCATACAATGTGCTTGATGATTCTTATCAGTGATTGTGAAATATATCCTCTATTATTTAAATTATTTAAATATGATTAAGAAAATGACTAGACATGGTGTTTGAGAATGTACATAAGTGATTTTATAAACTGGAAAACTTTAAAACATATGTCTATGATTAGATAGAAATACACACACACGTAGGTATGAAGATAGAGATACATATTTGCCCTGTAACCAGTAAGTTCTATGGTTATAAATGCATCCAGTACATAAATATGATTATTTGAATTAACTTATTTATTTACTTTATACGTATGAGAGTTTTGCCTGCATGCATGTCTGTGCACCACATGTGTGTCTGGTATACAACGAGGCCAAAAAATGGATTACAGAATCTCCTGAAACTGAAATTACAGCTGGTCTGGTCTGAGCTACCATGTGGATTCTGGGAAGATCAGCTAGTCATTTTAACCCCTAAGCCATTCACTCACAAACACAATGACTTTAAAACAATAAAAGAAATGTTTCTATTTATTAAGTACATATTGTGTACTTGGTTTTAAATAAGGTAAAAGTACTTATATTTGTCATAGCTGATAAATTTTCATAGCATTCCAAGTCTAATCCAATGGCTCAGACTTGATGTGAAACTATTTTGTCTCTAATCTAGTTTCCTATGAAAGCAAAGACACTCAAATCAGTGTGGCAGTTCAAAAAATCTTACATCCAAGGTCAGGGAAAGCAAAGTGTATCTGTGTTAGCAACATACACTTGAACTACAAAGCCTCACCTTTCACCTATAACTCAGGAAAACAAAACTACTTCCTGTGGTATGCTGGTAAAGAGTGAAAACTGTAAAATATAAACATATCAAGGAAGAAGAGATGAGACTAATTTGACATCTCTTTGCTTCCTCCAAATCCCCTGTTTCCTCAAGTCCCATCTCCTTCTACTTCCTTGAGGTCAAAGGTTAACTAATCAGTGAAGCTATGAGCAGCTTTAGTGAGTGTCTAGTGACGTCATTTAACAAATGAGGATAATCAGACACATTTTTTTTCTATCTTTATCTTACTTGCTTTCACTTTAAGTTAGGTTAAAAAAGTGGAAAGGGAGCTCTGCCACCATGTATCCCTGTTTAGTGTCTAAAGTGCAGGGCCTCCATGCAGGTGTTCTGCAAATATCTGTCAACTGATGTTTGGTTATAGGACAGCTGTTAATTTCTCTACTTCCCAGATATGCTCCCTGCATTTGTTTATCCTTTGCTTAAGCATTGCTTAAGAGAACATTTCCTCAGTGCCTGCAAGCTCCCAGACCCTGTGCTCAAGAGGGTGAAGAGACACCCTTGCCTTTGAAGAACTCGAATTGTGGAGTAGGGCAAAGGCATGTCATGAAAGAACTCTTTTTGGTGGTATGTAAACATTACATTGGAAGTGTTTGTCTTTAAAGTGGCATTGGCTTTTCTCCCAAACTACCACATCTCACATTGCCACAAAAGAACTCAGAAGCTTTTGAAAAAAAAACCAACTGTCAGTAATGATGAACACAAAGATGGCTAGACATAATGTATGAGAACGGATATAGGTGGTTTTGTAAGTACCATGTGGTTATGTGGGACACGCATGTTGAACACAGACAGAGACACTTCACCTAAAACTTCCCCCTTGCAGCTTGCGGATGTACATGAGCCAGTGTGGAAGTCTCTGCTTCCGGAATAAGACAGCTGACTAACCAGCAAAGCTACATGTTGCTCATTTCAGCAGGAGTTTACTTGAAGCAATATATTAAACTTTTGCAAAACACAGCAAAGGAACTTGGGTCAACCACATAAACGAGGTCATTTCTGTAGGCTATGTCAGGAGTTCTGCCTGTATAGTTTTTAAAGAAACCAATTCAAAAGATACTGGCTTACATGAATGGAATCTCTCAGCTTGTGAGATGAATATCAAGCAACTGAGAGAAAATGATTCAGCAGCTTTTGTTTAAGTGAACTCTCAAAATGATTCTAACGGAATTATATGCCAAATACCTTCTGCTTGCATGGTAATGTTTTAGATATCTAGATGAAAAGATAGAGGACATGTGTTTGGAAACCTTAAAGAATTTCCAAGCTGTTAGCAAAGTAATCTGTAGGCCTATTTAAAATAAAATAAAATAATAAAATAAAACAAAATAAAATACCTGGAAAAAAAGCAGCCTGTGATACTTCGCCCAATGAGTAGAGCTAATAACCAGAGATCTGTGTATAGTTGGGTAGCAGTACCGATGATTTTAAACAATGCAGAAAGAAACTGGTTTTGATTGGCATGAGAAAACTAAAGAACCAATGGAGGAAGAGTATGTGAGTAAGAAAAGGAAGAGTATGTGAGGAGCAGAGGTGCAGTGGATGGGAAGCTTTAGGAATTGTAGGAAACAGAGCAGACTAACGTCAGTGTAGAAAGGTGCTCTAGAGAGAAGAGAGGGCATCACGTTATAGTTCAGGTTGAATCAAAACACAACATGGGCACAAAACTAAGGGCTCCTGCTGCCTTGAGAAGATCAAAGTGGGCCACTGACTAGATGCCACTAGCACAATGATGTACAAGCTCGAACGCTGTGAGAATGCCAGGGTTAGACCAGGAGTAAGAATTAGGACATGAAGCTTGGTAAAGATGAATGAGCTCCACTGAGCTAAGGACAGCATTTCTTCAAATAAATACTTTTGTTAATAGATTGCTCAGGACTTGTTTATTATGATTTGAAGACTCTCTGTAAAATTATGTTACTTTACTCTACAATGAAGTTATTATAATCATAGACTCCGTTCATTTTTTCAGAACTTTCTTGTTTTCAAGTGAGAAATTTCCTTTCTGCTCTTCAGAATCTGTGTTTTCCTTCTTGACTTCTTGAAGGGTATAGAAAAGGAATTTCCCATAAACAATGCCTCTATATATTTGTTTGTTTCATATGTGTGATGCTTGCATGGGCAGATCAGTGCACATGTTTCCCAGGAATCATCTGGCTTTTCAGCAGGCACCTTACCCATTATACTAGCACATAGGACTTTAGTACACCCACTGTTTGAGAAGAGCTCCCATCTGATGGGCTGCAGAGTTAGGATATAGTCTTTGCACACTGCACAATTTCCGTAAATTGTAACAAAAACAAAAGCAACTAAGATGGATCAGTGTTGGTCAGGATGTGTTTAATAATTTTTTTTCTTGTGCTTATTTCTTTTGGCCTATCAAAATCCATCTTGCTAGGTTTTTTAAAATGTGTAATTGGAAAATTGAATGACTTGGCTCTTCACTTGGGCTTGTATAGATATTGTGATGATATTGAAATAAATAGCTCAGGCAGCTACCTAGAAAGTTTGACTTTACTTGCCTATTAACAATTTTGAAAATGCTTAGAGGACTGACACATATTCTGAACATGATCAAGGGTTTATCTTTGCTTGATCACTGTCCATGAGGTCACCAAGGACAAATCTAACATAATGGTATTCTGCTTGTTCCAGCCTGGCCGTGGACTAAGCTGTTTCAAAGAATAGTTCTTCATATCTTAGTCTTATTGACTAAATAGGCCAGATCCAACAGAATCATCTCTGGGGAATTCAATAGTGAGTCTCATGGTTTCATTTACTTCATAATCCACAGAGCACTTACTAATTTTTAACACCAAACCAACACACTTTTTAACACTAAACCATCCAAAGAAAAATAAAACATTTCTATGTCTGTTCATACCAGTGTACAAATATCAGTGCATGTCTCTGTGTCTATAGGTGTCCATGAGCCTTTGCAGAGGCCAGATATTTACATGTAGTGTCTTACTGGACCACATCCAGCCTTATTTTTTTTCAGACAAGGCCTCTGACTGGTCTTGGAACTCACCAATTCAGCTAGGCTGGCTGACCAATGAACTTTGAGGGATCTGACTTGTTTCCCCAACCTCTCCCTCTTCTCCAGCATGGGGGTCACACTTATGCATTACTAGGCCTGACTAACTACTGAGTACTGAGCATCCAAAACTCAAGACTTCATGCTTGCACGGCAGTTACTTTACCAACTGAAATATCTTCTTCGTGCCAATTTATAACCTTTTTGAACAAAATGCAGACTATGTTAATTAACCAGAAGATCATATAGCATACTTCCCTGTTTCTTCATAGCCAAGTCCAAACAATATTCTCATAAAAACAACAAAATTTCCCAAATCAAACCAAATAAAAAGAAGGTTACATTTTTGTCTCATAATTTAAGTATTTTAATAAAACAATCTTACTGAGGGGGGTCATAAAATCTAAAAACATTATTATAATCAGAAATTTAGATTTCTAAGAGACTTTCATAAGCAATCTAAAACTATTTTACTTCAAAATAAGTTATATGTATAAGTAATTTGCATAGACTGTTGTAATAAATATGTAGCAATTCTGTTTATATTATATATTGATAACTTGGGAATGAAACACTGGTTTTATCTTCATACCACTACTATGAGTGGAGACCTAACATCAGTGTTAGGGAACCGTCATTGTGAAGTCCTCACACTGAGGTAAGCCATCCATGCAGCAAGCTTTGCTTCTTTGTGACAAAACATAATTTATGCACAACATAAAAGTAAAGCATTGATCACTCAGTTTGGCAAGGGATTACAAATGTTAGTTGTCTTGTTTTTATTGTTATAGTCTGATCCAAAAAAAAAATAACCCCTGCCCATAGGATCCAGAGATTATAGGAAAAGAGAGGCAGTTTCTCCCTAAAGGAAAGTGTTTCAACTACTACTCTAAGAACTAGCAGCAGTAATTTCTATCTACAGAATACACTAGAGAGACATGATCACACAACAGATTTTCCCAAAATTTAGTTCGAGTATGGATAATACATATAATGCCCTTTCCTTAATCCTGCAGAAAAATAGGGAATTCTGTTATGGAAGCTCTGCTAATCTTGTATTGATAGCTACAACTATTTATGCAAATCCAGAGGTGAGATAATGTATGGACCCAGCCACTTACTATTTATGACACCTGAACATAGACAAGGGCCATAAACCACCATAAACTCCAAAGCTACTATTGTTTTCTCAGTGTTAACAAGTTCTAGTTCTAGTGAACACATGGGCTTGACAGTGTACCATTCATTTTGTCTTATTTACTTAAAATGTTAAATAAAACACACCAAATGCTAGAGACACTATCAAACTCTGACTATGAATGGGTTGACTGCATATGACTAACATGGAGACAAATAAGTGAATGAATGGGTATGTGCTTGTGGACTTGCAGGATTTTAGAACTGTAGTGGGTGTTAAAGTCAGGGCTAAGTGGATGGAGAGTCTGTGTAACAGAGAAGTTAAGCAGAGGAAGTGAGATTCAAGGTGAAAATTGAAGAAGAGGAAAGAATGAATCAACCAAATGGGATAAAGTATGTGGTGGGTTAACTTGTGAACGTGTGACTTTGCACCTAGGAACATTTTGAACTTTAGCACATAAGACATAATATTCAATAGGACAAACTACCAAAAGAGCCTAGTAGTCATTACAGACAACAAACTTAAATCACACTCTCCAATTTTCTTTGCTCTTAGTCTCTGAGAATCAATAATCACTCAGCAAGTGTTTTTAAATTCTTGTTAATGACTCTGCTGGTTTTCAAAATAGAGCTGCAGAACACCGACACAGATGGTTTTTATGAAAGAGATAATGCTTGGACATATCCTGTGATTAATAAATGTGAAATGTGCTTCATTGCATGCCAAGCTAGGTGCTACATACCGTATCACCTAATTTTGCATCACCTGGTAAGGATGCAAAATGAACAGTACAGTCTCAGTAATGGAGACTGGAAAATATCCTTAGAAGAGTAGACTTTTACGACTCATGTTCTATAGATATAAATGGCCGAGAAGCATAGAGGTTGCATGGAACACAAAGGAAATACCAGAGCAGAACTGCAAATACCACGTGCTTGCCTATGGTGCGCACTCAAAAGTGGAAGTGAAGCCAGACCCTGTGAACTCCAGAAGAGTCAGGAAGGCACCTTAGGACACAGAACACAGAGTTCCCATGACACTTGTAGAGGTTGTAATCATTGCTGAGAAACTGTTAGTTCCACAGAGTCTTGCCCACCACTTTCAACTACAGGTGGCCTGAGAAAGACAGAAGGAAGAGATGGAAAACAAAGGAGGGGGGACACAGGACATGCCCTGAGGGAATCAATCCAGAAAAGTTTATCTGAGTCAGACAAACTCACAGTGGAAGAATTCTGTCTCTCTCATGCCTCGTTCTACTCCAGGCAAATGGATATATATTTTCCCTTATTAGAATCCCCTGCCTCACACTAATTCTATCTCAGGATTGGTTTGTATGACAAACACTTCGTCTGAGAATGGTAGCGGTACCTGTGTAGCTGCCAACCTCCATAGCTCCCCTCAATTGCTGCCAAAAGGAAAGGGTCCAGCTAAGCAGATTTACGCAAGTAGGTCCTTAGTTCTTCTTTTTTCTCTTAATTTCTAAGGTCAGACTGTACAAAATTTAAACAAGATTTTATAGTTTCCTGAACTCCAATTTCTTTTATTACTCTATAACCTAGTCATGCTGGATTTGACTTTGGATGTTCCAAATAATACTAGCTTCCTGGTGCTATATTGACAGGCAATCAATGCTAGTGGTAAGGGGTGAGGAGGTTTTCAAAGGTTTAAAGAGAAGTCAACCTTTCCTAAAACTCATTTTCTATGCCCCTCTACTGTGTCAAGACAATTCTAAGTTTTCTTGTCATCTTCTCTGTGTCCCTTTGTATATAAGTTCTGAGTGTGTACACCACTGGTAACTTAAATCAGTCTCTGTATGCCCAATCAGGAGGACTGTGAGCCAATATTTAAATATAAACTGACTTGAAGTTCCACTTGTAAAATGTTTTAGAAACATGTTTGTTGACTCAGTGAACTGTATTGTACCTAGACACCAAAGCTTTTCTTCTCATGTTTCTCTGTTGTTCCTTAAGCTTCTCCAAAAGATAAAAGATGCAATTATGTCTTAACCTTATCAGTTAAAGACCAGGACATAAGGCATTTCTGTGGCAATTTTCGGCCTTATCAACAGATAATTGCTTGTTCCTGTCCCTGACTCACCGATGTGCTCATCTGATTGTAGATTAATTTGCTGGCCGTGTGACTATCACCTTCATTATCAGCACTGAAAGCAGAAGGATCACAGACCATGAATTTAAAGAGGTTAGGGTATGTTGCTTACTTCCTATATGTCTTTGATAAAATTACTTAAACACTAACATTTTCAAGTATTTCACACTTAATATCTCATCTGTTAACATTGGGCATCCTGAAACAGCTAATTAGAAAGCTTAAAATTGAGAAACAGTTCTTATAATAATGGTGGATACAGAAGAATATTTCAAGATGTCATTTCAGTAAATTAAATCAGAATGACCAGTGCATTCTCCTGTAGGAGCTTCAGCATTGTCTAGTCTTGTTCACTACTGACAAAAGAGTTCTCACTCTTAAAATTGCCAACAAATAAAGTGGATATTATTGGTTTACCTTTGCTGCTCTAAAAGACATCAGATAGAAACATGACATGGAGCCTAAACTCGAAAACTCATGTTAAAATTTCTGCTACCACCTAATATAGCATTTTCCAAATCTCTTCTCAGATTTCCAGTCAGCTGGCTTTAAGGTGCTGGTAAATTGTGTAGTTTTACCTAATACAGCCTCATTGACCTTTACCCTTTCTACAGAAGCTTTTGTACCCATATTTGAAGAACTGTGATGTTTATTCTTTTTCCCACTGACTAACCAGTAACTGCAGAGACAGGAGGTTGGCTGAAATGCCAAGAAAGAAGAGGAAGGAAATGAACTTTCCCTACATGTTATTATTTGTGCCACAAATTTACCTAAGACACTTTTGTACTGTTACATAGCAATGTATCCCCTACCAAAGAAACTGGTCTTTCTGCAATTTGAGACCCCAGACAAGAAAGAAGTTCTTGGTCAAAACAATATTAAAAAAACAAATACATGAAAAAATAAAATAAATAAACAATACAATAACAAGTGACCATAACAACAGAATAATATTTTGGATACATCATCCTCTGAGGATTTCATGCTTTAAATTCCCAAGATTGGTTAACGTTCTTCAATTCAGGTAACTCGAGCCCCTCAGGAAATTGTTTGCTTTCTTCCTTTGTTTCCCAGTGGTCTCATTCTAGAGTCCCTCAAGGACCCACCACAGGTTTTTGGGGGTTTTTTTTTGTTTTTTTGTTTTTGTTTTGTTTTTTTCTGGTCCCTGGCCTCTTTTTAGTCTTCTAATCCTGATGCTCTTCTCTGTGTACACCTACTGTGTGGGTGCTCTCACCTAGCCCTGTGTATATGTGGCTTTGTTCTGCGTTGATGTCTCTAGTTCTCATTCTCTTCTAAAGCCAAGATCACTATATATCTACATCTTTATTTAGGATCTCCCTGTAGATATATAATGAGCCATACAAATTCAATAATTATTAACCTAAAATCTTGGTTCTCTTATGCCTGTTCATCCATCCATCATCATCTTTTCATCACCTACCATGTGAGAATATGATGTCCCATCTCTAGAGGAGAACACAATCAGATGCTGTGCTGGAAATGTATGACAGTTCTTACTGGACAACTAAGTGTACTAACTCCTAAACTATGTGCTATTTAGAGTCTGGATATGTAAAATATAAATTTCTAAAGCTTACGAAATACTTCAAAAGTGGTACTGTTTTAAGAATACAAATGAACTCAGACTTCAAACCACCCTCCATAACACAAACACACACATGCGTGCACACACACACACAAACACACAGACACAAAAATACACATGAGAAAAGCATATAATTACTTAGCACATAATACTAATGAATCTGATATCACAAACCAATGACATAAAAGATCAAATGCATAGCATCTGACTCACCTTCACATGACCACACCACTGAGTTTCTGTAGTAGACAGGGAACAGCCAGGGTTAAAAACTACCTTTCTTCTGGAGTTTTCAGGAGGCAGATTATCCCATCTGCTATGCCTTTCCATTACTGGGTCTTGAAAGGTTGAATTTGGGGGAACTCAGTGAATTACCACAAAGAATCAAAGCTATCTTACTTTAAACAGACTGTAGGTGCCTTAAAGGAAGTTGTCCATTAATATCAAGCTCATCCTCTTACCATATTCCAGGAACCAAAAGGTTTTCAGCATTAGTCACTTTCACAGGAGTTCTATGCCATGTACTTCTTCTACCCAGGAATCAAGAGTATTATAAGGACACCAGAGACTCAGCTTTCATGACAAAATGCTGGGGATTTCTCAAGGACCATCCTTACTCTTAACTATCTTCAATTTAAAAACTAAACGTATAAACATATAAAGATAAACATATAAAAAATATAGTCATATGCCAACTCAGCTGTACCATAAAGAACTCCAGGAACAATCAATCATCCATGTATTCCCCTAAGGTTTTTATTTTATTTTGCTGTTGCTTTCCATAACTGGGGATGATATCTGGGTCCTCACATCTACCATTAAGATACATCATAGGTCTCCTCCCCCCCCACACACACACTTTGATTTATTATTTCTATGTATTAGAAAGTATAACTAGAATGATATAGTTTAAAATTATGAACCATGGATGAGTAAGCTGTTGTGAAAAGTAACATCAGGTACTTTTCTTTGACTTATACACTTCAGATTTAATCAGAGTGTCAAGAAAGTCACTTGTCTCCAACATAGGCACTCTGAGCCTATGTTGAAATACTAGCATTACACAGGAAAGGCTTTTTGCATGGGCATATTCTATCTGACCTGCTTGTGCTGCCCAGCATTTATTACCCTCTGCCAGGCCATGATACAGCAAGAAATACCCCATTAGAAGTCAAAAGAATGCTAGTGGTATTCTCTTGAACCTCCAGAACCATTAGCTAAATGACTTCAAAGAAACTGCCTAGTCTAAGATACTCTGTTATCACACAGAAAAGACATGTGACACGGTCAAGGAATGTCTGTGATAAAATTAACAACAACAAAAAAATGAGATTTAAATCAGAGAAAGGACAAATGGTCAGAATGCTCACATTTCATCTTTGCTCAACTGTATAGTCCCTACCTGAAACGCTTGATTCACTAACCAGACCCACAAAACAAAACCAGCTGGTGATTTAGGCTTTGCTTGGATGAAAAAGATGATCAGTGGAAGATTTTGAGCATAGAAGGAGTAGTCAGCTTTTTTTTTTCTAATTATAAGTTTCCACTGGCTGCTACATTGAGGCTGAACTGAGGATAACAGATGGAATGTGAAATAGGAAAAGAAACGCTAAGACATCATCACTATCATTGGAAAAAAAAACAACTACGAGGTAATGTCTTATGCTTTATTCATTCCAGAAAAAGTGATGAGAAGCAATCATATTCTTAGTATATTTTGAAGAGAAAGTTCACAGGGTTTAATACCTCAGACCATAGGTGAAGGGATCAAGGTTAACTGTACAGATTGTGGCCCAAGCACTTGGAAAGTGGAATTTGCATATTTCCATGGGGCATGAATAGAGTTTAGTAAGATGTAAATAAGTGTGATTAGAAATATGGAGGGTTAGAAATATGTGAAGCCAATTAAACATTCAAACAGAGATTTTTAAATTTTCAAGTTAGAAACTGAGAGATATGTCAGTGAGAACTTAAGAACAGAAGAGAAATATGGAACAAGCCTTGGGACACTCCAAACCTGTCAAGTGACAACACATAACCCAGAACAGAAAACAAAAAGGAATATCAGTGTAGTAAGGGGAAAAAACAGGCTTGCCTCGATGGTAAGTGAAACAAATGTTTGAAGGAGGAAGCAGTAATCAGCTCTATCTGATTCTACTCACAAGTCCAGTAAGAGTGATTCAAACATGGAACATGGGATTTGGCTTTAATGGCAAGGAGTAACTTATGTTTCTCATACAATTATTGTTATTACTTTTAATTAAGTGTGTGTGTGTGTGTGTGTGTGTGTGTGTGTGCCTGCATGTGATAATGTTCACACAAGTGTGTACAGGGACCACTGGATTCACTTGAGCTGGAGGTACAGATAGTTGAGTCTCCGGATCTGACTTGGATTAGAGAATAGCAGGTGTTCTCAAACTCTGTACCACCTGTTCAGCACAAGGGCATTTCTATAGGATGTTTTAAACAGAAGGACTTATTCAGGATAAAATGATAATTTATTTGCTATTGGAGATGGCACAGGTAGTTGATTTGGCTTTTGTTTCTTTGTGGTTGGTTGGTTGGTTGGTTGGTTGGTTGGTTGGTTGGTTGGTTGGTTTTTCATAAGCAATAAAGAGGAGGTAGTAGACATTAGCAAAAGGGATTTAATGAGAACCAGAGGCAGAGCTCTAGGATTTTAGAAAAACAAGAGAAGACAAAATATGTAAACATGCTGATGGGAGAGACCGTGCTAGAATGCTGAGGATTCATGGTGGTGGTATTGAGCTGGAAGCTGGAGAAATACTGGGAAAATTTTCTCCTGGAAGAAGAGGCAGTGGCCTGAATGCAGCACAAAAATTTCATCCTTGGGATCAAAAGAGAAGCAATACGTGGCCAGAGGCCAGATGCAGGATAGATGAGGTGTCAAGGATTTAAAACAATTTCCCCTCCAACTGACTGTTCCCATTCAGTAAAATGAGAATCCAATTACCACATTGCAGCACAGTTTAAAGAAAGCAGATATACTTCTCAGAAAGAAAGGACTAAGACCAGCAGGTAACACGTTACCTCCAAAGGCAGACATTTATAAAAACTCAGGATGAGGTGAGGTCTACTAATATATTACAGCTTTGTGTGCCTGAAACCTCACATAACTGAAATGAAAGCAAGTAAAATTAAGAACTAGCTCTTCTATCTCTAGGTCAGTGGTAGGCTCCGTGTCAGTAGCAGGTTTCCATTTTACTAACCAAGAAGCCCTTTGCATACTGAAAGCTGATTGTATTTACGAGAAGGAAGTGTGAGGGAGTAGATCTTTTATTTAGTTTTAATAAGAAATCCTGATTAAATAAATTCTTTATATTGAAAAAGCAATGTTTTTCCTCCCCACAAATCAGTTCAAATTTCAACAGTGTCCTGAGGTTGGGTATTTTTTTATATAAAATGTAAATTGACCATATTTTAGAGACAACCATGGGATAGAGTGAAACACGTAGTAATTGAATTCAACAAAATGATTTTATAAATAAGTCACATTCTATAGTGAAACTTCATACGTATATATTTGTCTACATTATCTGTGGCTACCTATCAAGGCTGGATCTCAGATTGTGATAGCAAGTTCCAATGCCTACATATTCAAGAAGTTCATACCAAGCATCTTCTAATTACTGCAATAGTGTGCAGCAGTGAACAAACAAAACGATGAATGCCTTTATGAAGCTTGTCACATTCTGGGACAGATCTGTAGAAGACAAGGAAATCAATAAGAAAGATGTAATATTTAACAAGGACTTAATATAAAACAAACTCAGTGGACAAAAGAACATCCTAGTAAAGAGAGCAGGTAAATAATTTGCAATATAAATAGTGTGCTCAGGTTAAATCTCACTGAAAAGTTAGCAGGGTAAAAACTTGAAGAAGATGAGATTATGAGTCATATTAGAAAGAGTTTTCTCTTGGGAATTAAAAGCCAGGCAGAAGGCACCATGAATGCAGAAATTTGGAGCAAGGAGGATGCCTGAAATATTTACAGGGACATCAGAAGGCCAGCTTAAGCATAAAGGGTAAAGTCCAGGATAGGATTGGATATATAATAGGCAGCCACATTTTTAGGCTCCATTTAACACTATTAAGAATTCAAAAAGGGACATAAGAAATCAATGTCTTGTATTCACATAAAATTAAATACAATACAAAAAATGCCAACCTTGGTTGCCTCCCAGAATATAAAGATAAGATCTTGTTGCTGAAGAAATAATAATTTTCAGGCACAGGGCTTAGAGGAAACAAGTGGGTACTGATGCAGAAGCTGCATCCCTGAGGACTGGTTCCCATATTATCAGAAGGTGCTTTGCAAGATGTCAAGGAGAAGGGACATTAGGTAGTCATATCCAACTGTAAAGCCTAGGAGCCGCACCAATGACTGGACTGACAATATATTCACAATGGAAAATAGTAGCAGGTTGATTTTGAGGGGTTACCATCACCTTTCCAACTGGAGTTAAGGTCCACACAATTGGTGGGAAATCATGCCTGCTACCATAAAGCTAGATAGCTACATATGGCTGGAGAAGTCACAGATCTGAGAGGAAACCCTGCTACTATCACTTTCCTAAACCAGTGTAATTCCTATCTGTACTCTAAATAGTTACTCCCATACCTAAGTATATATCTCACCCCTCATCAAACAAGCTTCTCTTTGCAACAGAAGAAGACCATTAAAGAAAGCCAATGCTAGTCAAAATGTAGAGGACTGACTGAGACATTTGGGCCAGTCCAAACCCATACATCTACAGCACAACTCCCATACATAAGATGCAAGAAATAATGAGAAATAACGAGGAAGAGAGTACAGAAAAATTGTAAGAACCAAGGGGCAGGAAGTCTGCTGTGAAATCGTGACTTACAGCAATGACAAGAAGCAATGCTCATGAAATGTTGACAGCGTGACTTCATAAAAATACCGGCACAATTCCAACATTAGCTTATATCATTATGTAGATAAGGGAAATTTCATAGCATCTCACTCCTGAATGAAGAGCTAAAAGCAATTAACAACTGATGGAAAGACTAGAATTAGTCTTCCCCAGAATGAGCCCCCAGGTTGAGTATCCAATACCAACTGGTCAAACTTAGAAACATCAGACAACATTGAATAAACAAAGTAAGTTTAACTTTAAAAAAAAACTCATGATTCAGCAGCTAAAAGTAAAGGTTTCAACTGACCTAGATCCTTCAGAAGTTCAAATCTAACTAAAATTCATTCTAAGAGCCCGCATTGCTCTTGGCTAGGACTATTTATATTCTGTATACTTCTTAATTCAGTCCTCTTTTTAAAACAAGTTTCACACCTCTGTCAACAGTGTGTGTTGGCTGAAACTGAACAGTAAAAAATTTGAAATGTGACTAAGACAAAGTTAGTTAAAAACTGCTTGAAATACCACAGTTAGCTTTCACTACCACAAAAGATATTTTCACTCGCTTTTGAAAGGTACTAGTTATTCTTTGTAATCTCCTTTCTGATATGTTTCTTATATAAATGTAAAAAACATATTCATCTACATCCTTACTGTCAGGATCAATTTAAATTCAGACAAATTGTATGTTAATAAATATTCCAGGCTAGGCATATAAGTCAGGGAACTGAGCTGAGGCTGCTTTTAATGAGAGCCCATGTGCTCTATGATGAGAGGTGCCATCAGGGAAACATAGAAAACAACCAGAACGTTACAGGGCAGAGGAGGGAGGCAGAGCCATGTGGTGGATGCATGCCAAGCAACCCTTTGAGGAGTCTAGAAGTAATTAGAGAATACTGCAGAAGAAGATTGATACCCAGAAATTACAGTGCTCCATGGTCAGGGTCACTATTGTTTAGTTAACTGACACTTATGGCTTCTTTTGCCTACCCCAGTAAAACTGGGAGATACTAGTGCCAACCAGGCCTGAGACATTGACAGCTCATTTCTTTGAAATTAGATTTCCTCTGATATGCTTGTTGTAAGTAACACCTCATTTCTCAAAACTGACTGAACAGTATCCATATCCTTTGCAAGCTTATGAAGATTTGCTTTTCCCTGCCTTCAGTCACAGTAAGAGAAATGGTGCAAAAAAAAAAAAAAGAGTTCAGGTTAAAATCCAAACTGGATATATTCCCAGTACGTATAATCAAATATGTGGTGACATCATGTACCTTGTACTCCAACAAGGAGAGTAAAGGTCTTGTTATTTACTAACTCAGCATATGTTATGATTATATCAATGATGTTTATGATTTAAACATAAGATAAAAGTAGGTTCTTCCTTCTCAGCAGTGGTATTGAACACAGGGTTTTGTGGATATTAGGCAAGTGTTATACCAGAGTTACATGTGCGGCAAAATCAGCCTACTTCATCATTTATATTGAGACAGTCTTGCTGAATTGCCCAGGTTATCTTGTTTGTTTGTTTGTTTGTTTGTTTAAGATAGAATTTCTTTGCGCAGTTCTGGCTGTCCAGGAACCCCCTCCATAGACCAGACTGCCCTTGAATCCAGAGATCAGCCTGTCTCAGTCTCCAAAGTCCTGGGATTAAAGGCATGTGCCACCACTTCCCATACTCAGGCTATCTCGGGCCTTCCAGTTTTCCTACCCTCAACTTCCTGAGTAGTTTGGACTGCAAGCCCACACCTCAACATCTGGCATAGGGTTTCCATTTAATGAATGTTCCTTCAACTTACCAAATTTAAAGAAGGCTTCTATTTGGGAATTTATAAATAAATAGAAAAGTTACTCAATCTTCAAATATGCAAAAGAGTAAATAAGTCTCTTTTACATGATTATAAAAACACAATTACAGCCTATAGTTCTGTTTTCTACAAAACATCTAATCCATTTACTTTGAATCAAAGCTAAAAATGTGAAAATTATCTTTCTAAATATTAATAAACAAACCATATCATAGATATATTAGATACTGACATCCTCATTCTGATAATCCAAGTAGGAC
Organism: Grammomys surdaster; assembly: GCF_004785775.1. Lineage (NCBI taxonomy): Eukaryota > Metazoa > Chordata > Mammalia > Rodentia > Muridae > Grammomys > Grammomys surdaster. Next base: position 3,606,804 of record NW_021604641.1, on the reverse strand, counting down.
AGTTTTATCAGTATTGACCAAACTAACAATGGGTTCAAATGATAGATGTAAGAAGCAAGCAAGCATCCTGCAACATGTTGAACAGTATCCTGCCCTCTCTCCATCACACCACATCCCATGAGGATAATCTCAAACATCTACTGAAGTTTTAAAACGTTCTTTGGTGGTAGTAAAATCATCTCTGGCTGAGAACCACAAACAAAATCATTATTCTCCAACCCTGCAATTGAGACAGATGTAAATTCATTTTTACAAGTTAGTTTGTAGCCTTTCATGGTGAGCAATTGCTTGTACAATCTTCAACCACCAAAGATAACAAAGCTTTGCCAAAAGGATAGTGTGAGGCATCAGTTCTCCCCAAAGTATGAAGTGACAGCGTGCAAGCCATCAGTCGATGAAGCATACAGAATGTCTGTTATCTGTGTGTCATAGATGACTCAGTTGACTAACCTACTTCCTTCTTCAGAAATGCAGCAACTGAAGCATTTTCTGTCCGCTCAGTAAAACCTGTGCCTCACTGAGGTCACTGACACATCAGAAGACCACAGAGATGTTCTGTCGGACCTGCTGGATTTCTATCTGTTTGCTGATAACTGTTTTCCTTTGACCGCGTTTCTAACACTAATACCCTCTAGCACAATTATTTTTTCTTCTCAAACATTTAAAACACTTTCTATGACTTTAATTTGTGTTTTACTGGGAGGAGACAATATTTATAAACTTCTCACTGGACCATAAATAAAACCAAGTATTTTTTTCATACCTGTCTATTATACTCCCATCTCATATTTAATCTTTATAGGAAAACTAAATTTATTCAGAATTCATGAACACAAAGCATCCATGGGCAGTGTAATGAAAGTCTCTGCAGCAAAACCTGTTTCATGATTAGATTAGTAAGTCATCTCTTTCAACACTATCAGGTATAAGATGGTAGCAAGACTCCTGTAGAAATGGATGTGTTTCGGACCCTGCTAGGTTTACTCTGAAGAAAGAAAAGGGGGTGGTTTCATGTCAGAAAATAATTCTTACATACTCTTCCTCTCAACTTAGTTTTTACATCCTCTCTACCTGCTAGACTTTATTATTGAGACTTACTAGACTCCTAAAGCTATTTTTCAGATGAGAATATTCAGCTGATAGCAACAAAACACTTAAACTTGCTTTTAGAACATTTATTTATTTATTTATTTATTTATTTATTTATTTAGTAAGGAATTGAAGAGAAAGGAGAAGTAATTACTAAGGGAGGGGCTCCTTAACTCCTGAAGAGTATGTATTGGAAACTAGAATACATGAACTGGATGTTTCCCCTGTTCCTGAAACCTGCCTACAGACTGACCACCAGTCTACCCCTCTTTCTGTGAAGTAAAGTTTCAATACTTTTAAATTATTTTATCTGAGGGGGAGGGAAAAAGGAAGCAGGATCAGAAAAAAGGAAAGAAAAATAAATAAAATTTTTATTTGCTAAAAGTTGAATTTTGTGGTAGAGGCAAAGAGACTTGGCAAGGCGTTTTGCCCCCTCTTTCATCAAAAGAAAGGAAGGGGGAAAAACCTATTCAGTAGCGACTGTCTACAGAAGAGAAGCAAAAACCATTGAAAACAAGAAAAACCACAGAGTCGCAGAAGCAGTTAGTTCCTGTTCGAGCTGCAGCTTGTGACTGACGTGGGCCCCTGAGGTGGGTGCATTTTGAATTTTCAGATTAGCAGTGTTCATTTAGGGAGGAAGCAGACTTCAGCAGAGTCTGAAGGAGAGAGCAGCATTCACAGAACTGTTATTCATAAAGAACTGCAATTCTTTAAATTAACCTCACCTGGGGTATTGAGAGGACGAGAGCAATATATTCTACAGCAGGGGACTTCTGATTGAAAACTCAGAACTAAGGTTTATAAACAGTTACTGGAATCTGAGACAGAGTTAAATACACAACCTTGAGAAGCCAAGAGTTGGCAATTTCAGGACACACAATAGAATCAAAATTCAGAACCTTGTGTGAGTGACATGGTCCACAGTTTTGTTATTTACCTCCTACTTCACCTTTGCCGGGAGACATTAAACTAGTTCTATGTGTAATGCTGTTATGATTTAGGTTTGTGGAGTTACTAAGACCTCCTGCCTTTCATTGGCCTGCTGTGTGTTTCCTTGTTGGGTCTTCATGCATCTCCTTGGATGAAAGCTATTTGGAAGTCTCAGATTTATATCTTCACTCTGAGTCTAACAGTGAAATAAAAACTAATCTGTTTATTTTAAAGCACTCATACTGGTCTCTTAAGCCAGCACCTTACATTTCAAAGGTATGAAGATGTTTTCTAGTTGCCCTAATTCCACTGCATGCCATATGCTGCTGCATTGCTCATAATATTTAGACAGTTCCATAGCAACCCTTAAAACACATCCTGTAGAGCCCTGCATTCCTCTTATTATGCATCAAGGACTGGAAGGATTGCTAAGGAGAGAAATCCCAGTACACACTCTGAAACACTCCCTCTATGGCAGTAGCTGCCAGGGCAGGAGCAGAGCCAGGTCTGAGACTTCATATTCAGAGATCACTGTGATGTCTATAAAGATTGTTTTGATATTTCTGGTTTTTCTGCTCTTCTTTACAAGGCTGAATCAACAAATGAGCTGATAACCAAAGGACTCAACATCCTACTTCAGAGATACTTGCTTAGTCATGTTCGTTGCCACACACAATAGATTGGAAATGGAAACAACCTAAATGTATATCCTTCAACTGATGAGTGAATAATAAAATATGGCACATGTTGTGTTTTATAAAACTAAAGAAGGAATATATTTGGTGGAGGTGCAGTAAGATGTGGGTGGGGGGAGGTGCCTCTGTACACCCATGCTGAGGCATCCCTTCCCCTGAAGGACCAGCCACAGGATAGTATAGTATAGAATAGAGTGTATTCAGGACATGGGAAGGGGAGTTGAGAGGCAGAGACAGAGAAAGGTGGAGAGAGAGAGAGAAAGAGAGAGAGACAGAGACAGAAACAGAGACAGAGAAAGACAGACAGAGAGGGAGAGAGGGAGAGAGAGACAGACAGAAAGAGACAGAGACACAGAGAGAGACACAGAGAGAGAGAGAGTAGAGGAGTAGAGGCCATGAGCATGTGGAGAGAGAAGGGAGAGGGGAAGGAGGAGAGAGAGGGAGCAGGAGCAGGGGGACAGAGCAGGAGCAAGAAAGTAAAAGTGAGAGGAGGGGCAAGCAGTCCCTTTTATAGTGCTTCAGGCATACCTGGATGTTGCTAGGTAACAGTGGGGCGGAGCCTCGACAAAATACTAACAGTACATATACACAATGGGATTCTATTTATCTGTAAAGAAAACTGGATCATGAAATTAATTCATAGGTAAATGGATGCGACTAGAAAATACTATCCTGATTAAGGTGATCCCAGGTCCAGAAAGACAATTGTCACCTGTCCTTTCTTTATGTGGATCTTAGCTCCAAATCTTTAAGTGTGAGCACATACATCACTGGGAATAACCCCAAACATCAGGCACATAATGTGAGGAGAGAAGATCTAGAGAAGGGCTTAGTAAGACAAAGATGGTATAAAAGGGAAATGGGGAAAATGGGAAAAGAGGGAGAAGGGCACATTAGAAAAGAAAGGAAGAAGAGAAGTAAGTGACACTAAAGAAGTTTCAAAGCAACATAGGGAGGTATTCATTTTATTTTTATTCAAATTGTATTTATAAATGTATGTGCAGATATAAACACATATAGCTTATATGTTATACTTGAGGTAGTATAGCTTAAGGTTATATTGTACTTAAGGTACAATGTTCCCACCAAATGTCATACACTAGCCGATAAAAATGTCAATACTAGCCATGAGATTCCTTAGTTTGAAATGTCAGTCATAGAATTCTTAGAGACCCCCTCCCCAAAGAAAACACCATAGGCGATTGCCAGTGTCCTTGGATGGTTCCCAGTGGCAGAAGATAAGATGCCACTGCTGAAGATACCACACAACAACATAGATATAGTACTTGGAGTAATCAGGCTGGAATTGACCTGGAACCCTTCACCTTTGAAGCAGGTCTTACAGTTGCAGAAAAGTAATCAATAAATTTACATACTTGTTAAGGTTGTAAACCACAAGAATGATGCTGAGATATCCTGTAAGGTACAATAATGGCCTTTATAACTGTGGGATATTCAGTAGCTGCCCAAGTCTTAAAGTCCTCTCAATACCAGGGAATTCATGCTTGGTACTATAACCCTAGACCAGTACCTATGACTGATAAGAGCATAAACCTAGAGGAGAACCTGATACTTTCTTAAACCACTACAGTTTCTATTTGCACTTTAAACACTATCCTTATACCACAGGTAAGTGTAGCTCTTGCCTCTCATCAAAGAAGCTTCCTTCTGAAGCAGATATAGACCTTATACAAAGCCACAGCTGATTAAAATGCAGAGAACAATAGACCATGGGGTGCTTAGACCCAGTTGATACATCTGCAGCACAACAACTAAGACTAAAGCTCAGGGAACATCACAGAACAGGGGATGGAAAGATTGGTGTGTGTGTGTGTGTGTGTGTGTGTGTGTGTGTGTGTGTGTGTGTGTGACAGTGAAGTTGCAACCATGAAATCTCAACAATATAGTCACCTAAACAAGACCTGAAGAATGACAACACAAACTGACATGCTGATGTGGATGGAAGAAACTTCACAAGGTACCACATCTAGATGAGCTATAGACAATTAATGACTAATAAGAGAGGAAGTATGAGTTTTCACCATGGATGGTCACCCTGTTATGTTATCTCATTCCAAGTCATCAACCTCAAACATATACACATAGGAGTAACAATAAATAGACTAACTAGGTTATTTCTTTAAAATATGTTACTTAAGATTATATAGTAATTAATATATTAATATATGATACATATTATATATGCAATATTAACTAAAGAATAAGAGGCAGTGAATTTGAGTAGTGGAAGTAATGTGCACTAAGTTGGAGAGAAGAGAGGAAGAGTGATGTAAATACAGTATTCATTTATGAAATTCTCATGAAGTTAATCAAATTAAAAAACTGGGATGGAACTAGAAAATAGGACCCTGAGTGAGGTAACTTGGACCCAAAAGATGTGTATACATGGTATGTACTCTCTAATAAGTAGATATTAGTCAAATAGGTACAGAATTCCCAGAATACAATCCACAGAACTCAAGAAGGCCAACAAGGTGAAGGGCCCAAGTGAGGATGCTTCAATCCTACATGGGAGGGAGAAGAAAGGAAACATAGGAGTGGAAAGGGAGAGGAGGAACTGGGTGGAAAAATAACAGGTAGGGGAAGAGGGGAACATGATCAGGTATTGGAGGTGAATAGGACTGAAGCCCTGAGGGCCAGAAGAAAAAATTGAAAGAGGCAAACTTGGAGGCAGGAGATGGGGAGACTCTCTAGATTCTACCAGAGACCTGAGAGGTGTTAGATTCTCAGGACTCAAATAGAGGAACCTTAGATAAAATTCCCTACAATGGACAGAGGGAATTTGTAGAGTCCACCTCCAGTAAAAAGACAGAGCATCAAGTGGAGGGATACGGTTGCCATCCCATAGTCGGACACTTTGACTCAGAATTGTTCCTGTCTGAAAGAACTGCAGGGACAAAAATGGAGAAGAGCCTGAGGAAAAGAAGGTCCAGTGACAGTCTCAAACTGGGATCCAGCTCAGGGGGAGGTCTCAAGGCCTGAAACTTTTACTGATTGATGCTATGGTCTGCTAACAAACAGGGGCCTATCATGACTGCCCAACAAGCTGCTGAAAGATTTAGATACAGATATTTACACCCAACCAACAGACAGAAGCTACTGACCCCTGTGGTTTAACTAGGGCAAAGCTGGAAGAAGTTGAGGAGGAGGGCGACCCTATAGGAAGACCAGCAGTCTCAACTAACTGTCTCTAACTGGATCCTCAACATCTCTCAGACACTGAGCCACCAACTAGACAGCATACATCTGCTGATATGAGGCCCCCAACACATATACAGCAGAGGTTTTCCTGGTCTGGACTCAGAGAAGATGCACCTAACAATTGAGAGACTTAAGACTCCAAGGAGTGTAGAGGTCTGGTGGAGGTGGGGGTGGGGGTGGGGCATCCTTTTGGAGATGGGGGTCAGGGGGAAGGAGATGTAGGATGTGGAACAGTCAGAGGGTGGACTGGGAGGGAGATAAAGTCTGGAGTGTAAAAAAAGATTAAAGAATAAATTTTAAAAATAGGCTGGGCTGATAAAACTTGACTTTCTCAGGCTTAATTTCTCAGACTTTATTTGTTAAATAAAAATATTAATGATGGACACAGACATGCAAATAGCTTTGTATGTTTGTACTTTGGCCTCTTCTGCTACACTTGTTGAAACTCACAAAAAAAAAATCTTTGTCTTTGCTTACTTTGAACCAAGATAAAAAAGCTGACTTTATACACTATTCATTCACATCAAAATAGATCTTCTATCATGTCCCTGCTAGCACTGGGCTTGATCACTTTCTAGATCATCTTTATTATCTTTATTGGAAATATTCACTATTTTCTATCTATATTTTATTCAAAATGTCTTCTCGTGTGTCTATTATTCTGCTCTTATAATGATAGTAACTGCTATCAATAATATACTTCCCCATGCAGGATTACTTAAAATTCTGCTACTCTACTTGAGTGTGTATGTGACAAATATATGTGTATGCACATGTATGACACAGCATACAAGTAGGAGTCAAAGGAAAATTTACAGGAGTCTGTTCTCTCCTTCTACCATGTGGATTCAAGGGCTTGAACCAAAGTCATCAGACATGGAAGCAGGCACCTAAACTTATTGAAATATCTTGCTGATCCCTATTAAATGTTTTCTTAAGACATTTCCTTTTCCCTAGGCACCACTTCCTACAGTACAAGGAATCAATCAAGTCCCTACAGACTTTGTAGAATATGTATTTTAGCTTGTCATCAATTTTAATTCTCAAAAATGACATGTGATAGATTCTCTTCTAGCTTCATGAATGAGTTAATAGGCTCAGAAGTTTAAATTACATTCTCAAGGTCATGAAATTTGAATCAAAGACCTTTGAGTTTAATAACAGTTTACCAAATCTAATATTAGCTTAGGGATATTCTTTCCTCACTCAGATACTAAAACATCAAGAAAATTCCAACTCAACTTTAAATTTTCTTTTAAAATGCTATTTCCTGTGTGAATCCCCTGCTGCCTCACGGGGTATATGGGTAAGATATTTGCAAGGTTCCATAGCACTTAGTATATATCTCTTTCAGACCTAGTATGGAATTATTAGTCATGCATAATATCAATTTCATCACAATAAGACTTACTCAAATTTTCAAAAGGTTCCTATTTAGAAAAGACAATTTATGGCTAGAAATAAATCTAAAGATCATTAAGTTTAGCAGTGCTTACTCTATAAACTAGAACTCTGAATTTTTAGGAACATTGTGTAAGAGATTATTGACTCTATCATTATTTGAACCTGCTGATTGTCCAGTACTGCATTTTTCTATACTTTTCCCATTTTAGTGCCATGCATACTGACCTTTATAACTTTCCATTTAAGTGCCAGAGACATGACCAACTTTCATTTCTGATGTGTCAAAGTGTGCCTTTGCTAAGGACAGGTTCTGTGCCTCACTCACCAACAGTTGGGCCTCACTGAAGTGTCCTCTAGACAATGGGTAATAGTACTCGCCAAACCTAGAGGAACATTCCCTTCACCATTTCTAAACATAAGCCCTTGTCAAATCCACTTGGTCTCACAAAATTCTTCCTGGTTTCTCTGGACTATAGATAACCTTTTTTCTTCAAATTTTCCCAACACTTGTAATGGCCAAAATACAATTTCATAACTTCACCAGCTCTGGCTTCAGGGGACAACCTGACTCTGTGCTGTGTTCTTTTATATTCTGGTCCCAGATCATTCTCATAGTTCATTCCCTTCAACATTCCTTTTAAAAAAATCCTCGGTGAGAACAGATTAAGTTGTGAACAGCTACTGCCTCTTCCTAAAATATCCTTTCCCTGTCACATTCTAAACCACCTAGAAAACTCCAACTCAGCTTTAATGCTTCTATTAAAATGCTACTTCCTGTGTGAATCCCCTGCTGCCTCACAGGGCATGCGTGAGATATCTGCTGAGTTCTCATAGCATTCTATATATTCCTCTTTCAAATCAACTATACTGGTATATGCATACTGGCTTGCTCATTAAAGAGCATTCTTCCCAGTCACAATGACTTTCTTTACTTATTATAAGATATAATATATTCAGTACAAAAAAGCAGTTAATATTTGTAAAATGAATCAGAAAATTATATGTGTAATATTCCCCTAATGATGAAGAACATTTGTGTTCTTTTAAGCTTGAGAAATAAATACTGATTTGGGTTAGAGGGAAAATATTTATCAGGCAAGCAAATTAGGTAATGTTAACATAGACTGATCCCTAGAGCAACTGCAAAGCAAGGTTGTAAAAAGAAATAATCAATCTTTTGCTTAGCTAAGTTCTCTCACAGGTAAGAGGCAAAGTCTTGTCTCCAGCTATTCCTTTCTCTAGAAAGAACTGATTAAACTTCCATCAGTATGATATTTTACCTCTTGCTATTTCTATTACTTGTGTATCTCCAAACATACTTAAACGTATGTATTTTTTCTAATTTTCCTCAGAGGATATTTCTAAACAGTTCCCACTAGGTAACCTTTATTGACATGGCCCTACTCCCTTCTTTAATTCCTCCTAGATTCAACTTATTTTATGGTTTCAAATCCCTGTGTATAACATTTCATTATATTCATATAATACAAAGCATAGCAGCTATTCACCTTCTTATGCAGTAGTGATTCACCTAGATCGGGAGTCATCTAGTTCATACACAATTTTTTTATTTTAATTTTACGTATGAGTACAATGCTTACATCATTTTCATCCCTCTCTCCTCACTTTGACTCAATTTTTAATGCTCAGCAATGCTTTATACTTTGGATATAATAGGGTTATGCTATTTAAAAGATGGAAGAGAAAAGAAAGTAAAATGGAAATACAATGAGACACCATTTGCTATAAATACAAATTAGTTGTTAGTTAGAAGACTTGGAACCACACACCAAAGTCAAAACTATCTTCTCATTTCTGATTGCACATAAAGTCAATAAACAGAGTTGTCCCTGCAACTAACTGCCAGAATACTGACAGCTACTTGATGGGTCAGTGCCTAGCTTGAGTCCCTGCTTAGTGACCTCAGTGTTGAAGGGCACTTGCAGTGGTAGCAACATCAGTTACATAAAGCTGGTTTGAAGACACTTTGTAGCAACTTCCACAGTTGATCTTGAGTTTAGAGTTCTAATGAAATCCTGAGATAATAGCTTTCCTGTAGCATCAGCAGTGGTTCAGTCCTGGAAACAGTCTGCAACCCTTTCTGTCACCCCTTTCGGTAAGTGTTTACATACATAGTATTCTGCAGTCAAAAGCTCCATGCTTGCAATACCTACAGAGGGAGTTTCTGTTTCTTAGTGTTCATCCTGACCGATAAAGTAAGAGGAAATAAAGAGGGCAGGGGAGGGAAGAAAAGAGAAAAAAAGAAAATTGCGAAGAACCCTCAGAACTTAAGGTCCCCGCCCAATTCCTGCCCTGCTGTGGCTTCACAGCAAGCAAGACAACATCCCTGAATGACCAATCACCTTAAATTAAATCTTGAAAGGGTCTGGATTCTCCAACCGATCTGCTATTTGTTCCAGTTTATATCTGGTGACAGGCATTCACCTCTCTTCATAGCATACTCACAGAAAAGAATGTATCCTTCAGAATCCTTCTTTATGTCTTTAAGAACACGTGCATTTCTAGCAACTCAGAACTATCTTTTCTAAAGAATCAAGAGCTATGCTTTTGAGATACAATCATTAGAGATAGCAGGCTCTCCTCCCCAGAGCCTGTGAAGGTAGATTCTGAACTTATCACTGCTGACAGAATCATGACACTACTTCTTGACTTCCCTGACTAGCACAGCCATCACATGGGCCCTGATTATCTTTGTAACATGCCTAGTCTCCCACGTACAAGTCTCACTTGTTGTTTACTAGCTACTCAAAAGGAATCTGTTTTCACCGCACTAATAATGCCTGGTTTGTTTAGCTTGTGCAAGATAAGCTGGTCTTCTGTTCTTTCTCATCTACTCATTCTAGTTCCACCGATATCCAAGCAAACCATAGAAATATAATTAAGCTTTTATAAAAACTTTATTTTGGTTTACTTATATTAATTAAACACCATAGTGATTTGTTATTTATATTTATTTGTTATTTGTTTATTTGTTATTTACATTTACTGAATTACATTTAATAAATTTGTTAAATTATATTTTCTATAGGTAGTGCTATTTTCTACTCTTCAGAAGTCTGATAGACAAGGCAAGTAAATATCTCAAGTACTACTCAATAATATGAGCAAAACATGTAAATGTGAGAATTTCTAGTCTATTTAGTTTCAAAGAAAACATTTTCAAAACTATATATCTGGACCATACCCGTAAAATTACGGTTTAGTATAAGAACAATAAAATATGTAACTAAATTTAAACATCTATTTTATTTTTTACTTATGTATATGTGTATATGTGCTTATGTGTGCATGTGCACCCATATATACATGAATATATGCACACACAGAGACATGAATGCAGCTGACTGCCAAGGCCAGAAGAAGTAAATGCCCCATAGGTGGAGTTGAAAGTGTTGTGATGCACCTGGAATGGGTATTGAGAGAAGAACCATATCCTCTACAAGAGCAATACCTCTCTTAATATCTAAGCCATTTCTCCAAATTACATAAATTAAATTTGAATAAATAATTTTGAGTATCTGAGAATCACTGACAGGGGTGATAAAACATGAGACCATCTTCTTAGATGAAGAATCAACATGTCATATAATGATAAGTATTTTGGGTTTTCTTTTATATATTGGATAAGAATAGACTTCAAGAAAGTAAGAGAGACTATCAAGAATGTAGAAGGGGAAAGTAATAGAGTTAAATGTAATCAAAGGGCATTACTTTGCATAATGAGTTATAAGTAACTCAAATTTAAAAGAGAAAACTAAAAGAGGCAACACTTTGCCAGCTGATAGAAAGAATTCCCATCAGGCATTCAAGAGTTGCAGTACATTTAGATTTCAATCCTTTATCTTCCCAAACAACCAGCTCTGAGATTTGCTGATTGTTGTATTTTTGTTTATGCCTGTTTCTATAGATGCAGAAAAAGTCTTTGGCATGCCTAATCTAACATGCCTCCATGATAAACATCCTGGAAAGGAGGAGTAGATGAAACATATCTCAATATAATAAAGGTTGCATATGACAATCCAATAGCCAATATTATCCTAATTGGAGAAAAATTCAAAATAATCCTATTGAAAATCAAGAATGAGCCAGGATTGTCCACTACTCCCTCCTTTTCAATGGTGTTCTTGGAGCACTGATCATAGTAACAAAGAAGAAGAAGAAGAAGAAGAAGAAGAAGAAGAAGA
>NW_021604641.1:3590200-3595159 GCF_004785775.1 Grammomys surdaster | reverse complement strand
GGGAGGAGAGGAGGAGGAAGAAGAGGAGGAGGAGGAAGAGGAGGGAGGAAAGGGGGAGGAGGAGGAGGAAGAGAAGGAGGAGGAGGAAGAGGAGGGAGGAAAGGGGGAGGAGGAGGAGGAAGAGGAGGAGGAGGAGGAGGAGGAGGAGGAGGAGGAGGAGGAGGAAAGAAAGAAATATTTAAAAAGAAGTTATTTCTATTTCTAAGTGATACAGTATTACGCATGAGAGATTCTAATCCACAAGAAAATTTCTAGAAATGACCAAGAATTTCAGCAAAGTAGGATATAAAATCATAGACATTCCATATTCCAACAAAGAAACTGAGAAAAACATTCCCATAGTAGAAAACAAAATATCTAGTAGTATCTCTCAAGGTTATAAAAAACCTCTACAATGAAAACTTTAAATCTCTAAAAAAATAAACATATTAAGAAAGATACTAAAAGATAAAAAGATCTTGTGTATTGTTAGAATTAATATTATGGAAATAGCTTTCCTACCAAAAGCATCTTAAATATTCAACACAAATCAAACTCCTCATTTTCCACACACACACACACAAAAAATTTTTAAAAATCTTAAAATTTGTAGGAAACCACGAAAGACCCCAGAGAGATAAAGCAATTCAGACTTAAAGAAGCAATGCTAGGGGATTACCATATCAGATTTTCAGCTTTATTACAGAGACAAAACAAAACATGATACTGGTATTGACATGTTGTCAATGGAACAAAGCCAAGGACCCAAACATGAGTGCACATAACTGTAGCTATCTGGTGTTTGACAAAGATGCCAAAAACACACACAAGAGAGGACACATTATGTCGGCTCATTTCGGGCAGGTCCAGATAAGAGGAGAGCACTCCAGGTCCCACCAGGTCTCTCTGTGGGGCTGAGACAGATGGAGACTGTCGATGACCCAAAGGAAACACACAGGACCAGAGTCTTGTCTAAGCAGGAACTCAACTTTAATGTAACAATTTCTAGCTTATATAATCTCGGAGCAAAGGGAGGGGGAATTTTGGTGGCTTGAGATAACACAGGGAATGGGAAAGAGTGATGGAGGGTATGGGGTGACTGACAGGGACAGTGGTAAAGTCTACATCAGCAACAGCCAGGCAGAGGCAGGGCCAAATGGGTCTTGCTGAGTCACCCCCTACGAAAGTGACAGAGACAGGTCTCAAAACTCGAGAGGCTTAGGCTCTCTCACAGGCCGCAAAACTTGAGCCAGGCTTGGGTTTGTCCACAAGGCCCAAACCAGAGCTGAAATTGACAAATGGTGCTAGAAAAACTGGGTGTCCACATGCAGAAGTTTAATCACCTGGAGCTAAAGATCTGAGTGGTTGTGAGAGCCCTGACGTGCTATGCTCGTAATTATTGTTGTACTCAAAAACTAACTCCAAATGGATAAAATATCACAATATGAAACTTGAAATGTTGAGATGCCTAGAAGAAAGCATGGCCTGTACCCTATAAAGTACAGGCGAAGAAAAGACTTTCTGCATCTCTCAATTCAGGAATTAAGGTGAATAAAATGAAAAAGCCTCTGCACAGCAAAGGAAACAATCAGTAGAATGAAGAGTAGACACACAGAGTGAGAGAGATTCCTCTGGTAAAGGACTAATATTCAGAATACATAAAAAAAAAAAAACTCAGAAACTGAAAGTCAAGAAAAGAAAGTTCCCAATTTAAAAATAAATGGGCTAAATATCTGAAAAACAAAATTCTCAAAAAAAGGAAGAAAAAAATCTGCATTCCCCTGTAATTACATATACATGTATACATTGTCTATTTATATGCACATAGATAATATAATCATGCAGGCATTTTGTATACCTTAATTTACCTATCCACCAATGGTACTTTGTAAAAATATCTTTTATTTGCCTAATATAATTACATCTATGAGGATTTTTGCCTCTGTCTGCTAACTTAAGCCTAGTTCTGAAAGCTTCTAGCCTCCATAGAATCTAATCTAGGCCTAGAACATGTTCAGCCTCTGAGATTTGTTGTTGCTGAATAAGCTCACTCTTTCTTGTTCTCTCTGAAGTCTAGCTGGCTGGTTCAGGTCAACTGTTCTGGCAAAATCTTCTCTCCCATCAGAGTTATTCAATCTGGATTTTCTCTCAGCCTCTGAACTGCTCTGCTTTGCCTCAAACTAACTCTAACAATCTTTTCTAATCTTCTGGCTCCTTCTCACTGTCTTTCGAATTTTAGCTTTTTGTTTGTTTGGTTGGTTGGTTGGTTTTTTGTTTGTTTGTTTGATTGGTTTGGTTTGGTTTTTTTGTTTTCTTAACCTGTGCCTACCTTGTTCTCTCTTGAGTCTGTCTCTGTAAAATTCTCCTGGTAAACCTGCATCCTTCTCCCTCTCTGCTGCTCTACTCTCCCTCTCAACTCTACTGCACTGCTCTCCTGTATTCCTGTACTGTACTATCTTTCTCCTGTACTGTCTCTCTCTCCCTTAAGTAGCTTCCCTTTCTTCTCTCTTCTCATGAGAATAGGACGTATCCTATTTGTCAAATCTTTCCCTGATTTATCACAGTTTCTGCTACTCAATTAGGCATCACTTTCAAACATGAGTATTTCATTCTACAAACTAACTTTAACTTCAATGTTTGGGATTAAAGGTGAATACTAAGAGTGTGTCTGTATTTTAGCCAGAGAGATTAAAAGCCATATCCTAACTAGAAACATGTTCAAATATCCAATACTGATTGGTCTCATAATAATTCACTGTTTGGTGCTACAACTTTAATTTCACAACTCTATCCTTACATATTTATGTTGGTTGAAATTCTTCATTGTGTAAATAAAATTATAAAAAAATGTTCTAGAATACAAAGTCTAACTTCATTTTTTTTTTAATCTTTGACTATTTACAGACCCACCATTTTCTTCATTTCTTCTTTTACTCACCTCAACCTAGGCAAACTCACTGGACACTATTTTGTCTTGGTGTGTTTTCTTTTTCTTTTCTTTTCTTTCTTTCTTTTTTTGATGTTGTTTTGTTTTCTTTTATTCTTTTGACAGCAGAGGGTAATGTCAAAGCCCAAATAAGCCTCAGGAATTCACCCTATTCCAAGTTTCTAGTCACAAATCCACCTGTCCCTTTTTCTATTTGAACTATTCCATTTTGGTATTAAACATTTTCCTATCCTACTCATGGTGGGAAAAAGAAATTTATATTGATATTTTAAAAGAGAGAATTTTGAATAAAGAAAGACTGTGAAAGAGACATGCCTTTGGTTTCAATTAAGCAGAGGAATTGTGTATTTTGAAATATATTTAGAGCATTTATAAGATTATCATTATCCTCAATTCATGAAAGTTTTTGTTTTTAGATTTGAAAAAAAATGAGTATTTCATAAAATACACAGTCCCAGTATGTAAATTTAGTTCTCTTAAGTAAGTAAAATTAGTTATTTAAGAGAAAAATATAGGCCTGATACAGTGACATCTAGTCATCCCAGAACTCAGAAGGTAGCTGACAGGAGTTGAAGGCTAGCCTCTGCTACTTGGGGAACTTGAGACCAGCCTGGAGCTACATGAGACCTTGTCTCCAAAACCTCCTCTCTCCCCAAACAGAAAAAGAGACAAAAATAAGAAAACTTTTCTTGCATCAAGTGTAATATACTTATAATGCTTCCCTGTCTCAGAAAGAACTGCTGATGGGTGTAGCTGTGTGTGGCTGAGTTTTCAGAATGTTTGAAAAATTCCCCTGTTGCATATAAATTCAGTATGATAGCAGAGAGGGACTCTTGGGACATTCCCTTACAATTCCTTTAGAAGGATCGCACAAGGAACTATGACTCATGGTGTGCTCTCCCATAAAAAGAAACACCTCCACAGATACCTTGAAAATTTCCAGAAACAATGACCTTATCAAAATGTTTGCTATTTCTCCTTGTCACCTCTAATGAAGACCACATTTAAAAAATGTGACCACAAACTTGGTAACGTGTCTCACTTAATCCCACCTTATTAGCACCAAGGAGGCCTGGAACTTTCTTCTGAATTTAAAAGAAAATGATAACATCTGACCTCATAGGAATAACATAAACATTGCAAAAGTTGGTACAAATAGCACTAAGTAATCAATAGAGATTAATACGTGTATCTATAATACTGGTACTATACTGCTGCTTACTGAGAATACTATTATACTCAACACTTCAAGCAATACATTACAACTTTATAGCAATAAAACATGAATTAAAAACTATCTCTCATCTACATCTTTGGGCTACTATGAAGGCTTCAGGTACTTGCTCTTATCTATATTTGGTATCGTTAGATATTTTCCATTTTTTTTCCTGCAATTAACATTAACCAGAAGGTTATGGGGAGATCTGATTAAAGTTCAAGACTGAAATAACAATCTTTTTAAAATGATTAACATTTATCTATTTTTGGAGGGGTGTGTATGCCACAGCACCTCTGTGGATGTCAGAGAACAACTTGGAAGAGTTGGTTTCGCTCATTTAACTATGGTGTATGAGGCTCTCAGAGACCAAACTCAGGTGGCAAATACTGATGGCCAGAACTTTTACCTGCTGTGACATCTCATCAGCCAAGTGTATAGTCTCCTGGCAATGATAACACACCAGTTTTACTAGTTGTTAACATGGTTATAATGATGATAAAATTAAGAGAAGTGATTTAAATTCTATGTGGGCTGAATTATCTTCGGAGGTTTTTCTATAAACTTAAAAGTAGATCCAAATAGAAAGTTTTTAAAAATAACCCCTTGACTAATAAATTTCACTTCTCCTACAAACCACCAGCCAGAGAGCTTGTCAAGGCTTTCTAAACATAGTATCTGATGCTGGTTTAATGTATTTTTACTTAAGTTGGAATAGTGAGAGTGTTTATTGGTCACTTTCTCTGTTAACTCCATCACTTATCAAGGAATAAGCCCTGCCTCTCCTGTCTCAATTGATAAAGTTAAACAGAGGATA
>NW_021604641.1:3573337-3589800 GCF_004785775.1 Grammomys surdaster | reverse complement strand
GAGAGAGAGAGAGAGAGAGAGAAGCCTAGAGCATATCCTTGGCAATTATCCATTGTGTTAGGAGAAGGATACATCCTCCTTAACTTTGAGATAGGCCTCTCACTGATAGGAACTCAGAATCTAGGTTGGCTTGCCTGAGGCTCCAAGAATCTCTCTGTCTCTGACTCCCTAGCACTAAAATTAATTATAATTAATTATAATTGCTCTCTATCATGATCAGCATTTTCTATATGGGTTCTAGAGATTGAATTTGGATCATTGTGCTTATATGGCAAGCCCTTTATTAACTGAGCAATATCCTTCGCCTCGAAAATGAAATCTCTTTCTGAAGAGAAAGGTTTAGGTTGACTCACAGTCTCAAATGGGCCTCTAGCAAAGCATCATGTCCTGATGCCAGCCAGTGAAGAGTAGACAATTTGCTCCTAATCAGGACATAGCAGATTAGGTCCCTACTATCCTCTCCATAACAATGCACAAAGTTCTCTGCTTGTGTCCTATCTCTTAGAGACTGTACCACCCCTGAATATCACCACACTAGGCAACAACCATTGCCACACTGGCCTTTGGGAAATACTTGAGATGTAAACAAACTGTAGTATTTTATAGTATAATACTGTACATAATATAATATCAAACACAGTTGTGTAATTAACAAACAACATTTTTCCAAGGATCAAAATTTTATAACTGTATTCCTCTTAGTAGTATGTAACTTGCACCAATGAAATGTCTTCACTTAAGCCAATGTCAGTAATACTCCAATACTTCAGAACTTGCTTTAGAAGTTAAAATACCATCATTTTCACATAAAGCTAATTTTTACTGTAACATTTTATCCCCCTCCCCACCCCATGCCTGCCACATAATTCCTCAGAAGTCTTCTAAATTTCTTCTGAGTAACTGAAGGTTTTCACTAAACAGGAAAAATAAAATAAAATTAAGCAAAACACTCATATTCTGGTCTCATGGATGCCCTACTTGTAGTTACTTGGAATCTAAGCTACTTTGACTTGCCAGTAGCTGGTGTGAAGGCTGGACAGCCAGGCCCCGGGAGGAAGCTGTGGTTTTTCTTGAGCTGAAGGTCTGATTATGAAGGGCTGTGCACTGGCAGATCTCAGGCCACCAGTAGAGGTGAATCAAGTATAACTTTCCTCATCCTCCTCCGCTGCTCAGTTTTTAACAGAAGTTTTTCATACTTCATAATTTGTCTTAAACATTTAATACTCAATTTGAATTGAATTTAATAATAAATGCCAAACTCGGGGGCTGGCTGATGGCTGAGTCAGTTTCTAGAACCCACATGGTGACGCATAACCATCCACAGTTCCATTTCCAGGGTATTCAATGCCTTTTGCAGATCACCATAGGTATCAGGCACATAGATGGTGTGAATACATGCAAGCATGCAAAACTCAAGACGGAGAGGCCTTGGAACACTCTGCAGTATACATGATGTCTCCATCAGTTGCTGCCTCTAAGGGAGGACTCAGGGAACTCTGTGAATGAAGAGATGGAAATAGGGTAACAGCCAGAGAGTATGATATGGAAGAGCACCAAGGAACCAAGACCTTCCAACCACAGCATGACTGATGCACACAGGAACTCATGGAGACTGAAGCAACATGTACAGGGCCTACACAAATCTATATTAGACAGGCTCCTAGAGCTGAGCAAAGTGGACACATGCCCCAACTCTACCATAAAAGCTATCTCCAACTGATAACCACTTGCAACTGAAAAAACTGTCCAGTGGAATGTCTCATGGAAAATAAACAACTCTTAATGGAAGGCCCCACACCCATCAATAGATGGCCAACACAAAACAAATTCAGTAGCATCTTTGATGATTCTTTATCTCATAATGTTGTATCAGGAATCTCTCTCTCTCTCTCTCTCTCTCTCTCTCTCTCTCTCTCTCTCTCTTTCTCTCTCTCTCCCCTTCAGATCCTTTGCAGATATACCATGGCTTGGTCTCCAGTTTTGCATTTTTATGGAACTCCTGTGTGTGAAAAAGTATGTCTTTCAGGCTTTTTCCTTGTCTCCTTTTCTTCTATTGGTTTGTTCTATCCTTGTCCAACTTGTTTGCTTTTGTTTTGTTTTTATTGTATTTTGTTATTATTTCTTAGATGCCTCTTGGTTTTCAAACAAGAGACAGAAAGGGTATGAGTCTAGATGAGAGGAAAAGTGTGGAGGACCTGAGAGGACCTGGGGGGGTGGACAAAAATTAGAATACATTGTATGAAAATAATTCTATTTTCAGTAGAGCAAAGAAAAAACCCTAAAATAATAAATATAAATTTTGATAAACTTTTTAATTAATTTGTTCTCTGATATTTAACATCCCAGTCACAAAGTCCCCTCCCTCCCTTGCCCCCCCACCTCTTTTCCTCCTGCTCTATTTCCATTCAGAAAAGAACATGTATCCCAGAGATATCAACCAAACATGGCATTTTACGTTGCTGTAAGATTTGGCACTTCTTCTCATATTAAGGCTGGACAACCCAATAGAAAGCAGGATCCCCAAAGCAGTCAAAAGCATCAGAAACAGCCCTGCTCCCTCTGTTAGGAGTCCCACAAAAACAGCAAGCTACATAATGATAATATATATGCAGAGGGCTCCAGTTAGACCCATGCAGACTCTGATTGTTGTCTCATCTCAGCAAGCTCCTATGAGTCCTATTTGTTGATTATGTGGGTTTTCTTGTGGTGTCTTGACTCCCCTATATCCTATAATTCTTCCTCCCCCTCTTCAGTAGGATTCCCCAAACTCCTCCTAATGTTTGGCTGTGAATCTCTGCATCTGTCCATCAATTGCTGGTGTGTGTATTTCTTTTCTTTGTGTTTTTTGTAGCAGTGGATTAAACTGCTGCACCTGCCCAAGTGCTGTCTGGACTTACAAATGAAACACACACACACACACACACACACACACAAACACACACACACAAACAAACACACCAGCTAGCATACTTTCCCCTCTAGTATTCCTGGCTTAATACCTTCTAAATCTATATTTTATCTTTGCTGCCCTGTTACCTTCTGGGCACCTTCCTCCCATAGGGCCACTTTCCCTTTCCATCTACATTGCTGGATAATTTTTCTCCTGTATCTCTTAAATCTAATACCTCTCCCTCTGAGGCATGGTGATTTTCCTCTCCTCCAACATCAGTCCTTTGCCCACACAATCTAAAAGTCCTACTTCCTTCTCCCTCCCCAGTCATTGGCTCCTTGTCAATTCTTTATTATGAATCGAAGCCAGCTAGGGGCAGTGACCCACAGGTCTGGA
Source organism: Grammomys surdaster (assembly GCF_004785775.1). NCBI lineage: Eukaryota > Metazoa > Chordata > Mammalia > Rodentia > Muridae > Grammomys > Grammomys surdaster. Next base: position 3,586,514 of record NW_021604641.1, on the reverse strand, counting down.
AACGTGGCTTTTGGAAGCCAAATTATGACCAAGCACTAGAACCAATTCCCAACAGTTTTTAATTGTGTTATTTTTGAGTATAATTAGCCTCAGTGGGTAGGAGTTTTCCTTCTAGTAATCTCCATAAGGCTGGGTTAGTGGAAAGATATATAGGCATAAGGTTTTTGCAGCCTACTTTTAATAAATGTTCTCGTCTTGCCTACCACCTACTAGAAGTAGTAGAAGGGGAAAGTTATTAAGATATGAGGAAAGTGACCCTATTTGGCAATAGTTCTTTGTGGGCAAGCTCAGTCTTCTTTGCCAACAGTTCAGTCCCGTAGCAAACATCAAATACAAATCAGCCGCTGCACTCCAGTCCTTTGGCAGGCAGATACCACACATGAAACACCAGCAGCCACAGTCCAGTCCTCTCAGCAGGCAGACACCTGCATGAATCAGCAGTATGTCGTTCAATCCTGAAGAAACCACAAGGCTTGCCAACAGGAACATCACATGCAGTTTCTCTCAATGGAGGTGCTACCCCAAGTAGAGCTCAACAATGCTATGTAAGGCAAACCAATGCATGCGCGTCATTAGCGAAGCATAATGAGCCGGAGCAAACCAAACCAATGTTCTCTCTCTTCCACTGTCTACGGTGTTATACTCTATCATGTGTCCTTTCACATGTTTACTATAACAAAACACCCCTTCACCTGTGTCTGTTTTAGCAAGACATCTTTTCACCTGTGTGTCACAGCAAAACATCATCTGAATAATTGACTTTCCAAAGATACTAGGAGTTTCTACTTCAGGGTATTTAAATTCACTTTTGTCATGGAATATCTTGGTTTCTCCATCTATGGCAACTGAAAGTTATGCTGGGGCTGACCTTTGTGGTGTTTTATGGTCTACAAGACTTCTACGCAGACCCTTCTAGCTTTTAGAGTTTTAGATGAGAAATTGGGTACAATTCTGATAGGTATGCCTTTATATGTTATTTGGCCTCTTTCCCTTGCTGCTTTTAAAATTCTTTCTTTGTTATGTATATTTAGTGTCTTGATTATTATGTGGTGGGAGGATTTTTCTTTCTGGTCCAATCTGAGTATTTCTGTAATCTTCCTGTAAATTTATAGGCATCTTTTTCTTTAGGTTAGGGAAATATTCTTCTATGATTTTGTTGAAAATGTTTTCTGGGCCTTTGAGCTGGGATTCTTCTTCTATTCCTATTTTTTTAGGCTTAGTCTTTTCATAGTGCCCCAAATTTCGTGGATGTTTGTGTGATGAACTTTGTAGATTTTGTATTTTCTTTGACTGATATATCGATTTCAATCATATCTTCTTCATCTGAGACTCTCCCTTCCACCTCCTCTATTCTATTGGTGATAGTTATGTCTGTAGCTCCTATTCTCCTTCGTAGGTTTTCCATCCCCAGCATTGCCTCAGTTTGTAATTTCTTTATACCTTCTATTTGCTTTTTCAGGTCTTGGACAGTTTTATTCATATCCTTCACCTGTTTACTGTTACTTTCCTGCATTTCTTTATATTTATTTGCTTCTTCTTTTAATGCCTCTACCTGTTTTATTTTCCTGTGTTTCTTTAAGGAATTTATTCATTTCTTCTTTAAAGGCCTTTGTAATCTTATAAGATATGACTTAAGATCATCTAGTTGTGTTTCTGTTTCATTAGGATATCCAGGGCTTACTATATTAGGATATCTGGGCTCTGGTATTGTCATACTGCTCTGAGTCTTGTTGATTATTCTCTTACACTGTCCTTTAGTCTGATGTTTTTCCATGGTGTTGGCTAGATGATCCTGATGACAGCAGGATTTCTTAGGAAGGTAAGGGGAGCCTTGGGCTAGACAATGGAGGTCAGGGTCAGAATCTGCTGGCTGTGCCTCAGGCACATCCCACTAGCAAAAGATAGGTCAACAAATGTTCCAAGCTGGTTGTTCTTTGGGTCCCCACAGGCCTCCATGGGGAAGCAAAATGCTCTTTGGGCCCCACAAGGTTTCTTGGGATGAAAGAGCAAGCCCAGAACTAGACCATGGAGTTTAGGCAACTATGTGCAACTCATCTCTGCTGGCTGTGTCCCAGGAGGACTTGACTGGGATAGGATTGATGGAGTAGGGTTCTGAGCTGGTTACTCTTGGGGCCCCACAAGGTTTCCATGGGGTTTGTTGTGTACTCATACAAGGAAAAAACATTCTGTAAAAAAAATGTAATTGTAGGTATTATTGCTGTCTTTACCCATTTGTTGAATATTTATAGGAATTAAACTCTAATATTTACAAAAGTACTATGTCTGACGATCTAATTCATGTTCCATGAAAAATGGAGTTGAAAACTCTGAGTCTGTATACACATGGAATCAATATTTGATAAATAAACAATGAATATTTAACCCAATGTACTTTTTCTGATTTATTAGATATATGGCCTTAGGCAATATTTAAAGAAATTTGAGTTTCAACAAGTCATGATAAGCTAATATATACAAAACATTTAAGACATAGAATATATATAGCATATGTTTTCAATATATAAATGTCTGAAATTTTCTGTAAAGATCTCTCTCTCTGTGTGTCTCTCTGTGTCTCTCTCTGTCTCTGCCTCTCTCTCTCTCTCTCTCTCTCTCTCTCTCTCTCTCTCACTCTCTTAATTGGGGATTGAATCAGGCCCTTGCACATTCTATACAAGCAGTCTATCATATCTGCATCCATTCTTTCCTTTCAGGGTATTTCAATGATGCATACATCTCACATGAAATATAAATGAGGGGAATTATTTTAAGGTGTTTTGGAATGATATCTATAAAGAAAAAGATAAAGCATACATCATAGTTAATGTATCAACATGTCAGCATTAACATAATAGCAAATACCAATTTATAATTATATTAGTACACTGATATGATGCTTCAGAAATTTAATAAAATCTGTATCCTCTTATAAATGTATTTTAAATATATCACATAAAAATAATCAACCATTAATTCCTGGAAATGGCTACTCTGGTGTGAAATGCTAGACAGGCTTCCTGCACAGCTTTTTTTTTTAGAATCTATTTCCTGCACTACAAACAAACTGACACAGGATGCTCATGAAAGAATAGTTAATTTTTCAGTTCACATGTGTAAGCTAAACATCAGAAAGCCCCTAGATTTCACAGAACTACAGTTAGCTATTTTTCTGATGGAAAGCCCCATAGGGGTGTCTAGGGTTCTCATAACTACTCTATAATCCTACGGTTAAAGTTGGCTTCATGCTTCTCTCACAGCCCACTACCATCAATGTCTTCCATTTTCTCACTGGGACAAAACACTGTTTTGCTAAATGATTTTGACATGTTAACATTAAAAGACAATGAAATACAAAAGTTAGAGTGGTTTTAATCAGGATTGTGTAATGAAGTCTACAACCTAGGATCCTTGAAGGAGAGCAAGCTCTCATTCTAATTGAACTGAAAGAACTCAAATTCCTGATTCATACTTAAAAATTAGATAAAGGAATACACAAACTGTTAAAAATTAAGAATTTCCATTAATGATAAAAAATTATGAGGGCCTGGATATAGCTCTTTAGTTTAGCACAAAAGCCCTGGGTTTGAGGCCACCACCACCACCACCACCACTCCCTCACACACACAAACACACACACACACACACAGACAGAGAGAGAGAGAGAGAGAGAGAGAGAATATTTTAACAGTATGAGTAAAAGATAGCAGTTGATTAAAAGAGAGGAGAAAGCATGTATATTATGTGTTTGTATATGTTGTGTGTGTGTATGTATATGATGTATATGTATATGTATATGTATATGCATATGTATAGGGGGATACATGCACATGTGCTTGTGCATTGATGAATGAATGCAAGTGTATGTATACTATAGCATGCTTATATAGAGGTCAGAAAATAACTTCAGATATCAGTTCTTGTCTTATTTGATATAAGTTCTCTTAGTTTTTCTGCTACTTATTTGAAGTTCAAGAACTTCCAGAGGTTCTCCTAAAGCATGTGAGATTAGTCCTAAAAACACAATGAAAACCTTAAATCTGAAAGATGTCAGGTGGAAGAGTCTGGTTGTTAATATTGATTGTCAACTTGACAGGGTAAATATTTATGTAGAATATAATCCTCTGAATATGCCTGTGAGGTATCTGATTGTGATGAGAAGACATATATTAACAATGGGTACCACCATTCTGTGGACTGGACTCCTGTACTATAACCAAAGGAGAAAGCCAGCTGAGTTGAGTACAAGCACTCATTTCTCTTTGCTTCCTACCTGTGTATGCTGCCTCGTGCTCCTGCCACCATGCCTTCATTGCTATGATGGTCTGACCTTTAAAGGATAAACCAATATTTATATGTATACACACACGTGTGTGTGTATATGTGAATGTGTATACACACATTCACATATGCATATTGGTGAGCATATACATCATATACATTTAAACTATAGCAATTTTAACTCTGTAAAATAAGCTTTCAGGAAGAAATGAGATTAATTCCCACTAAAGGCTTTGATTATGAGCTTTGAGTTCCATTTGAGAGAAAGCTCAGTCGAGGTTGAACTTGGGGCAGACATAAATAAAGAAGTCTTTGTCAAATCAAATATGGATAAAGCCTGCATGTGGCTCCACTGGCTATATTGACACAGTCTGCAATGCACTTCCAGGAGACGGTTTCTCAAAGGAGAAAGTTTGGAGTGAAAAAAAGCAGCAGTTTTTAGAAGTGGTACATAACAATGAAACTAGGATAAATTTTAAACTGAGGCTTTGATGTAGTTCTGAATTTTGACACATTTTATTGGAAAAGTTAATCTTTTTGTAACTCAGTTGTCAGCTATGTTAAATGGACATAATGATTTCTTTTCAAATATAAAGATTAGATCATCAATTTAAAATGCTCAAGATATTTTTATATATGTTGCATCAGCAGAGTGATAGTCAGTATTGACATTGGCTTTATTAGTAACCTAAAATCCCCATGCTAACTCTGAAGTAACTTTTGGTCATAAGTACTTCCCGGGATAATATTCCCTTCTTATCTCTGGTGAGTATAACTCATGGAAACCTGGCAGAGAGACTGCAAGTTTCAATATGACACCAGGTCTGATAGTCACCCTGTTCCAGATTATTTTGCTTCCATGATTTATCCACTTGCAGATCCCAGGCCTGCAGAGTCCCTGTCTTTTCAAAGGGATTCTCATATTCCGATATGTGTACTACAATTCATTGATAAAACCATTGCAAATATAATGTGTTATTTCCAATAAGTAGAAATATTATAAAGTGATGCATGTATATTACCCTGATGAATTTCCAAATCTCCTTTTAACACATCAAATTCAAAAGTTATCCCATGACATAAGTCCAGCAATCGTCACTTCCTTAACCACATCCATAACCTTTATGAATGGAAAGTGGCTGGAGGTCAGGACAAGTCACTGGCAGCCATGCTTCCAAGAGTTGTCCCAACTGTGAGAGGGATTCTTCTGCTAACCACAAACTAGTCAATTGACAAACCGTAAGCCACTCTGTGTGTTTTGTTATGTAAAATGCTATCACTTAAGAGACAAAATTTAATATTGCTGGTTTAAAAACTACCATCCTAGCTCATTATACTAAATTTAAAAAAAAAATTCCAGAAAGTTCCAAATAACAGTAATTTTAGAACAAAATAGTCATCAAATGAATACAAATTGAAAAGAAAATAATAAATATGGATAGTATATTGACAGGATATAATTTTACAGCAAAAATATGATTAAACCAGACTAAAAATGACAGAAAATTCTTGTCTCTGAACTTATGGGTTCAGTAACCATAAATTTCACAATTCAAAAATTTGCTATTGGAGCAGAAGTATTTGTGGTCTCAACCCAAAGAACAGACTGAATCTGAGTATGGGTTAGGCCCACAGCTACATAGGGAATGGCACAGTTCATCATGGCTTCAGTAGAAGTTGCAGATTCATCATGCGAACTGGATCTGACTCTGGACAAAAGCTGCCCTCAACCTTGGTCAGAGAAGCTTCTCTGTGCAAAAGATGTAAGTCAGTGAAGAGATACGTTAGTCAAAATTCTGAGAAGAAACAATGCTCAGCTCTACATGGGATATCCTTATCAACATCCCTACTTGCCACCTCTTCATCCCACTCTTGAGTCTTTCAAGAAATGTCATCAGGAGGAGACTAGGAAAAAAAAATCAAAGAACTAAAGAACGAAGAAATGCTGAGAAATGCTGTCTTCGGGGACACAAGGTCAGTGCAGGCACGGACTTGCACCAGCTATAGTTAACTGCAAAACACCCATACAAGATCAAGCCAACAAAACTGCCACATAGATGAAGAAAGTGATTGCTAAGTTTCACCCTTTACTGAGGAGCTATTTGCAGTTGCTGGCCACTGGACAAGCTTTGAGGGTGTGGCCACTGGTAGGTGTCTCATGTTCCAGATGACCCCACCCTCATGTACTCACGGGCAGCACTAATTTAACTTTGTGCATTATTACACATACAAAAAAAAAAGATATAAAAGTAAGAAAGAAAGGAATTATGAGAAAGTGGAATAAACAAGAGAGGAATGTAAATAATCGTATTTCATTATATAGTTGTGTAAAATTGTCAAAGAATAAAAAATACTCAAGAAAATGTATTATTCTAGGACTCAACATATAATAGGCAATAAAGAACAGTGTTAGCTGAGAAGCAGGAACTGAACAAAGAGAACCTTGTGAGCAGGCAGCTTCCTGCCCAGAGAGAATAACCAGGCTAAGGTGGATGTAAAGGAACCCAGGAGGAGTTACAGAGATAAAGCTGGGAGCTCAAGGAGAGCACAGCAGATACATTGAGCATGAAGTGCAACAAAAGAATACATGATACAGAAAGATAACAGCACAGTTTAGAGGCTCACTCTGTTTCAGTATTATGTCAATGTCGATGATAAGCACTTTCTTGGATGAAGCTTTCAGGAACCAAGAACAATTTGAAAGGATTAGAGAGCATAACACGGAAACATTACAGAGATGTGAGATTAGTCCTTGAGACACAACGAAAACCTTAAATCTGCAAGGTGTCAGGTGGGATAGTGTGGTTGTTAGTATTGATTGCCAACTTGACAGATAGAGATTTATGTAGGAGTCAACCCTCTGAATATGCCTGTGAGGTATCTGTGATGAGAAGACATACACTAAGAATGGGTACTACCATCCCGTGGACTAGGCTCCTGGAGAAAGCCAGCTGAGCTGAGCACTAGCACTCATTTCACTTTGCTTCCTTACTGTGCATGCCACCTCATGCTCCTGCTGCCATGACTTTGTTGCCATGATGGTCTGACCTTTAAACGATAAGCCAAAAGAAACTCTTGAGAAAAAGTCACATAGAGAAAAGTGGCAATGTAGGAATGAAGCAGTTGATGTGACCCACCTAAGTCTGTAATACATGTGCATTTAGATAACAGTGAAAGCAATGGCAACTTTGACCTAGCTAGGCCTAAGGAAGTGGCTCAGTGTGTAAAAGAATTTGCTGTGCAAGCATGAGAGTCTGTGTTTAAATTTTCAGAACCCAGCTGGAGGGTGATGTGGTGCATGCTTTTCAGTGAAAATAAAAATTACAAAGAAGCCTTAAAATGCTATAAGCAGAGTTAAAGGGCTCAGTCTGGTGGGATTTGGGAAGACCAGAATGTTGAGACAGATATGAGCAGAGAGGCCTGGTTTGGTTAGTTGTGGAAGGGAACAAAGACTCTGTTGTTGCTGCTTGTGAAATTATAGTTTGACAAAAATATTTCACTACATTCTGCCTCTGTCCTAAAATCTTAATTGAGGCTGAATTCAACAGTAATTAACTAATTAATTCGACAGAGTGAATTGTAAGACAGGCTAGAATTCAGACTGTAACATGGTTATTTCTCAGTGCTCTTGTTCAGGGTTATGGAGAGGGAACAGAAAGAGAAAAATGTGACATTTGGCAAGAAAAGAATTGTGGAACACTTAAAGCTCTCCACAAAACTGTTGTGGAAAGAACACAGTTATAATTGTTAAAGATAGTGACATCATTAAAAATAAACGTGGTCCATTGGAAGTATGCATGGTGCCTTCTGCTACCCAGGAAAGTTAGTCCTCAGAGAGGGGGCATTCAAGTCAGTTCTAGCTCATGCAGAGTTTTGGAGCCCAGTCCCAATGGATACTTCCACAAAAGACTGTAGCACCTAAAGCTCAGGGGACATTGTGGAAGATTGTAAGAGCCAGAGAGAGGACCAGGAACTTTACTGTCAGACTGTCTCCTATTAGAAGCTAGACCCCTAAAGACTCACCAACATGACTGCCAAAACATGAGTTAATCAAAGACACCAAAGAACATATCAGACTGCAAGGGGAATAACCCACAAGGCCTCAACCCTACACAGTAACTGTAGGCAACTGAATAAATCTGGGCACAGGAGAAGTGGCCCTCCTCAGGAAAGAGAACACCAATTGGTTGTCCAGTGTCAAACTGTCAGACTTGAAAACATACATACAAGAAATGTCATATGGATTCATCAAGGTATATTTAGAAACATATACGCATATAAATATATACATATGCATGTAATAACAATTAGTGAAAAAAGACGCTATCAATTTGAAGGAGAGTTGGGAGGAGTATCTGGGAGAGTTCAGAAGTTGTAATTAAATTGTAATCCAAAACAAACAAACAAACAAACAAACCAAACATTGTCTAATCTATAGTACCATTCAATAGACATTGACAAGATAAACTGTTCCATGAGCAACTGATATTTCTACTGGTGGATAGTGTCACAAAAATCACCATTAGCACCATCACATAATTTATTCAGTTATGTACCACATGAACTTATTAAGACTTAACGATTTTTGATGATTTCCTATGTAGCCTAGTAACACAAATGTTCACCTATTTGAAGAATATAATCTTCATTCCTGATGAATGTCCTTGTCATAGTGGTCGCTGTCCTATGCTACTCATACTCTGCATTTCAGAAGTGACATATTCATTCTTCTACCTTACAAAGAGGCCTGTCTCAGCCACCCTTTCTTAGAGATAGGCTGTAGGCCAGAACCATCACTGAAAGGCTTGAAGTAATAGCTCCAAAGCCTTAAGGCTGGCTTGGTTTGAAGGGCAGTGCAGGTCTGGCATCTGTGGCAATCCTGGGACGGGCTGAAGCCAAAGTTGTAAAGGAAGCTCAATTCAACACTCCGCCTTGGCCCCATGCTACTTTCCCAGGAACTCACAGGCACTGAATCCCAAATGACTGTCTCAGAATATTTGTCTTATAAAATCCAAACTTCACCACTTCTATTGTGAAATCTGAAGTTTCCTCACAGTTGGAAATGAGATAAAACCACCACACTTCAACCTATCTGTCTCATCTGGAAAGCTAACTCATATTTTTTAAAAAGAAGCTGAAACTTGTACACACACACACATACACACACACACGCAGAACATTTCTAGCAATTTAAAATACTGTTTCCACAAAGTATTCTTCCTCTAAGTACCAAGAAAATATTCTTCCTTTACTGTTTCCCTTAATTTTATTGAAAAGAAACTTAACATAAATTCTCCCCACTTTATATTTAATCAAGATCTGCTTTCTTTCCTTCTGTTAATTAGGTCATTTTCAGGCACACTCACATTTGCCCAACTTAAATAGAAGCAGAAGGTAGGCTTTTAAGGTCAACAGAGAATACTCAGCATAGAAAAGAGATAAAATATTCACAGAACTCTTGGTGGTGACATAGTTGAAAGGATGGATTAGAAGGTGGAGGGGTGAGATTTTCATGTGGAACATGTTTTCCATTTCCATCACATAAGATACAAGAGATCACTCCTTACAAAGCTGGATGAATTTCCACTAGTCTGCTCCACTAGCAAAGTACTCCTTAGCCTCTTAACAGAAAGAAATCTCTAGCACAAAACAGCTAAAGAAAACATTCAAAACACACACGGATGAGGCTTTGCACATGAGGGTTTCTGGAGTACAAACCCTTCCCAGAAAGGCCCATATCACTTATCTAGTTCTTGGTGCAATGAACCCCAAACTGATGTTCCTAACTAACAAACTAGAATGCGAAAGAGGGTTAAACATGAAGTCAGGTTACTTTCTTCTCCTTCATCATTGGCTGTCAATCTCTCTTAAATATAATAAAAGGTCAAGGTACACTGATAAATGCACTCAAATCTTTTATAAGAAAAACTGATAACAGTATTGTAATATAGTAAGAGAAAGAGGCGGAGGAAGTATGTAATACAACTACAAAATACTGAGGAACAAATGTGAAATGCAAAGTTGGAACTGTGAAGACTACCTCAAAAATCCACTCATCCAGCATAATCATGAAAAACAAAATTACTAATTCAAAGTAAAATTGCAATAGACAATATGACATATTTTAAAATAATAAAAATAGAAATTAAGGCAAAAATATGGCAAAGGAATCAAATTTATCCTGTAGAAGAAATCTGGATGCCTCCAGTCCAGGTATATCTGTGGCTGCATGATCATCAGGGACTCAGATCCTTCCGAACAACATTCTCTTTCATCCTTGGTCTAGCTTTCATCCTTTTGAAACCATATGCTAGGAAGACATCTGCTCAGGCACATGATAAACAAACAAATTGAAAAGATATATACTGGCTGATACCTTTTTGCAAAGTGCCTGGCACATAGTAGGTTTTATTTGTTGAATAAATAAAATGAAGGATTCCTTGGTAACCTTTTCTATTATGGGTTAGTGGCCAGTTTTAGATCCTCCAAGAACACTCTGTGCTTACCCTTACACAGTACACTTAATGCAAGTATCGAAGGTTTCCATTTATTTGTCTCTCTCCATGGAGATTCAACCTTGATTTTCCCAATACAAAATAGGATGACTAGAACACAATAATAACTTAATAATTATTTTTCAACTAAACAATGAGGATTGGCCCATGGGTCCAATGTTTTGTGAATCTTTGTTCCTCCAGCACACTTCATCTGTGCCAGGTACTCTTCAGGACACTGGAGTTAAACAGACAAATAAATATCCCCAACTCTTCCCATTTCCCATGCTAGCCAAAAGAGACAATATATGTGAAGTTAAGCAGTGCACTGGAAACTTTTAAAATGAAAAATCAAATCAAAGGTCAGTGGTAGCCGAGATGGGGAGGCAGGGACAGCTGTGGAACTATGGTGGTTATGAAAGACTTCATTGTAAAGATGTCATTTTACTAACAACTTAAAGCTAATGTAAGGGTTATCCAGGGCTATTCCACGCAGAAATAGCCAGTGTTAAAGTCACAACTAAAGGGGATGTCCCAGTTAAAGTGACAATGGGCCTATCAAGTTCAGCCATGTGGACAGTGTGGCTAGTGTTACCACGAGAATTAGAGATGCTGACACAAGACACATCAGGGCTAAATCTTGTCATGTCAGGGCTCCATGAGCCATATGGGAATTATGATTTATGCTTTAGGTGAGATGGAGAGGCTATCCAATGTGGTTTTCACTGTCTACTAGCTCAATGAATATACAAAGACATTTGTACTGGGAACTGGTTTGGAGAAGCCTCTCTTGTTTGGAGTGTTCGATTTGCATTTAAAAATACTAGCAACTCAAAAACATACCTTTTTACATTTTGAAAATAATCTTTTTCCACTAAACTCTACTTCTTATGAGATAGAGAACAAGTTTGATAGCCCTTTATATATGACTCAACAAAAGCCAAGCCTCATTCTTATCTGCTAAAAATCACATAAAATGTTGGTTTAGAGGAAATACACTTTGCATTCCAGCTGATTCAGAAACATCCACAATCTTCTGGAAGGGTGGGCGGAGAAACCATAAATGATGTTGAGTGAAGAGGAGAGCTGTAAAACATTGACTTCTGATACACATCAACTAGCTGCGGTTTCTTACACAAAATCAAGTCACTTCATATGGCAGTTGATAGTTGCTAAGGAAATAAAAGTCACTCTCCTTTGGGGATGAAGCCAGTGGATGACTCCACACTCGTGTGTATATGGGAAGTGCTGCTTACACTAAGGAGATTATTAATAACAAAAAACAGAGAGGTCATGAAGTTGGAAGGGATAGAGAGTAGGGAGACTCAAGAAGAGTTAAAAGTGGTAGATACAATCAATAAACATTGTAAAATATATGAAATTTTCTATATTTAAAATATTACTTAAAATGTATACATATATATCATATCATCTATGTCCTATTTTATAAACTTTATGACTTAAGTATAAAAATCTGACAAAATACTACATAACTGTATTAAAGAATGTGAGCTCCATAATTGAACGAATCTTATCATTTATGATACAGCCTCCGTTCTCTGATGTGGTTTCCATTTTCTTAGGAATCCCTCGTTGTTCCATAGTGAACAGTGAAGTCTGGACATACGTCCATCAGAGACTGCCATGTATGTTCCCAGTATCACAGTTGCTGTCAGTCCTTTTCCCAGCCATTCCTCACCTCTTGTTTTCCTGTGTTCAACTTTCACTTATAATTTGGTACAAGCATTTCTAACCTCCTTATTCTGTGCTATAGGAAAGTTAATATGCTGAGGAAACTCAGCAGGGAGGAAAATAGGGATAAGAAGCAGCTGTTTATATTTGAGTAGTTCCTGCCTTTGAAGATGTGAAATATAAACCTCATAAGCTGCCGAGATCTGTTTGCTGAATTTATCACAGGTTCTGGATTCAGCACATTCATAATTTACAGAGATTCTGAGAAGTCTTGAGCTTCAGCTAAGCTGAGTTTGACAGATCACTTTATTCAGCATTCCGTTGACTCTTCAAAATACTCCAAGGCTTCAGGATATACTACCTGGTGCTTATAGCAACAAAACTCCTATCTAAAACTATAGGCAACTCAACAGGACTCCACAACTGAAACTTTTCACCACTCCTAATTAAACTGAAGCAATTTACATTTTTTTATTTCAAAGACTTTCTTGTGATATCTGTGTACAACTCCAGGTTCTTTTAGATGGCTCAGAGTTACATAACTACACACCAATCCATGCAGTCATTTCTTACCTTCCACTCTATGCATTCCCTCCTTAGCAATCAATTCTTTACTATGTATTTCCCTGTTCCAAATAAAGAGAGAGGGAAAGACAGACAGAGAGAGAGAGAGAGAGAGAGAGAGAGAGAGAGAGAGAGAGAGAGAGAGCAAG
>NW_021604641.1:3564155-3573237 GCF_004785775.1 Grammomys surdaster | reverse complement strand
AGAAGAAGAAGAAGAAGAAGAAGAAGAAGAAGAAGAAGAAGAAGAAGAAGAAGAAGAAGAAGAAGACAAAAAAACCCAAAACCCTTCCCCAGCAGGAAGACCTGGTAATTACCATCATTTACTACTGTTATGAGGGACTGATTGCTCTTGACTCTTACAGTTATATGTCAGTGTCTGTATACTGAAAACATGGTTATTTATCTCAGTCTTTGCAGCATGGCTTTTCCTGTGGCTGTCCTTGTGCAGCAAGAATGTCTAGATACTCGAGACGCCTACATCTACTGCATCCCTTGCAGAACTCAATGGCATTCCCATTTCTATAACGGTGAACTTTTAACATCAGACTTTGGTTGCTGTGAGATGCATCCGTTATTTATTTTTCCTGTATTTCTTTTTTATTGAAAATAGATTTTTTCATATGATATATTCTGATTACAATTTCCCCTCCTACAATTGCTCCAAGATCTTCTTCATTTCCCTCCCCATCTGAATCTACACTCTTCCTGATTCTCATTAGAAACCAGGAATCTAAAGAATAATAATAAGATAGAATAAAATATGATAACACAAAACAACAAAAAATAAACCAGAATACAGTAAAACAAACAGAAGAAAATGAGCCAATGAGACCAAAAAAAAAAACAACAAAACAACAACAACAACAAAAACCTCCAAAGACACCATTGAATTGGTCCTGTGTTGGTGAACTACTACTGGGCATGAATCGTCTCCATCCTCAGTGAGACTTTGTTGAAGAGAACTAATTTCTTGTTTACAAGTGGGTATCAATTGGAGAGAGCTCTGGGTTAGAGATGGGATGGGGCATATGTCTACTTCTTTCAGTGCTGGGACCCTATCTAGCACAGATGTATGCAGACCCTGAATATACTGCCTCAGTCTCTATGAGTTCATATGTACATGGGTCATGCTGTGTTTAGAAGGCCTGTTTCGTTGGTATTCTCCATCCCCTCTTTCTCTTATGGTTTTTCTGCCTCCCCTTACACAGCTTTTCCTGTGCGTCAAGGGAGGAATTTACTGGAGACATCCCATTTAGGACTGGGTGTTCCAAGATCTCTTACTCTCTGCATATTGTCTGGCTGTTGACCTCTGTATTTGATCCCATCTACTGCAGAAGAAAGCATCTCTGATGATGGCTGAGAAGGGCACAAATGTCATTAGGTGGTCATTTTATGACAATATTCCTTTAGAAGAAGAGTAGTGTTTGGTTTTCCCCTAGGTCCCTGGCCTATTCGGTATCAAGTTTTTGACCAGCAGAGCAGTGTCAGGTATGGGTGCCATCTCATGCAGTGGAATTTACATTTAATCAGATATTGATTATATACTGTCACAAGCTTATGTTGTTATTGCAGTAGTGGATCTTGCAAGCAGTTAATCGTTGTAGACTGAAGAGTTTACAGCTGGATTGGTGTTTACCATTCTCCTTTGTAACATGCAGAGTACCTTCCAGTACCATGAACTTTAGTCTATAAGGGAAAAGGCTCTATCAAGGACCAGCTCTATACAAGTAGCATAAAGTAAGTGGTACAAGACACAAGTTCAAAACATTATGAAGGATACAAGGGAAAAGCAGTTACTGTATTTGCAAGCACTAAGGGGCATGGCTGTGGAAAGACTACAACAATCACGCCTCTAAATAGATTTTTTTTTGAAATCACATCCTATAATCATTATATGGTAAACAGAGCAATAAGTTGTTTTTGTCGTTGCTCCCATATATGATAGCAGCACACCACTGGACTCCTGCTATTAGATTAATGTTTTTCATGGTCACTTACTCCCAACTATTTAAAATAGGCCTGTTCTTTTCTGTAGGGAAATAGAGGAGCAGTGGAGAGGGGAGGGAAACTGGGAGGAGTAGAGGGAGGAGAGGTTGAGGTCCAGGTGTAGTGTATGAAAAAAAAACAATGTTTTTTAATTTTATTTATTTTTTATTTACCTTATATCCTGCTCACTTCCCCACTTCCAGTCACCCCATACAGTAATCCTTCATCCTCCCCCTTCCCAGTCTCCTCCGTGCAGGTGCTCCCCCAGTATCCCCCCACCCTGGCATTTCAGGTCTCTGCAAGGCTATGTAGTTCCTCTCGCACACAAGGCAGTCCCTGGCTAATAGAACATATCCTACTTACAGGCAACAGCTGTTGGGTGGAGCCTCTCAGAGGACAACATGCTCCTGTCTGCAAGCATGACAGCATAATAGAGTTTCATTAATAGTGTTGGGCATTGATGCTTGGCCATAGTATGGGTCTCACATTGCACCAGCTATTGGTTGGCCATTCCCTCCATCTTTCCTCTCTCCCCCGTGCCTACGTTACTTGTAGACAGGATAAATTTTGGACTGAAAATTTCTGGGTGGGTTAGTGTCTCTGTCACTTCACTGGAGTTCCTGTCTGGATACAGGAGGTGGCCTCTTCAGGTTCCATATCCCCAGTGTAATGAGTCACAGATAAGGTCACCTCCATTGATTCTTGGGCACCTCCCTTGTTCCAGATCATGTCTCCTCCTGGACATACCTCCCATCTTCTCTCCCCAGTCAGTTGCAGATATCCATTCATTTTAATGGCCATCTAACCATCTCTCCTGTCCTTCTCCATGCCTGATCCTGAACCCCCCACCCCCATTCTCTGATCCATCCTTCCTCCCCACCCCCAGTTCCCTCCCTTCATCTGCCCCTTATGACTATTTTATTACCCCTTCTAAGTGAGATTCATCCTTCCTCATTTGGATCTTTCTTCTTGATTAGCTTCTTTGGGTCTGTGGAATGCATGGTACCTGTATTTTATGGCAAATATCCACTTATAAGTGAGCACATACTGTGCGTGCATGTCCTTTTGGAACTGGGTTACCTCACTCATGATGATATTCTCAAGTTCCATTCATTTGCCTGCAAAATTCATGATGTCTTGGTTTGTGGTCGCTGAATAGCTTTCCACTGTGTAAATGTACCACATTTTCTATAGCCATTCTTCAGTTGAGGTTGTTTCCAGTTCCTGGGTATTATGAATAATTATTTTTTAAAAGAAGAAAATAATACTGTCTTTCAAACTGTCTCTGTTTGCTAACCTGTGAACTCCATTTTTCTACTCATGTCATATGTTGGGAAACATGCTATCCCATCAAAACTCCAAATTATTGCTAATGTTTTTCTAGGAAAGTTTTCAATTTACTAAGACATAGTGATTCTATGCTGGCTTCATGATTATGAGAATTTTACTTGTCAAACACATTTAGATTGATTCTAACTTTACTCTTCTATGTTGAAAAGCTCACAAAAAGTAGAGAGATAGTAAATTAAAATGACTCCTATGTGAGGAAAGCAAGTCAGAGTGATATTACACAAATATTTATTTGGTGGTTTAGAGAGCAAATTGGAAAATGGTTTTAGTGTGAAAAGCTAGCTGGTAAGAAGTGTTCAGATAAGACAAGTAAGAGTTTAAAAAATCTTGTGAGCCTGAGAAACTAACAGTCTCACAATCTGTTTTCCTTTAAAGTGTCAGATTATAGAAACAAGAAATTCAGTCTTGGCTAGAAGTTAATCAGAGCAGGGTAAGAAAAAGAAACTAGATTCTTATCTTGATCAGTTGCAATTTACTGAGCTCATTAAGTTCACCGTCTTGCAGACATCTGTGTTTGAAAAATAAGAAATCTATCAGCAGATTTCCTCATTTAGAAGATAAGTTTTAAAAAAAGCAAGTCTAAACGTTCAGTCTTTTCATTCATAAATGATATAAAATAGACAGAAATATATTTGCCAGCTTACCCACAGTAAATTATTGCAGTTTTGTTAACAGTGTTGTAAATAAACTCTATGAAATACTATTGGTAGCACTGAAGATGCTGGAGGATTCTTCTGATGTCCCAGACTCAAACAATGAGTGGAAATAGTTAGTCAGGTCACAAGGAGCCATAAAAGACGATCACGTTAACAGAGTGAGTATTCTAAACAAAAAATATCTATTAGAGTCTATTTAACTTCCTGTGTTTACATACAGGATCCATTCTTTCACAACCATGATATGTGTAATAGGTATCTACTTACTGAAGACTCTCTTTGTCTAGGACTATCTTCTGAACTTTCCAATGAGTGTCAAACATAGCAAAAGAAGCAAAGAGTAAATGTGGGGTTTGCAGCCAGTCCAATCGTGTGTGGCTTCATTTCCCATGCTTTCACAGGCAATCATTCCCATGTGGGTTCCTTCTGTGCACTCCTTTCTGATGCCACTTCCCAAAGTGACCACTTGCTTAAATATCAGTCTCCTCTACTATACATACTTTAAGTACTCAGGGACAGAGATTGCCCTGCTTTCTTTTATAGTACCTTACAGGCATTCTATTGTATAAATGCAATTAAACGTGTTGTTTAAAATGATCAAAATGTCTGTGTCCAACTCTTCCAGTATAGATATATTTTTATTTTTTTTATAGTGGATTATTTTCTTTTACTGGATATTTTCTTTACTTACATTTTCAATGTTATACCCTCTCTAGGTCTCCCCTCTAGAAACCTCCTATCCCATCCCCTCTCTCCTTGCCTCTATGAGGGTGCCTCACCCACCCACTCCTGGTTCTTGCCCTGGTATTCCCCTACACTGGGGCATCAAACCCCCATAGGACCATCTTTATTTTTAAGACATCTTCACACTCAACATTGCCCTTTGTCCCATGATTTCTTTTTTTTTAGTTTATTTTATTGGATGTTTTATTTACATTTCATATGTTGTCCCCTTACCCCATCCCCAACCCACCCAGGAACCCCCTATCCACTCACCCCTCCTCCTTCTTCTCTGTGGATGTAACCTCTATCTACCCCCCACTCCCACCTCCCCACCCTCAGAATTCCCACCCCCTGGGGCGTCCAGCCTTCATGAGATCAAGGTTCTCTTCTTCCACCTATGCCCAGCAGGGTCCTCCATTCTTACATATTCAGCTAAAGCCCTGGATCCCTCCCTAAGTGCTCTCAGGCTGGTGGTTTAGACCCTGGGAGCTGTGGTTGATTGGTATTGTTGCTCTCCCCTCATGGTGCCACAAATCCTTTCAGCTCCTTCAGTCTTCACTCTAAATCCTCCATTGAGAACCCCATGATCAGTTCAATGGCTAGCTGTGAGCATCTGCCTCTGAATATGTCAGACTCTTGAAGGCCTCTGAGGAGATATCCATATCAGGCTCTTATCAGCATGCACTTCCTGACTTTCACATCAGCATCTACCTTTGGGATGCTGCACATGGGATAGATACTCAGGTGGAGTGGTCTTCAGACAGCCCCTCCTTCAGTTTCTGTCCCTCTTTTTGTCTCCATATTTGCTCCCTTGAGTATTTTGTTGCTCCTTCTAAGAAGGACCCAATCTCCCCTACTTGGTCTTCCTTCTTTATGAGCTTCATGTGGCCTGTGAGTTGCATCTTGGGCATTTCAAGGTTCTGGGCTAATATCCAATAATCAGTGAGTGAATACCATGTGTGTTCTTTTGTGATTGGCTTACCTCACTCAGGATGATAATTTCTAGTTCCATCCATTTACCTAGGAACCTCTCAAATTCATTGTTTTTAATAGCTGAGTAATACTCCATTGTGTAAATATACCACATTTTTTGAGTCCATTCCTAAGTTGAAGGACATCTGGGGTCTTTCCAGCTCCTGGCTATTATAAATAAGGCTGCTATGAACATAGTTGAGCATATGTCCTTGTTATATGTTAGAGCATCTTCTGGGTATATGCCTAGGAGTAGTATAGCTGGATCCTCAGGTAATGCTATGTCCAATTTTCTGAGGAACTGCCAGACTGATTTCCAAAGTGGTTGCACCATCTTCCAGTCCCACCAACAATGGAGGAGTGTTCCTCTTTCTCCACACCCCTCACCAGCATCTACTATCACCTGAGTTTTTAATCTTAGCCATTCTGACTGGTGTGAGATGGAATCTCAGGGTTGTTTTGATTTGCATTTCCCTGACGACTAAGGATGCTGAACATTTCTTTAGGTGCTTCTCGGCCATTTGAGTTTCTTCCATTGAAAATTCTTTGTTAAGCTCTATACCCCATGGATTGGCAGGATTAATATAATAAAAATGGCCATCTTGCCAAAAGCAATCTACAGATTCAATGCAATCCTCATTAAAATCCCAACTCAATTCTTCACAGAGTTAGAAAAGGAAATTCTCAAATTCATATGGAATAACAAAAAACCCAGGATAGCGAAAACTATTCTCAACAATAAAAGAACTTCGGGAGGAATCACCATCCCTGACCTCAAGCTGTAGTGATAAAAACTACCTGGTATTGGTACAGAGACAGGCAGGAAGATCAATGGAATAGAATTGAAGACCCAGAAATGAACCCACACTCCTATGGTCACTTGATCTTTGACAAAGGAGCTAAAACTGTCCAGTGGAAAAAGGACAGCATTTTCAACAAATGGTGCTGGTTCAACTGGAGGACAACATGTAGAAGAATGAAAATTGATCCATTCTTATCCCCTTGTACAAAGCTCAAGTCTAAGTGGATAAAGGACCTCCACATAAAACCAGATACACTGAAACTAATAGAAGAGAAGGTGGGGAAGAGCCTCGAATACTTGGGCACAGGGGAAAAGTTCCTGAACAGAACTCCAATGGCATATGCTCTAAGATCAAGAATTGACAAATGGGACTTCTTAAAATTGCAAAGTTTCTGTAAGGCAAAGGACACTGTCAATAGGACAAAATGACAACCAACAAATTTGGAAAAGATCTTTACCAATCCTTCATCTGATAGAGGGCTAATATCCAATATATATAAAGAACTCAAGAAATTAGACTCCAGACAACCAAATTGTCCCATGATTTCTAATTCCTATAAAATTTATACGATAGTACAAAGATTTAACACTAGGTATGTCATGATTGCCAATATCATGCAACAAAGTTCATACTAATACTATAAAAATAGTTGGAACTCTTTGAACAAAACTATAAATTCAGTTAAGGAAAGATTAAAAATTTCTTCATTTTCTCATCAAGAACTATAGCCATTCTTAAAATGCTGATGCTATTCTGAAAAAGCATTTGTCCTTGTTGAATGCTTGCCTTGCTCACATAAAGCCCTGTGTTCACTGGATCTCCAGCACTGCCTAAAACTCACTACGGTAGCATAACCTGGAATCCAGGCTTCCAGGAGTTAGAGGCAGGAATATCAGAAGTTCAAAATCATCCTCAGATATACAGTAATTCAAAGTCAACCTTGTCTACATGAGACCCTGTTGCTAAATAGATATAAACTAGTTTTTTGAGAGGATAGAAGTCATACTGTATGATGTAATGAGGACAAATGCATATCACTATACACACTAAAGCCCATAATATATGGTGCATTCACAGTGAGCACTAGTGTCAACTATATGCTTTGGATGACAAAAAGATGTCAATGCACGTCTATTGGTTAGAGCAAAAAATGGGGTGGTAGAGTTTCGGAAATGGAAGGGAGGTGAACTCTTTCCCCTTTTTTTCAATTTTACTGTGAGTCTAACACTGCTCAAAAAACAACAAAAAAAAATAGTCTCATTGCTTAACAAACAGAAAAAGCTAAAAATACATTAAGTATTACTTTTTTGGGGACTCAAACCCAGTTATTTAAGGATAATTTCACAGATATAGAGTTTAACATGAGATAGTTTCTGAGAGCTAAGGCTCTTTTCTTCTATTGGTTTTGGGGAAACCTCTATGTCAAACACACTGATTGGTTTAGTGAAGTTATGTGGAGCACTTAATTTACCCACAGGTATCCATAGGAGTGAGAAGTTATCAATAAACGAACATGAGAAACAGTGAAGATTTTAAAGGAAAATAAGTCTGAGCTGGACCACAGGAAGTAAACAAACATGCATCTTTACGTCATCTGTCACACTCCTATCCGTTTTCTTTGGGTCACTTTCAAAGTGGCCAGCTCATCTCACCACTTCTCTTTCTTAAATGAATCACGTTATCTTTTAAACATCAGATGACACCAGTTCATGAAATAGTCATTCATAACCATAGTGAATGTTGTAATATTATAAATATTTACTGCAGGCTTTATTCCATCTGCCCAAAGTAAAATTGGCCATCCTATAAAATGCCATAATATGCATCTCGCATGAACTCTGTAAGATGTTGTATTACATTAATGCTTCAGCTCTAATACATTATTTATCAATGAGTAATAATGATTTTTATAATGTAATCATCTCAATTGAAGCTAGATTTTTGCCTCTCCAGAGATACTGCCCAAAACTTCAATTATTATATCCTAACTAATACAAATGATTGATTTATCTAAACAAACTCTGAGTTGACTTTGAGTTTTCCCTCAGATACTGTTTTTAAAGATTCTTTATTATTACATGAGGTCTGTATGTTGGATATACTTTTCTTTGTAGGTTTTCTTTAATTTCACCATTCCATCTTAACTATTGACATACAATTACAATTTGACACATCACTTATATTCTAATTATAAATGTAACATTAAAAGCGGAATGCTCCTTAAAGTCAACTGGTAAAATATTTTGTACACACCTTAGAAAATTCTAACAAAAATGTTCCCTGTGATGGAAATGATGGGCAAGATTCCAGACACCACAAGATGAAGACAGCCTCGCATAGGTCTCTTTCTTATCAGATAGATACAGAGTAGTCAAATTAAAAAGTGTTAATCTTGTAGTGTTTTGTATGGGTGGCAATGGTGGAGAATTCTTAAAATACTAGGAAGAGTACTAGAAGGAAATAGAGGAGGGGAACTGTAATCAGAATGTATTATATGACAAAGAAATCTATTTTTAACTTTTAAGAAAGGAAAAAAATTGATTTTATAGTCAAGAACTACCCAGAGCATCAAGGTGGGGCAGGGCAGATATGACTGTACTGTTGAATTTCTGTATGATACAGAAAATACAGCAAATGTAACATTGAACAGAACATATAATTTTCAGAAAAACAAACAAACAAAAAAAAACCAAGCATTAACTCAACCTAAAGGCTGACACTACTGTTTTCTAGAGATGTGGTGTATGCCTTTCTCTCTCTTTCTCTCTCTCTTTCTCTCTCTCTCTCTCTCTCT
>NW_021604641.1:3507636-3564055 GCF_004785775.1 Grammomys surdaster | reverse complement strand
TGTGTGTGTGTGTGTGTGTGTGTGTGTGTGTGTGTGTGTGTGTGTAATTTGGTCCCTGCCTTCCTAATCAAATGACCTGCTCTCATTCGGTTGGGTTTCAACCACAAGACATCATTGTACACTTTTTTCTCTTCGAGATCCACGTCACAACACACCAAGAAAGGAGGAACTTCCGTGCCTGTGGTAACATCACTTGATAAACAGACTCCCTGAACAGCAAGTGCCTGTCTGCCTACGATATATAAAGCAGCAGTCGTAGACTAACAGACACTCATCGCGAGAAGACCATGAGAGCTGCAGCCATCTCCATGCCAAGATTGGACAAAATGCCAGGAATGTTCTTCTCTGCTAGCCCAAAGGATTCAAAAGAACCTAGCCATTCTCTTCTCGATGACAAAAAGCAAAAAAGGAGGCCAAAGACTTTGTAAGTTCCTTCAGTGTCTCTCTTAGATTATCTTTTATGGCCAAGGGAGTATGAGGTAATGGACGTGAATGCTGGCATTTAGTTTATGCAGAGCAGAGCAATTATTTTTTCATGACTTAAGTGAGATTCAGTTTTATTGGAAAATAAATCATGTTATAGGAAAATGTGGGAGAATCTTTCTGGACTTTTACTTATAAAAATGAGTTCTATTTAACATAACAAAATATTGTATTAGCTACTCCTATTATTACCTTCTTCCTCAGATATGTTTGCTTCATGTTCTTTTCATAGATAAGGGGAACTTTTCTAGAGAATGATGAATTTTTGTTGTCTTTTGTAGTGGAATGGACGTGAAAACATACCTAAGATCTATGATCCCACATCTGGAATCTGGGACGAAATCATCTAAGTCCAAAGACATGTATGTACTGAATATATTGAAATATTGTAAGTGTATAAGCATTAGCTGTTGTCTTTGCATGATACTGGGACTAAATGCTTCTAGGCATGGCAGTTTATTCATGTAATTCCAGTACTTGAGAGGCTGAGACAGGAAAATGGGTAGGGGGCTTGAGTGAAGCCTTGTTCTTTAAAAAGGCATATAAAAATACTGCATGCAATGGACTTAATTTCTTTCAGGTAACAAAACAAACAAGATTAGACCATATTAGAGCCAATGAACACTATTATGACTATGTCCACATCAATTTTCTCTTTGTGCTATTCTATTTTATCTACTTAGATTTTAACTGTATTGACAATTTTTTCATAACTATAGGAATTAAAAGGAACTTTGTACATAAAATTAGTAATAGAAGTCATAAGAAAGAACCTTAATTATCAATATGTAGTGGCCATTATTATATCAATTGGAATTTCATAAACTAGTTTATTAATTAGGTTATTTTTGTTAACTGTAGACTTTCTGCTGAGGAAGTACTGCAGTGGTCCCAGTCTCTGGAAAAACTCCTTGCCAACCAGAGTAAGTATTTCTAACTATCCACTGTTTGGGGGCCAGCTGATAATTTAATAGATTGGATGGATGATTAATGTATATTACCAAAGGAAGAAAAGAGAATATGCAAAAACTAAGTATTTTAGATTTTCTTGAGTCACTGATAATTTCATCACATTATGACTCAGTAATATAGCACTAAATTTTTATCACTATCTTTTAGACAAATCTGCCAAAACAGCTACATATTTTCTTGTGTTCAAGAACAAAATTGAAATTATGCCAGGTTGCTGGAGAGATGGCTGGTTGGTTAAGAGTGCTTGCTGCTCTTAAAGATGACTGTTTCCCTGCACTCGAGGACTGGTTTCACAGCCATCCACCTGTAACTCCTGTGCCCTCTTCTGGCCTCTGTGGGCACCTGTCCACAGGCATTTCTTCATGGAGAGGGGAAAGGAGAGGAAGACAGACATATACACTTAAAAAAATAATAAGCTTTCAGAAAACAAAATAAAGGTGAATAAAAGTATTCTACAGCTTCAAAGTTTTAAAGGCCAAGTAAACATCACATCATTTGAATTGCTATTTTGAAAGGTACTTAAAATGTACTTTGTTCTATTGAATGCAAAGAGTAGGATTCATTTTTTTAGCAGTCTATCATCCACATACCTATTAACTCTCATTTGTCCACCTTATGTGAAAGGTATTTTCAAAACAGCAAGTATTCAAATGCAAATGCACAATCTATTACTTCGTTAAAGATGCTTGGATACACCAAGTAAACAATGCACATATTCAGCAAGATACATACATTAATATAAGCTCAAGAGAGGCTTGTGGATGTTTTCTGATGGAAGAAAGGAAAGAATCAAGCCAGTCTCCATCTCCCCTCCCCTCGTGGGATTGCAGCACTGTTGGGATTAGAACCTTATTCAGAAGTGCAAACAATCAGTTTGGCCTTGGGAATAAGTTTACCCTCTTTTTAGAAAGATACTAAAAACTTACTTGGAAAGTCTAAGAAATTCAGCATAGTTTGATACCATGATTACAGTAAAACTTAGTCTACAATAAAGCTGAGTAAATGGCATATAAGTCTCAGTGACACTAGCAAATATAGTCAGTGTGCCAAGCATACAGGTGACAACCTAACCTAACATTATCTAATTACCATGGTTTGGATGAGGAAATTATAGTCTTAATTATCAAATGATGTTAACACCCTCAGTCATTGACATTTCCTTGCAGAAAGGACTCTACACTCTTGCTCACATGTTGGTGCCTATAAGTAACGACATTGTTCTGTAATCAGAGCACAGTGTCCCTTTAAATTCAGGAGGAACCAAAGCACGTTTATGTGAACACACAAAGCACTATGTGACTGTGGACAAGTTTGTTTGATGCCAGACTCCACACAAAACAGTCTCTAAGTCTTCCTCTCTACAAATAATGTCACTGCTGTTTTAGCAGTAGCCAACTCGTATTTTTGTGTATATAGTAATACTATAACTTTGCTATAAATCTCTTCTACAGCATATTCCTTTACTAACTCAGTTTTCTCAATCACTCTCTTTTTTTAGCGGGTCAAAATGTCTTTGGAAAATTTCTAAAGTCTGAATTCAGTGAAGAGAATATTGAATTCTGGTTGGCTTGTGAAGACTATAAGAAAACAGAGACTGATCTTTTGCATAACAAGGCAGAGAATATATACAAAGCATTTGTGCGTTCAGATGCCGTGAAACAAGTGAGTATTAAAGTCATTGTCATTAGCATCAGTGTATGTAAATTGTGCCAACATATAGAAATAGGTTAAGGTGAAATCTGTGCTATCATAGTTTTGCGTATATATATTTGCACACTCAGTGCAGTGGAACCATTTAGTTTATTTGTAAAGATATCAGTACAAAGACGAAAAAGATTTTACAAAACAATCCAGCATGGAGGGATTTGTATGTTAAAGAACCCTTACCGAGCTATTGTAACTCAGATAAGGATAAATTGCAGACCACTGTAACACACACAATCAAAGCAGCAAAAAGGTGTGCAGCTACTTAGTGCTGATCTGCCAGGAAAATATTCCCATTCAGTAAACTTAAAATGCCTAAGACATTCTATTGTGATATATGGACTATATTCTGGGGATATTTAATTTTTCATGTCTATTTATTTTTCTTTCTCCCAATTACACCATAAACAGATACAGAAAGAAAGAAAAACTTTTTTTTTTGCATTTTCTGTAGCCCATACACCTAGTATAGGGCTGGCTTAGAATAGCAATTCAGGACGTAATTGAACTGATTCAAATAAGAATTTAAACAGTTTTAAGGTGATTCTGAAACACTAATAGTATGGTAGAATTTATAAACTGCAAGTGCACATTAATTAAGAAATTATTCTTTTCAGATCAATATTGACTTTCATACTCGAGAATCGACAGCCAAGAAGATTAAAACACCAACTCTCACATCTTTTGATGAAGCACAAAAAGTCATATATACACTTATGGAAAAGGATTCTTATCCCAGGTTCCTGAAATCAAATATTTACTTAAATCTTCTGAATGACCTTCAGGCGAATACCTTAAAGTGAATGGTTCCTGGTTGACAGAAACTAAAAGATGGTATCAAGGACAGAAGAGACTGCCTGCGGGATCAACCTGGCCTGCTTGGGTGACTCAGCAGGACCAGTGGAAGTACAGATGACTCAGAGTGGATTAACACAGAAGGTATCCAGGTAGACACATGAGGAAACATTGGCAAGAAGAACATGGCATGGCAAACGGAAGGAGATACTGTGGTACTGTCATGAAACACAGTGAGACTCTATTAGAACAACCTCCAAACTGACTCTGGCAACACAGAAACTGAATAATTTGTATGAGACTGATTACTATGTGCTATAAACTTCAAGGACAGCAGACATGTTTGCTACATGCTGTTGTGTAGATTGTATTGAACTCTTGCAATCTCCTTCCTTGGATAATCAGTCCAAAAGTATATATTGCAAATAACAGTTGCTATTATTGACATGAAGAATTTTTTATTTGTTTATTTAATTGTATTTGACTTGGAGTTGAGGAAGACAATTATATATTTAATCTAAACTATGTTTTAAATCTAAGAAGTTATAACATATTTGTAAATTAAATTATCACTGTGTCAATAATAAATATGGCCTTTATATTAAAAATATACAGAGGAATGTCTTTGATTTTATTGCTATTTTGATTCTGGAAATTTTTTTGCTCTGATTTAAAAAAAAATTGAATGTGGTTAATACTCATGTTAAAGTGGGTGAGGGAAATCCCATGATGTCTCAACCCTACACAAAGAACTACAGGTACCTAAGGAAAACTAAAAGTGAAAGAAATACTTTTATCCAGGGAAGAGCACATCAGTTGGTTATCCAATACCAAATGATCAGCCCTGAAAACATACATACAATTACCATTATACAGACTGAACATGCGTTGACCTAACTTTGGAATGTGTATACATATACACTTATGTGTATAACAACAATTAATGAAAAAGATGCCATTTGTTTAAGATAGAACAAGGGGGCTATATCAGAGTTTTGAGGGAGGGGAGGCAGGCATTTTTATTTCTATTATAATCTCAAAAACTAAAAAAATGCAAATTTGAAGCAAGAGACTTGTACTTTCTACTATCTGTTCAGTATATGATGCTATTATCAAATTAATACTATAACCGTATTTTCTCTATTATGTTGAACAAAATTCATCAGCTTTCTTTCTGCTATTACGAATTCAAGTTTCAAATTGATGAGATATGATGGCATCTTTGAAAGGGAAAGGAAAATTTATTTTAGATTCAGATTTATTTTCTCATGTAATATTGACAGCAATGCTATGAAAACTAAAACTTAGAAAAATTAAATTCTCTCAGAATTGCCATAGATGCTAAAACACACCCTTATATCTGGCCCCATCCCAGACTTATACCATGAGAAGCTACTATAGTATGGGAATCTATATTTCAAAGGAAACATCAAGTATTTCTGAAGATGATTTCATTGCCCAGGGCTGAGAACCTGGAGATTAATGAGCAGTCATGGTTCCAGGAAATGATTATGATTCTGCCCATATAGTCTATGCTCCTTCTACTGTGCAACACTGCCACCCACTGACCAGAGGTGTTCCCTAAGCCATTGAAGTCTTTTGCAATGGTCCACCATGTCCTCTAAGTAAGAAATTGAGACCCTTCTGAATGGAAGGTGCCTACAGAGCCCCACCCCCATGAGGTGGGAGGAATAGATCAGCTATTCCTAGAACCTATACAGTTGTATATCCTCATACACCTGGCCTATATATCATTTTCAACAGTCAGTCATCCACAGACCAGAAGGAATTGCTGTGCATTTTTTTTTCACTACAAGCTCTCAGGTACCAGGGAACAGCAATGGTAAGGAACAACATGTATAACAGGTTTGAAACAATTTTTAAGTTTCCGTTGTACTGAATCCAAATTAGTTCTTCATACGGCTGTGTTCCATTCTGTTGCTGGCCACAGGGTAAGAAAAACTTGGAAAATCCATGTTGTTCATTATCTCTAGTCATACCAACACCAAATCCTATTCATCTTCCTTCTACTGTCTGTGGATGACATAGCACATCTCATTTTAAAATTTTAAATTTTCTTATTTAATTTTTTGACGATTTCATGAGTACTGTATTTACATCATTCCTCCATTTCTCCATAAAACTACTTCTGTACCTACTTTCTCAAATTTATGACACTTTATGTACTTTTACCACAGGCTCTCTTTGCTTTCCAGTTCACAGAACTTTTGCTATGTACAGTCTATTGTCTCTTATCTTCTAAACAGACACACATTTCCCTTTAAAGTATAGACTTGCACACTTCACGTCCAATGACATCAGATGAAACCAAATAATTAAAATCCCTCCCATGGTAACCTTCACTGTACAACTTCCACTATCCCTTATATATCCTTCCTAGCTTAATATCACACTAGATCACCCACTTAATTTTACACAAGTCTTGGAATATGCATGACTAAAATTTTACTTTGCTTTCTCTAAGTCCTTGTTAACCTCTACTTATATATAATACAACTTTTCCTGATTTCTGCACAGCCTAGTCAATTCTTCCAGGTCCAGATTGAGTAGCTGTCCCATAAAGCCTTTCTATAACATACTACAAGGCAGTCATCTTCAAATCTGATAAAGATGAACTACAGGCCACATAAACACAAGGTACTCTGCTCCTACTTTAAGTGCTACTGTCATGTTAAATAGAATCCAGACTCTTAAGAGTGAACAGTACAACAATCCAGTCAACACACAGGCCATAAAATGAATGCGGCTGGTATTTGTCTAAATAGGTTGTAAAGTTAAAAAGCTACCCAAATTTGGAAATATTTCAAAGCAGATATGAAGCACACATATTCATTACAGAGAAAACCATCATCCTGGATGCATGGATTCCAGGTAATATGAATTGCAAGATACGATCTACTAAAGCATGTGATGTGTGAGGTAGAGCCAATTTGCATTCATTCCAGTGGAAACGCAAAAATGGTGTTTTAAACCTTATTAATCTACACATTGTTCCTTACCATTGCTCTTGTTTTTCATTGAATTTTTTATTATGATGCAACTGTTTTTATAAGATCACTTCAGTGATGTGATTTGTACTTGTAACATTTATGATTCTTAAAAAACAAAAAAAAACAAAAAAAAAGCTCAGTTCTAACTGGTCAGTCTTGGGAGTGCTCACCTTAAGGCTATGCTATATATGTAAAGTTCATTTTTCTCGGATTTGTTGTATTATGCTTCCTGTATGCTTCTCTGAAGCTAGAGATTTATGAAGAAAAATATGTGGATAGTCATATAATCAACTTAAAAGTACATATTTAGTCACTAGGTTCATATGGAATAAAATATTGCTCAACTTTTTTTTGCTTCTGGTAGGCAAGTGTGGGTCATGTTAGTCAAAGAGAAATCGTTAATACTATGTTACTGAATGTAATTATAAAACAGAGTCAAATATTTTAAATGCTTAAATTTAAATATAAATTACTATGCAAAATTGTAACATTTCTCCAAATTAGATTAAACAGTATCTGTGAAATAAGAATTATTAATCAAAGACAAAAATAGGTCTATCCATTTTGTTAAATACCTTTAGACTGAACATGAATCATACAAATGGAAAAAATGTATCATTTTCCACACAGGATGCTAATGAAACTGTCTTACCACTTAAGACAGTGACAAATACAGAACTTTCTGTGCAGAATGTTTCTGTATACTCAGTATATAATTAGATACTTCACAGTAACTCCTTAACTTAAAATTATGAACAGAACCAAAAACAAAAAGTGAAACCAGGAAGCAATCACATAAGAGCAGCCAGGATCAAAGGGAACAAAATAAATAAGGAGTGGAAATATTGTGCAGTGGGCACTAAGATACTGGGTGTGGAAGATACTGAAAGTACCAGAAGGAGTCAAAAACTGGCAGGAATAATATTGTGAAAATGACCATTCTACCAAAACAATCTATAGATTCAACACAATCTACATCAAACCTTCAACACAATTCTTCACAGAAATTAAAAATAATAATACAATTTGGAAACACAAAATTCTCAAGAAAACAAAAAAATGCTTTTTATTGGTTATTTTATTTATTTACATTTCAAATGCTGACCCCTTCCCAGTTTCCCCTCTGCAAACCCCCTATCCAATCTCCTCTCCCCCTGTCTCTATGAGAAGTGGTTGCTCCCCCACCCACTCACTCCTGCCTCACAGCCCTAGCATCTCCCAGTGCTGGGGCATTGAGCCTCTACAGTGCTATCAGACTGATATCAGATAAGACCATTCTCTACTACATATGCAGCTGGAGCCATGGGTCCCTCCATAGTTGGTGGTTTTATCCCTGGGAACACTGGGGAGTCTGGTTGGTTGATATTGTTGTTCTTCCTAAGGAGTTGCAATTTCCTTCAGCTCCTTCAGACCTTCCCCTAGCAGTGTCTCTCAGGGGATAGCTATACCAGGCTCCTGTCAACAAGCTCTTCTTGGTATCAGCAATAGTGTATGAGTTTGGTGTCTGCAGACCTCCCAGGGATAGATCCTTAGGTGGGGTGGTCACTGGATGGCCTTTCCTCAGTCTCTGCTCCACTCTTTGTCCTTGCATTTCCTTTAGACAGAAACCATTCAATGTTAAAATTTTTGACATGCGTGGGTGGCCCCATCACTCAATCAGGGGCTGTGCCTACCCACTGGATATGGCCTCTACAGGTTCTAACTTCCCTTTGTTGGGTATTTCAGCTAATGTCATTCCTGTTGGGTCCTGAGATCCTCTTGGGTCCCTGACATCTAGGACTTTCTAGTGGCTACCCTCAGGTCCCCATCTCCCACTGCTACACATGTCCGTTCAATTTCCTGACCCTCTGTACTCTGCCACAATCTCAGTTACATTGCAGAGCTAAAGTAGTAAAAACAACATGGCACTGGGATCAAAACTGACATATTACTCTGTGGAATAAAATTGAACACACAT
Organism: Grammomys surdaster; assembly: GCF_004785775.1. Lineage (NCBI taxonomy): Eukaryota > Metazoa > Chordata > Mammalia > Rodentia > Muridae > Grammomys > Grammomys surdaster. The sequence continues at coordinate 3,555,133 of NW_021604641.1, read as the reverse complement.
GCATAAATCAATACTACTACAGATGACAGATTTTTTTCAAAGAGGATAGCAATAAGCATTGTAGAAAAAAAAGAGCATCTTTGACAAATAGTGCTGGTCAAACTGGAGAGCTATACATAAAAGAATGAAACTAAATTCTTAACTCTCACCCTGCACAAAACTCAACTCCTGGATAAAAGAGACTTTATATCCTAAATATGATAGATATATCTCAAATATGCTAGAGAATATGATAGATGAGTATGCTTGAACTTACAGGCATAGAAAATGACTTTCTGAACAGGACTTTGGTAAACAACAATTAGTAAATAAGATGCCATAAAATTAAAAATCGTTTAAGCATTGCATGACACCAACATCTGAGTAAAAAAGCAGCCTAAAAAATGGGAAAATAATCCTTACTAACTATACATCTGAAAGAAGGTTAGTGCTAAGAATATACAAAAGACTCAAGAAAAACTGAATGCCAAAAAATATAAAAATAAAAATTGGGATATAGAATTGAAAAAAGAGTTCTCAAAGGATGAAATGCAAATGAATGAAAAGTTTGGGTTTTGTTTTGTTTGTTTTGTTTTTAATATTCAGCATCCTTAAAATGAAAGAAATGCAAATTAAAAATATTTTGTGACTTCACTTTACCAGTTAGAATAATATAGTAAAAAATAGTGGTCAGTGTTGTTGTGTACGTAATAAAAGACAGACTCTTACTTACTGCTGGTGGGAGTGCAAGCTGGTACAGCCATTTTAGAAGCATACCTAAAAATATACCCAATGAAAACCTAATGATAATTCTACTCTTGATTTTATATTCAAATGACTCTGTATTCTTATACAGAGACGTTTTCATCTATATTCATTGGTGTTTTATTTATAACAGCCAATAAATGGAAATATCCTAAATGTTTATCAAATGATGAATGAATAATGAAAACATGAAATATTTGAACAAACATGAAATATTATCAGCTGCTAAGGTAAAACAAATTATTAAATTTACAGGTAGACAGACAGAGCTAGAAAAAATTATCAGAGTAAGGTAACCCAGACCCAGAAAGAAAAACATCACGATTTTTCTCAGTTTTGAATGCTAAACTTGAATCTTTAGATATGTAGGTCTCATTTGGAATACCGATAGACATCTGAACACTAACAAGGGGCACGAAGGGGAACAGTTTCAAGGAAATGGATGTAGAATTCAGTGGTATACAGAGGAAAGGTAAATGGTGCAATATGAAAGTGAATGAAGGTAGGCATGGGAAGGTAAGTTAGACAAGGAAATACGGGCAGTGATAAGTAACAGTCAAGACCTTTCAGAAACATCACATGAAAACCTACCATTGTAAAAGCTTACTAAATAATGAGCTTAAGTGAAGTTATCTCATAAGGCTCCCAGTGTTGGAGCTGGAGAAACACTTCAGCACTTATGAGCGCTGGCTGCGCTTACCAGAGACCCTGAAGTCAATTTGCAGCACCTATATGGTAACTCACAGCTATCCATAACTTCAAGTCTAGAGATTCAATGCCCTCTTCTGGCCTATTCAGGCACCACAGTGCATTTGGTACACAAGTAGAAAAAAAACATCAAAATACATATACATTTTTTTAATACCAGTGCCAGGTATAGGTTACCTCTTTTGGAGTTTTAACCAGTATGGTCCCATAAACTCAGAAATATTATAGGCTACTGTTAGTGTTTATCCTCCAGAACTTGAGGTAAAACCCTATTTTGAAGATACCTCTTGCCTGAGTCATAGAACATGGATAAATCAAATGCTACTGACCTGACGTTTCATCCCTACTGGCTAGCTTTTATAGTGTTAGAAGATGTTGCCTATGCTATCAAAGGAGAAGAGTAATCATAAATAAAACTGAGCTCTGAACCCTGCCAGCTATGACAATCAGCTTGGCAAGATATGTCCACTGATATTATAGGACTACAAATGTTATAGGTATAACAACTGATTTCTGCTAGAAGTTAAGGCCCACGCTACATGAGGGCATGTTAATTTGAGTCAAAAACCTATGGCTAGACAAGTCATAGGATCTGGGAAGAACCTACTACCATTTTTCTGTAAAATGCCCACAGTGTTACACAAACTCCTAATGACTCAACTCTCATCAGAGAAGCTTCCTTATTCAGTAAATGATGACTAACACACATGTTCCACAAGTGGTTATGGTCCACAGACTAAGAGACTAGAATGTTTGGCCCTAAATGGGACATCTCTATCATACACCCTCATCCAAAGAGGTTCAAGGACTACGGTGGAACATGGGGACAAAGAAAATGTATGAGTCAGAGATGGTGATTGGAACAATGAAAACAGTGTTTTTCAGATATATCCTTTATGAAATATTCACAAGACCTGAGCAATCTCAAGCCAGACAAAATCCCAGAGTAGAAAGGGGAGGAAGATAGGAAATCCTACTTCTAAGTGAGGCACTATTGACAAATGATAATTGCTGGAAGATGGAGAATCAATTTTCTTTAAGAGTGTGGCCTCTTAAAGACAACTGTGCCAGTGGACCAGATCAACTATAAAGGACAGTCACACACCCAAGAGTATATTTGCAGCACAAGTTGGAAGTGATTGGTTTGGTTTGGTTTGGTTTGGTTTGGTTTGGTTTGGTTTGGTTTGGTTGTTTGTTTAAAAAGGACACAAATACAGATGAATGAAGAAGGGGAAAAGAAGTGGATATGGTAGGAGTGTGAGAAGAAGCGTAGATATAATAAAAATAATCTGAAATTGTTAAAAGTATTTTGAAGGAGGGAAGAATAACATGAAAAAGAATTTGCTAAGCATCTTATATTTATATTACTATATATCTAGCTTGAACACATTTCACCTTTTCAAGTTGAATTATTAAACCAAAGGGGATTTTACTATACTTTACAGTTGTTTATACAAATGTACTTTCAAATCCCCATCACTGGAGGTAGATTTAGCTAGGAATTTGAATCTAAGTCCACAAGGATGCTTAAAGACACCTTGCCTTAATCTGGATACTTACCACTTAGGGAAGACCTGTGTTACAACCCAGATGACTGAGAAAGGAGCTAGGCTTGAAAGAGTGGGGACTTGATTCGCTTAAGTAAGCATGCTAAGTGCTATTCTATTTTTGTTTGTTCTGTTATGTGTTATTTCTTTAATGTAGAAAACATAGGTGTCTCAGCTCCACACTGAACCACAACTTCATATGAATGAATATGACAACTTCATATGAATTAGTATGCATATATATTTTAGGGCCTTTCACAAATGGACACTTCCTTATAGAACCCAAGAGGAACTGGGCAATTTCTGTACTTATCAAGTATCTTGAATACTTATTTAATTCTAACAATACATATTTAAGTAACAAACAACTGTAATTAGATTTCTACATCTGGGGGGGGGGAACTTTCTTCTGTTGTTTAGTCGATATATTACTTAGGTGGTGTTAGTAGGCTGATCCTGATATTTCTCTTTAAAGAGATTCTACATGTAAAATAAAGTCATTTTTCGGTAGATAGCAGTCTCTTCCCAATAAGCTTCCATGAGCACTCCTTTTACATGTTTTCTTTCAATGTTCACCTTTATCTTGGAGAGAGTAAAGGCTTGCAAACTATTATCTAGGCTCAAAACAAATATAAAAAGATCAAGAGACTAAAGAAATTTTTAGTAGGTGATGGTTCTAAGTTTAAAAGCACCAGTTATAGACATGAAACAAAACTAAAATCTAGGGTGCATACCAAGAGACAGGAAACACATCTACCAAAGACAACTTACAATGGTGTCAGCACTGGGCAGGAGGAGCATTTTGGTGAATGCAATTCACCAAACAGAAATTACTTCTACAATAGGCCTGATCCCAGCCTGATAGTGAACCTGTGCTACACCTTTGCAGAGTGGAATATTCTAATATTCACAATTAATGATATTTAACAATGAAGAATTGTTGTAGTCAGTGTCTCTGCTGTCATATCATTTAGTCCAATCATCTTTAACTCCTTAATGTAGATGAACTGAAATTTATTCGTTATTCATGGGTAAAGCAAGAGAATCATAATTTCTTAAGATTTGCATATTTTCCTTTCTTTCAACATGATCTGTTGCTAATCTGTTGCTAATCTGTTGCTACTTTTAAAAAGTAAAAAAGTCTGTGATCTAACCTTATACCAATATGACATCATCGCATTCTGTATCACCTCAGTTCTGAAACACTCTGTTTCAATTGTTCATAAAATTATTGAATTTCTAGGAGAGTATTTTGCTTAAATTCATCCATTCTCTTAAGGTTTACAAATTACTCAGTCTAAACATGTAATAGATAAAGCATGTTCCTCCATTAAGACTTGAACAGATATTGCTTATGATGTATATTTAGAAGAGTTATTAGAATAATTTAACTGTTTATGGATGTAGTAAGAAATACCAAGGTACAGTGAAGAACCAAAATTACTTTCAATAGTTACTCCTAAAGAAAAGCCCAGCTCATATCAACCATAAAGTCTAGAAAAGATCTCATCATTAAATGACAAATTAACACATCCACTAACAGTGGTTCTTTCTGTGTGCCATACTCCTTGCTTCCAGATAGAAACACTGAGATGAATGAAGTACATCCCACATTTTTTAATGACTTGCTGTGTTCTGAAAACAGAAGGAAAAAATAAGTTGTATTAAAATAGACTAAGCACTATAGAAATGCTCAGAGAGAAAATAAGATCTTCTGATATATGGTCTTCTAAGTTATCTCTTCAGGTACCTAAAAAGAAGGAAGAGAGGGAAGAGGAGGAAGAGGAGGAGGAGAAAGAAGGAGGAGGAGAAGGAAGAAGAAGAATAGAAAGAGGAGGAAGGAGGAGGAGAGAGGAGGAGGAAGGAGGAGGAGAGAGGAGGAAAAAGGAAGAGGAAGGAGGAGAAAGGAGGAGGAAGAAGGAGCAGGAAGTTGCCACCACATGAAACTGACAGCTCTCTCTCTTCTTCTAACAGGAGAGACTGCAACCCACCATCCTGTCAGCACCATATTCAACTGCCTTGGGCATCCAGCCTTATCAAGTTTGTTCCTTTTTCTCCTTCTCTTATGCCCTCTTTTCACAGATTCAGGTGGGTGCTGTATGTTCTTCTCCAGACTCTCATCTTCAAATGATGGCTATGCTTACAACTGACAACCATTCTTGATGTGACGACATGAAGCTGAAGAACCAAAGCATTTATCATCAGGGACAGTAAGTTTTAGGGATCTGCCTATCTCCACTCCTAAACACTGGGCTAAAGGCATACACAGACATACTCAGACTTTTACATTGATCCTGGGGTACTGAACATGTGTCCGCAGCATGCAAAGCAAGTGCGCCTGCCCACTGAGCTCTCTTCCCAGGCCCCACTGCATTTCTTGCAGGTAACAAACAACTAGATCTTATTTGTTGTTTTTCTCCACCAGACTGTAGGTTTCACTTAATCTTTTATGTGCAGTGTTATGATGGATACGTATGACTTTTTCCTGACATTTCATTGTTTTTCCTACATTTTGATATTCCTAAATTATCAGTTGGCCATCTTTCTTGCAGTGTACTTATTCCTTCATTTGCTTGCATGGCATGCTCATCTTTTCTTTCTTCATGTAGAATTCCTTTATATATCTTCTGAATGCTTTGTGTGTGTGTGTGTGGTTTTTCAAGACAGGGTTTCTCTGTGTATCTCTGGCTGTCCTGGAACTCAGTCTGTAGATCAGACTGGCCTCAAACTCAGAAATCCGCCTCCCTCTGCCTCCCAAGTGCTAGGATTAAAGGCGTGCGCCACCACTGCCCAGCTCTGAATGCTTATTAGTTCCTTTGATTTGTGATTTTTCTGTATCATTTTCACTTCTTCTTGGACTTTGTTTTAAGTATAAATTTTCTGGATATACTAATACCATTCTTTTCCAGGGCTTGAAATAAATTGTTGAGTGTTTCCTGGACTTTGGTGTTTCTCTTGGGAACTGCTTTTACCCTGATGGCTTTACTGATATGTAAGTGAATTTGCACTTCTCACTTTTGGCTTCAATATTTATTTCTCATTCTATGCTCTATATTTGAACCACAAAATTGAGAGCAAATGTTCTCTTCTGACTTTTTCTGTTTAGGTTCCTAAATACCTCCTGTAATTGACTACCAACATCTTACCAAAGTTTGGGCAATTTTCTATTATTTCACTAATTGGCTTTCTATGCTTTTAGTCTGTAATATAACCTCCTATACCAAAAGTCCATCTTTGATCTTATGCATCCCATAGGTCTTGCATGTTCTGTTCTAATTTTTTCCTGCTTTCTCTAAATGTTCCAATTCATCAACCTATCTTCACAACCTCAAGTCTCCCTTAGTTGTCTAGACTGTGAATAAACTATATGGCCTGAGATTTTTCTTTATTTGGCTCATTGAGCTTCTCCCTTCCAGGTTTCCTATTTGGTTCTTATTCTCAGTCTCTCTCTGTGGTGGTTAATTATGATTAGTAGCTTAGTAGGATTTAGAATCACTATGGACACAAATCTCTGTGTATGATTCTTAGAGATTGCCTGGCTTAGGCTAATTGAGATGAGAAGGCTCACCCTAAATATAGGCTGGGGTCCTGAGATGAATAAAAAGGAGATAGAAAGCTAAGCACCAGCATTCATCAGTTTCTGCTTACTAACTCTGGTGGAAGGTTGACCAGCTACGTCCTGTTTCTCCCACCAAGACTTCCTGGCCTTGGTGGACTTTATCCCTTGAAACAATGCACAAAAACAAATAAAAGAAGTAATAAAAATAAAACTATATCATCTTTCCTCAAGTTTCTTTTGTCAGGTATATTTGGCTTGTTTTATTTTATCTTTCACCAATGAGAAAACTAAATTTTCTGACTCTTTGTTGAGCTTCTTAGCTATGCCCTTTATTGTCCTCTTTAACTTACTCAACAGATTTTCTATTTTTGGCATAGGGGGAATTCACTGATTTTTTAAAAATAATTCGTTTGAATTATTTATCCAAAATATTATCCATTTCAACAATTTTAAGTGAGATGCTGAAAGGCTGCGATCTTTCAGAGTTTTATTGCCTTACTTTTCATGTCTGCTGCATGTTTACATGGGATTAGTATATGTGTTGAGATGGATTCCACTGCCCCTTTCTCATGAGAGCCTTCATAGGGAACAGCCTTCTGATGGTACTTCTATGGTATTGAATTGTTCTGAACTGATGAATGAATTTCCAGTTGGATCCTAGAACAGATTTCTTATTACTTCTTTCGATGGTTACTAGTATATTACAATAAAACACATACTGTATCAGGACCTGAGGTCCTATTTTCTCTTAATTGTCACAAAATGAGAGAATTGCTTGCAAATATCTGTCTGTTGTGTTACAGACAACAAAATATAAGCAGTACTTTCTTGATGATTTCTCTTCTTGTCTTATCAACAAAGTGTGATCCAAAAGATTATGGGAGTGATCTATCCTGTAGCCTCTCATAGGAGCGTGTAACACAGCATCTGCTGTTTGTGTAGGTTGAATGTCCAAAGTGTACCTTTAGGGTCCCCTGGACATGCCTAAATTTTGGATCTTGGCCACTGCGATTTTTTAACCTATAAAGTACATTTTGTATTTCATGTGGAGGAAGAATGTGTGTTTGGCAAGATATACTAACTCTTAGCTAGGCTGAGAGTATAACGTAGCTGCAGAACATCTTCACAGCATGCTCAAAGTCTCGAGCTTACTATCAGCATTGTGTAAAAAGGGAACGACAACAGAAATGGCAAGAAATAGCAATAAGCTAGATACATAAATAAACTAAAAACTGAGTACTAATTACAACATCCACCAATCTAACAATGACAACATACATGAGACAGACAAAAATAACACAAACCACAAAGACATATTTTTATGCTTTTGAAAAAATTATTAAAAGAAGAAAGTGGAAAAAATGGGTCACAGAATTAAATTACAATATTCAAGAGTTAAGAGGGAAAAATGAAAAGTGAAAGTTACATTTAAGAGAGAGAGAGAGAATCTGTGGCTGACACACTGGCTCAGCAGGTAATGGAATTTTCCTAGAAATCTGGGTTTAAACTCAGAACCCACATAACAGTGCAGGAAGAGAACTAATTCCACAAAGTTCTCCTCTGATTTCCACACATGAGTCATGGCACACACCGACACAGATACACACAAAGACACACACTCAGAAAGATACACAAACATACACACATACACTTGTACAATTGTGAGAACAGTGTAAAAAGTAACAAAACATATAAAACAAAATAAGAAAATGAAGAAATTCACCTATCGACATGCATACATGTGTGTTCAAATCAGTCAGCAATTTTTTAAATAACCCAAAGCCTCAGTGAAATAAATGAAATATTTTCTATTTATTTACTTATTTATTTAAAAGAATTGTCTTCTCTAGGGAAGTCTTTCCAGCAAGCGTAGATGTTCACTGAATCTGTCAACATGAGCTTCTTCCTATGTCTTCCTGGGTTATATACCCCAAGAAGAGCAAAGCTGGAGAAATTAAACCATTTTTTGCCATGCTTTTCTCTGGGTCCATGTGAGTGTTTCATACCTCAGCAAACTGAAAAATTTTGGATCTGGTTAATGCAAGGTACTATGCTACTTACTTTTTTCATTGCTGTGGCAAGATACCTGACAGAGACAATTTAAAGAAGGCTGGGATACTTTGCCTCCCAGGTTTAAAGTGCTTCATCAGTCATTGAGAAAAGGGATGGCAGAGTTTATGTGCTGTAGAGACACCTCAGATCTCAGCAGATGAGGATGTAGGCTACATCAGGGAATGCTGGTGATTCTTTCTAGCCTTTTATACCAGTAGTTCTCAGTATTTGGCTTGCAATCTCTTTTGGGGGGTGGTCAATTAATTCTCTCAGAGAGTCATAAGACAATGGAAAATGCAGATATTTACATCAAAATTCATAACATTAGCAAAATTATATTTATGAATTACCAAGAAGATTGTTTTATGGTTTGAGGTCACCATACCATGAGGAACTGAATTAACAGTTCACAGCATTAGGAAGGTTAAAAACCACTGTTTTATGCAGTCCTGGCTCTAACACTTGAAATATTGCAGTCCACGCCAAGAGTGGGTTTCTTTTTCATTAAGCTATCACAGTAAAACTCTACTGCAGACAGTCTGTGATATGACTTCGATGTGCTTCCAAATCCCAGCAAGTTAACAATGAAGATTAACTAAATCATCGGTAGCATAGAAACAAAGTTCCCTTGGCTGGAATTTGCTGTGTTCAGAATAGCTTAAGCCCTCTTCAGGGGATGGCTGATACTGAGTTCAGCTACCTGTTGAGGCAGGTGCTCTTTTGAAGTAAACACAGAATGGAGGACAACAAATTTGTAGGTTATATTGGGCACAACAGTTCTTGACTTTGCATCACCCACCACTCTGGTTTTGTGAGGCTTAATATTGAGCCCCTACATGCAATCCCTAGGACTAGGTCAGTGTCCCAACCACTAGCTAGTTACTGGAACTACAAGTTGTAAAGAAAAAATATACAAATCCCATTGCATACATCTCAATTAGTTTGCTTCAATGGTCTTGGGTCAAAAGAAACACAGTGCCTGGGACTATATGGTAATACTCCCTATGAGTTCTAAGGAAGAAGCAAATTAGGAGCTCCTGAGTTCCAAAACTGGAAATGTATCAATTCTATGCTAAAGATTCTACTAGGCTGAACTTCAGGATTGTGAAAATTTAGAAAATTGTAGACTATGATAGCAAAATTACCTTGGCCTATTTTTTTGTTTCCTTTTATGGCCTTCATTTGCTACTCCATCTGTCGAACCTAATATTCTTTTGACTATCAGTTAAAACCTTTGCAATGTATTTTTTATCAGACCACAAGCTTACACCAGTCCTAAACTAAGCTTATCATGGGTGGTAACTGAAACTTATAATGAAGACTCCCTGCTTTCCTCTAACCAGCCTGGTCTTTACCATTGTATTTGGAAAATGCCTTGATTTATGACTTACTTTGTTTTCCAAGTATTAACCTATATAATAGATATGTATATGTGTGTATATGTATACCTGTGTACACATTTATATTTATGTATATATTTGTATAATATATATATGTATGTATGTATGTATGTATGTATGTATGTATATACATATATAATATCCTCTTTGATGGTAGATGTATCCAGAGAAACCTGAGTCTACGTATGCAGTGTATGATCACTAATAATACCTGAAGAACAAACTATTGTTTATTCTTTTTGAGGTGTTTCTTTGCATTGACATTGTCTATCCCTACTGAACTGCAGCGGACACTTCCCATGTATTAAGTAATTTTTCTCTAATTGTGTGGGCTCTAAACCACCTAGAACCACAAAATGTTGCTTTCTACTAATCTAATCTTCTCTCCCACTGTTATTATTTGAGTTGCTTGAGACTGAGTAGTTTATAAAGAAAAAAAGATTCATTTAATTTATGATCTAAAGGCAGAGAAGCTAAAGGTTACTTTATCTAATGAGAATCTCTTGAATCATAACATGGTAAGGGATACAAGCAGAGAAACAATCATGTATGTATAGAAAAAATACTTTTACAGGACAATGTGGGGAGACGCCAGTCTCACTTTATAATAACCCATACTCCCCTATGCTTATGGTAACTTTTATCAATTTCATGAGAGTAGAGACCCGTTGATTCCTTCTAGAAGGAGCACTACCTAAAGATACCTAACAATGCAAAATCTCATGACATAACTCCTGTCCAAAGAATGTCCTGGCAATCAACATTGGCATTTTGGAGACTAACAAATAAAAGCTGCAGAGATCTGGGAATCATTAAGAAAACTAGGAAATTTCATTCTGATAAATACTAAAATAGCAACAAAAATTTAACTTTCTCTTTTAAAAAAATCCCTATTTCATCTTTTAAGGTATAGGGAGGCATTCTGGAAATAAACACAGCAACTTCTCCAACAGAAATAGTCCTGTTTTGTTCCCACATTAGGCAGAGGTTATCACTCTAACCTTGTGATGTTCTTTGAGATAGAGCTGACTGGAAAAGAGGATGTAAGTTATCAATGGGAACAATATCCAAACAGCTTGTTTCAGCTCCAACTTAGAACAGAAAATGCCAAAAACAACATAAAAGGGAGGTGAGGACTAAAAGCAGGAAGAAGATGAGCAATGAAAAAGTATTGAATTGATTTTGAAATCTTTTATGAAGGCAAGTTAACCATAAAATATGCATTTTCCACTCACACCCTTAATTCTGTCCTACATCCCATACTGATATAAATAGTTTCAGGTTAAAAGTGGCCAATCATGAAGATTGAGTCAGAATTCCAAGTCAGTGTCATGGATGTCTGGAAAATGCACCATGATTAACCTGGGAAACTAGTGAACACAAGAAAAACTCAGGCAGTGAAGTTATCCTCAGAGGTCATTAACTACTTATGAAATTATTTATTCTATGGTGAAAATATCTTGTGACATACAAGGGCATCCCAAGCATAAAGTATTAGAATCTACCAGGGAAGGACATTATTCCATAGAAGCAATTAGAATTCTTTAAGAGTTCATCAGCAGTACTGGTGAAATTTATTGAAGCAAAACATCTCTTCAATTGTTGTTTTGTAGGTGTAGAATGGTTTGCTTTTAAGCCCCATATGCTCTGTCTGCCCAGGCCTTTAATTATAACTCTGAGTCAGGAGAGTTGTCCACTATCACTTGAGCATGACAGTATTCATCCATTGTCCAACTTTTTTGAAAGGCTCAGGGCATTTGTCCTTAGTGTTTATCAGTCTGTAAGTCCTCTCTTCTCCCTCAGACTTTCCCTCAGATTCTGGCCCCATATCAAGGACCACATGAATATCATAACTTAAGAAAGAAAATTAAAGGATTATGGTGGAAGCCAAAGTAATAATAATCTAGGTAAGAGCACATAGTGATGGAAGTCAAAAGAACTTGCTAATTTAATCCAGAATTGAATAAACTTGCTGTGTAATTATAGGAACTTCGACCACATGTTGGGTCTTGTTCATATTTGGAGGAAACAGCATGAGCTTATAGTCTGTGAACAAATTCCTTCCAACTAAGGAGGAGGAAAAGGTGTCTCTGATATTGATCAAAATCTCAAATAGATGAAAGAAGAATAAAACAATTTGTGCAGGTAAGGGGGTCTCAAGACCAAATATACTGTGGCTTTAGTAGAATTCTTCTCTACCAAGCTTCTTTTCAATCCCCAAGAAGCAGAGATCTTTGAGTGCTCTGCTATAACGATTTGCAAATGCAAGCGGACTCACTCTGAAGTAGTCATATCTGGTGATACAAGAGATAACAGTAGACAGTGTGTGCACAGTCCACCTTCAGAACCGAGGAGCTCATCCTCTTAGTGAAAAGTTTGGTTGCTGACAGACAACTGGTGTGTTCCACTCCAAATATCCTAAGGAAACTATTTCTTTTGCTGTGACATCCCTTTTGAGATAGCAGATTATAGACAATGCCTGGTCATTGCAAGCAAATATCACCTCTATCTCTACTTAGACAAATGTAAAGGAGCATTTTAGTTCCAAATCTCTAGATAGAATAATCTGAGGCCTCTTATTTAGGTAATAGAGGTTGCAATGTCAGATAATAGAATGCAACTGAAATAAATCTCTTTAAAGGGGACATTTAGTAAGTTTTACAAAAATATTTATTAAAGTTGTTATGCAGACAGGCAATAAGTTAAGTATCATGACCAGCTGGAAATGTAATCTGTGATTGTGAGATTTTAGTTTGATCTCGAGGATGCATCTTCATGGCAAGTAGGATGGAATGAGGTCTGCAGAGTCACCTTGTAATATTTCAAGGTTGAGCAAAGCACACCAATTTGCCCAATGATTATCTTTGTTATTGAGTTCTTTTGTGTGTCATTTACTTGTTTGTTTCATAGGATCTTACTCCGTGGTCCAGGTTGCCCTCAGACTGAAGATTCTCCTATATAAACTCATGTAATCCCATGTACTGTGACTGCAATTATGAACCACTAAACCATGCTCCATAATTATGTTTCACTTTAAATACAAGTGTTATTCAACTACCTTACAACAAGTATTGTGTGTCTAAATTATATGTCAAAATAGGGGATACATTTCCTAAGTCATTGTTAAAATGCCTCTCAGGGATGCCTGTTTTCATAATGGTTAACTATTCTGAAAATGTTTCATGTGCTTAGGTTTCTTACTTACCTTTTAAACCCTTTGAAAACTATATAAAGGTCTTGGGGTTTTCTGACTAACATATGGTGGATGAATCTGTTGAGCTTCATGGAATAGAATGGTTTAGTTCTTGCTGTCTCACTCTCCATATATTTCCACTATTATGAATTTGCTACTCCACTAGAGGATGGGTGCTTGATAGTAATCAACTGTAAAATTAACGAACACTGAATTCCATTATCAAATTATGAGATCCTAAGTGTTCGACAAAGAACCCAGAATTGACAGATGAAGTGTCAAATGGAGACAGATTGTTTGATTTCTTAAGAAAAGAAAAAAGTATATAACAAAAGGAAATGGAAAAAATGGACAGAATTGTTTATTCTGAATGTGGGCAAATAAGAAATTTAACTAATGACTACTATAAGAAGGAAAGAATTAACAGGGACAGTAGTTGCCTTGGTACTGATGACAGAGTTATAGAGCCTGTTTCCCTTGAGTCCTTGAGGATACTTGCTTCAAAAAACATGCTGGCATGTTGAAACTGCCTCAACACACAAACAAACAAACAACACACAAAAGAGCCTAGTATCAATGACAATCACTGGGAAAACTTGCTTGCTTTGCCCAACCTTGAAATGTTACAAGTTGAAGCTGTGAATGCTAGACTGATACAAGGAGAGTCACTATCAACAGGTCAAAAACTAGGAAAAGGATGCTAAAACTATTAGTATGAAGTCAAGTAGACAGATGGCTAGTATGGAAACACAAAAAAGGAAAATGTATTGAATCTGGAATAGGAAAAGCTGGCACTAGGAAGCTGGCACTTGAGAGGTGAAGCTGGAGAGAGAGAGAGAACACAGAGCATCTGCATAAAAATGTCTTAAAAGCACCCTACTTCCAAACTAATAGGGAGTCTTCTAGACTCCAAGCTAGAAGAAAAAATATGAACTGAATCAGACTTCACGGCTAAGTGAGCTATAATGGCAACTGGCCTGCCATGGCATGCTTATTGGTGCCAAATAGGTATGGATGTCATGAGAGTAACTATCCACTTTCTGATTGGGGTTCTGCCCAGTTCCCAAGAAGAAACTCATATCTGGCACCATTATCAGGACCAAAGGCAAGACAGACTATCCTACTAGTATTATTCTGCTAAATGAACAGTGTTAAGCCAACCGCTAATGACTTATCATTATTATACCCATAATGTATCTCTTAACCTTCTTCAGATAAGCTTTTTTTCCCAGTAGGGGGCAATTAACACAGATATCCATAATTCATGAAGGGGCATGAAATAAGATAACAAATGTTCAGTTCTAGAAGGGACATCTATATCATATATCCCTCCTAGGGCTCAGAGATCATTGAGAAGAGGAATAAAAAAGATAGTAAGGGCCAGAGGTGATAAATGAGTACAATAAAGCAGCATTTTCTGACTGTAGAACAGTTGCATATTTGAACTTAAAGTACTGTGTCAACATGTCTAAGACCTGTGCAAGCTCAAACTAGAGGAAAATTCCAGTACGGAGAGGGGAGGTGAGAAGCTGAGAGGCTATTGACAACTAATAGCTATTGGGAGAGGGAGAGTCAATTTTTTAAAGTGTGCGGCCCACATAGGTCCTCCATACTTGAGTAGAAGAACACATATCCAATAGTGGCAGATACAAACTGTACTTAATTGGTTTAAAACAACAACAACAACAAAAAGAGGACATGAATTTGAGTGGGTACTGAAAGGGTAGTGGATCTGGGAAGAGATTGGGAAGGAAAGATGAATACGATCAAAATACATGGTATGAAATATTCAGAGAACAAATAAACTGCAAAATAAAAATAAATAAAATTAAAAATATAAGAGCTGAATCAGGGAATGAAGAAAGGAAACTAGAAACCCAGAAAGGGCACAAAAACAAAGGGCCCAGTAAACACCTCTGGGGGAATGCCTGGAGACAAACCATCAACAAAACGGAATAGAAGGATTCTTTGTATTAGAATTAGCTTGACGTTTTTAACTGCATATGTTAACAAACTCAATATTCATTAGTTAAAGTAGTAAAATGAGAATGAAAAGTATGAATTTAGAAGTGCCACATAAATTATAAGGTATAATAAAAATATTTTCCTTAGATTTTTGTAACAATGTATGATTTTTTTAGTACTCCTGTGATTGTTACATTCAAAGTTAATAGAAACTAAATTCCAACTGAAAACTAGTAAAAAAAAAAAAGTTTTTTCTTCATTCAATATATATGGATGCCTAAATTGTTTCTGTAAGTCCATATACTACAGACTTTCAAATTGCAGCAAAGTTTTGGGAATATAAATAGAGAGCTTCCTAGAATATACAGTACCCTAGGTTACAAACACACATACAGAGAGAGAGAGAGAGAGAGAGAGAGAGAGAGAGAGAATTTCACAGAAAAGGAATCTATTTATAAGTAGTTGCTGTGTAAATATGGCATGGCCTGTACTTTAGTGGAGTAAAGTATGTTTCAAAAAGGAAAGTGTTATCTCAGCCATGTGATGATTTGTAGCTAAAATTTAGCAACAGGATAGAAGAAGCAGTTCAGTTAGAATCCAGCCTTGATCTATTCCCAGAACAAATAAGAAAGACATTAAGATTCAGAACAGCTTCAACATTAGGGAAATTACTGTTCATTGAAGTAATTGTGGAGCCATGATGAGCTGGGTAGGAAAAGTCCAAGGCACAGGAAAGCCAAGGGTGCCAAGTTAAGGAGACTGAACTTGATATTAAAAGAAAAATGAAGTGAAGAATTAACACAGTAAGTTGGTCAGTTGAGTAATCTTACCCTTACAAGGAAGGGCTTAGTGAAATAGAAATTTTGGTTTTAAAGGAAATAAGGAAGCCACCTAACAGGTCTTCCACAATGGCACCAAAAACTAGAGGACTGCTGGATATGAGGATGGATGTAAAGAAAGAAAGGTAGAACAAAAAAAATGGGTGGATAGAAATTATCAACCTAGATAATTAGGAACTGGGCTGAGTATTAATGAAGGTATGGAAAAGCTCCATTAATTTTGGAAAATATGATAGGTTCAGTCATATCTACAATACTTCAGGATAACATCGAATGTAAACACTGTAGAAGCCCATGTCATAGAGCCGAAACAGGCAGAGGCAAAAGTATGAAAGTCAAGGCATAAACTCCTGAGACTTCTCCGTTTATGTCAGCTTAATTATGTTTTCTTGAGTCCTGGACAAGGGACAGAAGCTTTTGAAGGGACTTTGGGATTTTACTTCAAACACTTTAATCAAAATGAAAAATAAGAAATAGCTTCTGAAGTTAATTCCCATGGTATTCTTGGGTTCCCTATTGCTGTACCACTCCAATGTCAACTGCTAGAAAGAATGGTAAAAACCTCATATAAGAAGATTTATTGTCTGCAGTTTACAATGAAAGTTTTAGAGAAGGTGGACTGAAAATTTTCCCAGAGTTGACTAATTGCCAACCGCTTGTGTGTAAAATGCAATATAGAAGAAGACTTTCACAGTGAAACACATCATCAGTTCACCGTAGCCTCTTTATAAACACCTTTTTCTTTTTTTAAAAAAATTGGATATTTTATTTACTTACATTTCAAATGTTATCTTCGTTTCCGGTTTCTCCTCCGGAAACCCTCTATCCCATCTCCCCTCTCCTTGCTTCTATGAGGGTGCTCCCCCACCCACACACTCCCACCTCACTATCTTAGCATACTCCTACACTGGGGAACCAAGCCTTCACAGGACCAAGGGCCTCTCCTCCCATTGATACCTGACAAGGCCATCCTCTGCTACATACGCGGCTGGAGCCAAGGTTCCCTCTATGTATGCTCTTTGGTTGGTGGTTTAGTCCCTGGGAGCTCTGGGGGGAATCTGGTTGGTTGATATTTTTGTTCTTCCTATGAGGTTGCAAACCCCTTCATCTCCTTCAAACCTCTAACTTCTCCATTGAGGTACCCGTGCTCAGTCCAATGTTTGGCTGTGAGCATCCACATCACATCTATATTTATCAGGCTCTGGCAGAGCCTCTCAGGAGACAGCTATATCAAGCTCCTTTCAGCAAGCATGTCTTGGTACTTGCAATAGTGTCTAGGTTTGGTGTTTGTGTATGGGATGGATCTCCAAGTGGGGCAGCCTCTGGATGGCCTTTCCTTCAGTCTCTTCTCCATACTTTGTCTACGTATTTCCTTTAGACAGGAGCAATTCTGGAATAAAAATTTAGAGATGAATGAGTGGCCCCATCCCCCAAACTGGGGCCATGCCTAACTCTGGATATGGTGTCTACAGGTTCTCCCTCTCCTTTGTTGACATTTCAGCTAATCTCATCCCTGTTGAGTCCTGGGAGCCTCTTGCTTTCCTGGCATCTGGGGCTTGCTGGTGGCTAGTTTCCCATTCTCCATAGCTACACACCTCTGTTCAAATTCCTGACCTTCTGTATATCATTCTCATCTCCTCCCGCACCTGATCCTGCCCCGCTTCCCCCTCCCCTTCCTCACAATTTGCTGAAGGAGGCAGAGGCAGGAGGATCATGAGTTCATGAACACTTTTGTGGAAAACATATGATTAAAATCATGATTCTAGAGAGGCTGAAATTAATCCCATGAATGATTCTTTGAGAAACACCACTGTAATGAGCGGGAGGTGTAACCCACAAAGTATATCAGATGACACTGAGATGAGACATTTTAAAATCAAGATCCTATAGCTTCATAAGCTTAGAGCATTACTTTGCAAGACTTTGGAGTAACATGAAAAAAGATTCTATCTGCAGACGAATTCTGGTTTCTTTCTCCATGGGGCACTACTCAAGAGGGTGGTTTCGAAGTTCACAAGTATTTTTTTTAAACATACAAGTAAACACAGATGCTCCACCACAGCTTTCAGACATTGTCTGGCTGAGCTGGGGTAGGGCTGGTGGTGTGGTGGGTTGCAGACCGGCTTATCTCCTTAATAATATTTAGTATAGGGATTTTGACATATTTAGATTTTGTGTGTGTGTGACTTTGACGAAGGCACAGACTTATAGCTTAGTAATTATGACCTTCAGTTCCTCAGGCTTCTTGGTTAAAATGGTCCTGTTACTTTGACACTTCATATTTCTCTACCAGCCAGCATCCTCAGTAACTGAGAGTATCTTCATGTATACTGTAAACACCAATCTAAATAATCAGTAAAAGTTATTACTCCTATCCTTTAAATACCTTCCTCATCTTTACTGTGATTTTTTTTCCTTTTCATGGACTATATATAAGAAAACAGACTTTGCTTTTGGCTAAAGATAGAGACCAAACGCCTTCTGCCAGTCATTTCGCCAGGAAAGCTCCATGGAAACGGTTTAAAGGGAGATTCTGATGAGTCTTCTTGTGGTCAGAGTACAGCCTCTTCCTTTCACATTCTTCCTACTTCTTAGGGTTCAAAGCCTTTTTTTCTACAACCCATGGTTTCTGTCTCTCTCATTTGAGGTCTTATTCATCCAGCTTTTGAGGCAGGGTAGTGATATATTTCCACTAGGTTTCTTTCCAAAGATGAATCCCCCTTGTCTAGATTACATAACTTTTCCGTTTATCAAAAAATGATCATAGCATATAATCATGAAAGAAAAAAGCTCTGAGAAGGATAGCTTAAATTCATTCAAGGAAGTTTTGATTATAACCATTTTCTTCACCTTACCGCAAGTTAAGCCCATCGTTTTATTTGTGTCCCTGATACAATGGATATCTCTTTAATTCTCTAGCATCTGAATCTGGAGACTAGTTATAAAAGTCTCTGAGGGCTTCCAACCATACAGAAAGAATATTATTCAGTCCACAAGGGTCTGTTAAAAATGTAGTGTGCTACTCTCCTAGCATGTGGGAGGAAACCATGACCTGTGAAAGCAATGAAAAAGTACACGGTGCTTACTGTTAAAGTTATCTCAGATCTACTCTGTGGGAAGGAAACGACTCTGCTTTATTGTATTCTGCTCTCTGCAACACAGATTTTCCAGCAGTAGAGAGGAGTTATGAGAGGTCTAAACTTCTCTTCCTAATAGAAGATGGAAAATCCACAATACAAAGACATTAAGTGGTTTTCTCCAAGGGGACTCAAGTAATAAAGTCACTAGCTAAGAAGCTGTGAATAGGTACAGCATTTGTCTGCCTTAGGTCCATGAGTTTTATAGACTGTTCCATGCTGTCTTCCTGTCTAAAGCTAAGTTACAATTTGAGGATATTTCAATGATGCTTTACTAATGCAGTGCCTTAGTGAAACAATGGTGCAGGCTGTCCTGTTTTCATTAAATGCATTGGAAATGCCTGTTAATATATACAAAGTTATACATCAAAAGCAAAGCTGTAGTTCAAAGTTTCTCAAGTTGAAACAGAAAAGACAGATCATCCTGTATGCATGTTTTTTAAACAATCCTCCACTGTGTGTGTGCAACCAGTGACTCTTTGGTGTTAGGTAAATTGCCTTCTCCTAACTCTGCAGAACAACTACGAGTAACCAATTTTCCCATTAGCCACTCATCTGCCCCATTATCTCATACTTTATCCGTGCAATTTGATGAGCTATTATGCCCATCCTGGAAATCAGA
Organism: Grammomys surdaster; assembly: GCF_004785775.1. Taxonomy (NCBI): domain Eukaryota; kingdom Metazoa; phylum Chordata; class Mammalia; order Rodentia; family Muridae; genus Grammomys; species Grammomys surdaster. The sequence continues at coordinate 3,535,367 of NW_021604641.1, read as the reverse complement.
GAAACTTCAGAGAAAATTGCTTCCAGTAATTTGAATATGTTTCAGAGGACTAGAAAAAAAATGAAATAAATTTCCCTGGTCTTTCACTTTTCCTTTATCTTTGGCGATTTCTGTCGTTCTTTTCCTTTCTGACATACTATCCTTATCTGAAAGTGTCAACTAAGTCATTGAAAACTGTTGCCACTTAAGTGGCATCCTACAGCCTACTTTTAGTTGGTTTCTAAAACAACTTGTGTCATTTCACCCATGCTTACATAGTTAGTGAAAAACTCTGGACCTTTGTGTCTCATCTCTGTCTAAACCTGATCTTATCATAACACTAATACAGACCTGAGTAGTTTACTACATGGTAAGAATTATACTGTAACATTGGAAGGCAAAGTGACTTGCTGATTTTGCATTGCTTCTGATATAATGCATATCTGTTAAAAAGAAAAGAAAGGAAAATATCAATCAGCCTATCAACATTCAAATAACAGTGTTTTCTGTAATCTGGTCAGGTGACATGAAATTAGGAATAACAGAACTGTCCAATCCCTCAGGAAGCTAAACATCAAGGAAATAGAGAATTTCTCTCTCTACTCAGCAGCAGTTGTCCTCTACAGTCATAGGTGTCAGATGAAAGCAAGATGGGGCAATAAGAGGCACATAAGAAATTAGCAAGTCACTCTAGGGAAAGCTTTACATACAGAAGAAAAGAAGAATACACAGAAGAAATAGAAGCAGGTAGAAAACCCTGGGATTCTGGTGTTGCCATCTCATTTGATTTGTTGTGATATAAAAATCCTTCAGTTCTTTTCCAGCACATGCGTAGATTTTTATTTCCCCTTGAAATATCTGCTTGCCTACTGAAAGCTTTGCGTGAACGAAAAAAAAGTTTACATTCTTATTACTAATTGAGGAGTAATATAAGATCTTTCATTTGAGGTACAGGAGATAAAGTAAACCCACTAAACATTAGGAAGCAGGAACTCAAGAAGAGAGGAATCATTCCAACTTATTCTTATTCCCAGAATCCACAGGAAGTAGGGATGGCTTCTGGGAAACGCAGGACAGAAGAAGAAACAAGTTTCAGAGACATGCTTAAAACTTAGGGGAAGACACAGCTCCAAGAGAAACATGTACCTACTCATGGATTCTGAGAATGAACTCTGTGAACTGAATGAAATTATCAAAGAATAGTTTCAGAGACAGATGGATTAACACATAGAATGTTTGCTAGAATGAACATGGAATGAGCTTTGACTTTTGGTATCAAGACTGCTCATCCTCACATTGAAAAGAGATGAGGAAATAAATTTAAGAAATGAAAGATGACTTTGGTTGCTTTAGAGAAACCTCTTTCAAATGATAAATGGAAGTAGCTGAACTCTAGCCCCATTAAGAGTTCCTTGAGTTTTAAGGAGCAGGAAATTGTGGGACTAAAATCTCAACCAAAGTTATTTTCCCAATTTGTGTTTTATGAAGTAGAAAATATCTAGAAGTGTTTGCTGTAATACTTTCTGAAAAGGCAGTTCTTTTAAAATTCCTTGTGTAACTAAAACCATTAGTTTAGCTCCTGGTACCTCATAGAGATGTCAGGCACTCCAAATTTAGCCTAAGTGCTCAACCTAATAACCCATGAAAGGCATTTTTATGGAGAGAGGTGCAAGGAGGAAGGGAAGGAAGGAGGGAAAGGAAGTACATGATTCTACAATGTTGGCAACTTTCAAAAGATGTAACTTTCATGTTTGTCAAGTTAGCTTGTCTAAAGTACACATTTATTCAGTTAAACACTAATCAAGACCCTGGGATGAAAATGTATGTATAGCTATGATAGCTATGATCACCATATGTAGTTTAAATAAAAGATATTATCCTCAAGACTGCAGATGCCCTTCATCTGATCAGCTGAAAGACCTTAAGAACAAAATCAATTTATACTGATGAAAGAAGAAATTTCCCTCAAGACTTCTTATTCAACTCATCCCTGAAACTTCCAGCTTGCAAGCCTAGCTCAAAGCTTTGAACTTACAAGCTCCCCACCAAACAACAGGGCATGAGTCCTAGAATATATATATATATATATATATGTGTGTGTGTGTGTGTGTGTGTGTGTGTGTGTGTGTGTGTTTATATATGTTATATATGTTATATAAACATATATAACATATGTAACATATGTTATATATGTTTATATAACATATATATATATATATATATTTGTTCATAGATCTGTATTTTACTACTTGGACTCTATGGATGACTGATTGAAACTGTATAAAACTGTACAAACAAAAAGATTATGCTATGCTATTGGTCACAAGTTTGCCTAACACTGACCAAGTACAACCATTAGAAAGAAGCAATGGGATTCAATTACTTGATTCACTTTGAATCTGTCCATCATCTAAGAAATTAGGTAATTTTAGAAAGGAGTCAGGCACTGTGAAGGCATGCCAAGGCCAGTCTGATTATTACTCAGTCCTCATTTTAGACTTGAACAGGAAAGTAATCTTTCTGAAGAAGGATATCCTCCTTCATTTGGAACTAAAATGCATACCACAACCCCCTTAAATTATGAACACCTGGAAAGCAATAGAACTTTTTACCTGTCATAATAAACGACTTCTACACTTTAAAAATTGAGTAAATTTGCATCCCAAATGTTAGCAATTTAATGCATGTTGACTGCACACCATTTACATTCCAGCCCTGTACTAAGCTTTGGAGACACAGCCATAAATACATATAAAAATTCCTTTGCAGCAAATTGGGCAACAATTTACCTGAACCAGGCTTAAATGCCTGACAATGCTGCCAAGGGCTACACTGGAAAGAAGATTATCCTGGTTAAGTCAAACACAGTAAGTTAGCTATGTATTCCTTCAGTGCTCAGTTTGCCTTCTTACACATAGCATGCTTAACATTTTTGTGGGAATAGCCTGGATAGAATGCTCTGTTAGAGTGGACAAAACCAGCCTATGTCCTGGCATTACAACCAGGTACGAGATGTTTGGCATATTGCTTAACATCTCTGACACCCCAGGCTTCCCAACAGTGAAAGAAGAATACTTCCTAGCTGGCAGGATGTGTCAAATAAATGATGGCAAGGAAAGCTAGTTGCTTAGCGCCCAGCCTGTGGACCGTTAACAACAAACTAAGTTTTACAGACATTGTATTGCAAAACTCCACAGTTACTGGGGTAACAAAGGCCTTTAGCAAAACTATCCGACTCAAAGGAGCTTCCCGGCTTTATGACTTTTAAAATATGCTCAGACATTCTTTAACCCAAGGGGAAATCCCAACACTATAAAGAGAAAGTCACAAGAAAGATAATGTAAATACAGATGCTAGTTACGGGGTTCCTATAGACTCACAAGAATTACAGCCATGTAGACTTGGAAAGAGCACTGGAGATCACTCAGAACTCATTTCATATGAGTTAAGAAAAAAGCAAACCAACTTCTTCTAGAGCACAAAGTATGTAGCACAGGGAACACACCTCCCAGTTCAAAGATGCACATTATTCTCCGATTACCTGTAGTTGATAATTTGCACACCATGGTTACCACACAGGAGATAGGAGTGACCGACCTGCCCTGTCTCTCTTCTACCTGTCGTATTTTAGGCACCAATCAGAAGGCTTTCCCTGGGGTTTCTCCCTTCACTCAAAACACTTTTGGTCCAGATTTCTCTGTTAAAACATCATCCAAGTGGATGCTTGACAAGTAAGCATTTTGTCCAAGTTTACCCTACTTTCAAATGAGAACGGAATTTGAAGTCAGTCGAGATCTGGAAGACATAGTTTCCTGATTCCCCAAATCTTCTGTCTCTTCTACTTAAGTCTGATGTTCAATCCCTGTCCTGCCCAGTTCCAGATAAATTACTGAATGTTTAACTTGATCCTCCAGGGGATGATTAGAATCATACAAGTCGGGAGACTAAATAAGTAAATAAAATTCAAAAAACAGAAAAGGAAGCAGCAAAAGAGGGGTGGATGGTGAGCAAGGCGGCCCATAGAGGAGACAAAGAAGTACCAAGTAACTAACATATATGCATGACTGTGTCATAATGACCCATGACGTTAGTGCTAACCTAAAAATTAAGAAGATAGGAGGACAGCAATATATTATATTCTCAAATCTATGGATGAGAAAGAGATGGAATGAAATCATCCAGAGTTTTGTAATGCTGCAATTGAGGAGTGCCATGCTTAGGTCTACCTTAACGTGTGTGTTCCTACAGATAATGGGACAGGAATGTAGTCTGCCTGAGGGTGTGAGCAAGACACAGCTCCAAAAGAAGACACAGCTCTTAAGCATCTGTGACACACACTTCCTGTCAGTAAATTATTATTTTTTATTTCATTTTGGGAAACGTGAAGATCAGAGATGTTTTACAACCTGTCCATGGATTTTCACATCACAGAAGAAATGGTATTACCCAACTGTCTGTAAAAAGCCACCACTGTCATTTATTTCTCTTTGCTAATCAGGTATGTTAAATTAAAAAAGAAGATGGTAAAGGATACGAGAGGTGATATTTGCCCACTAAGAGTACACAGAAGAACCTTGCTGTGAGAGCTAGGAAACAGAGAGAATCTGAGTAGCTTCCTCTTGTGAACACAGTTTAACTCTTATGATAATTAATAGTTTTCCACATGTGATCATTTCAGAAAGAGTTCAGAAATGGAAACTTTAAAAATTTAGTTCTAAGTCACATTAGCCATATAAACTTGGGCTTGCTACAGGTTCTGGGCAAATCAATATATTTAATAGGGCACAAGTAGCTTTATTTACTTATGCATACTTTTTCTACTATTGTTAACAAATAAGAATATTTTGGACATGGAGAGAAACTAGAAGTATTTGAAGATGGACTTTTTGTAAAATGTTTGTAGGTTACTGTCTGATATTGACAGCAACCATTGGAGGGCATTGTTATAACCCAGAAAGAGACAAAGAGGGACATTGGGAAACCCTGTTACTATATATACCAAATAAAATGAAGACTTTGAAAAATGGGGTGGAGGTGGGAGCTTCTCTGATTCACCCATCATACTTTAAATAATCCAGGACTAGAATACATGTTTTGGGGGACAAGAATGTCTTTACCTCTTTTAATGTTGTTTGACTTTTTCTATAGCTTAATTACTCAAACCTATCTTTTTTTATTTTTCACATAATCTACAAGAGGTTTTCCTGTAAAGTGCATTCAATGGCCAGACAGCCTTCTGAGCCATCAGGTAGATGAGAGACATGAGGTCACACGTAACTACCTCAAATGACCACAGTCACCATTGCCCTCATCGCCACAGGATGTAGCCATAAGCTGCATGACTCCTTCCCTTCCGTCTGTGGTTATTCAAAAGGTAAGAAAGCACCAGCCATTGAGAAACTTCTGGAAAGAATAAAGAACAAGGGATGAGGCATCTTTTCCTCTTGAGTTCATTATAAACCAAAGAAAGGCAATGATCTTTCAGGGGTGTTAACCACCCCTCTTTCCTTCTCATATTCTGTTTTTACTGCCACCCACAGAACACATTTTATAAATAAGACTGTTTAGTCACTGGCTAAAAAGGAAGTACCTAAGGCTATTGGTTGCTTAATTATTTCATGTGTTAAAAGAAATTAATTGCAAAGCCTTATGTAATCCCAATAGATCATAAATTGACAATAGAGAATATTAATGCCACATATAAAGTTATAAACTTATAAAAAATAAAAACTTGAAGAGATTCTGATACTCTCTTTGTGAGCTCTTACAGCTACTAAAACATATATTAAACCCAAAGTCTGTTTTCCTCAGACAGGAGACTAGGGATGGGAAAGTCCACTTCAAATGTACACAGTAATAATGGTTGTAAATGATGGGCCCACTCCTACAACTTCTACTAATTGTTGCTATGTTACACGCATTCTTCCCGGCGTATGTTAGCCCTCTTCCAGCATTCATTTAAATCTCAGAGCCTCACCTGCTCAGGGCAGGAATTACACTTGTTCTTGTTCTCTTCTTTAATCAGCACCTACGTTTCTACACTGGCACTGATTCCTAATGACTACTTCTGTTTTTGATACCTATTAATTTTGGTACATTCTCTCAGAATTTTGCAAAATGCATAAAATTATTCTTCCACACAATACGACAGATGCATGTGAAGATATTTTATAAATCTGCTCTTTACTGAATTAACAACCCAAACTCATGTGCCCCCTCTGATCCCAAAGCCTGGTCCACTGGTGTCACTGTCTCTAGAAAGTGTCTCCTTAGTCAGATCCCAGTAAGAGAGTAACAAAGATTGAGAGCAGAATAATCTACCAAAATACAATGACCCTCTCGACACTCAGCCTCACATCTCTCCTGACCATGTTGTTTGTGTATATTCCTTTCTCATTTAGCCACATAATTTGCAGATTATATGATATCTATATATTATACTATAAAACAACCTTATTCATTTTCATACTACTTTTTGAAGAATTATATTTCTCTGTTGTTTGAACATGAATACAAGATTTTAATTTATTACTGCCTATTGTTTTTAGGTTATACTCCACGTTAATAAAATCATTTCCCTTTTTTGTTTTCACTTAAATTAAAGCTTTAGCTGATTCAGAGCATAATTGTGCTTATTTACAAGATACCATGTTTTGTTTTGATGCAAGCACATATTTTTCTATTTAAACAGATTTGAATCAGAAGAAGCACATCTACCTTACAGGGTGGTTACACATAAGAAAAAGATACTGTATATTTCCAAAAGCTTGGAGAAAGTTTTCATTTCTTACCACTTTTTATTCTTGACTTTCATTTCACCCAAGATACCCCTGCCTACACATGTACTGTCCAAAATATCAGTATTGAAAAACGCCCTTAAAAAGACTAGAGTTAAAGGAAATGGTCATGCTGAAAACAGAACTGAAAATCTAATGTCTATTTTTAGAGAAAGATGTCTAGCTTGCTCCAGCATGGATATGAGCAACCCCCTGCCATAGAGGAATCTCTAAAGTAATACTGTTGTTATGGATGAATGAAACCTTCCCTTTCCCCTCTGAAACACCACCCCTTCCACATAAACTCAAGAACAATAGACTCAAGGAGCCATTCTCTGGTACTAAGTTGAAGATTTTTATTTATAATAGACAATTAGAAAATCTGTTTTCCCATAGACCTGTATTATTTCTAGTTCTGGTGTTTGGTTGGTTGGTTGGTTGATTGGTTGGTTGGTTGGTTTGTTGGTTGGTTGGTTGGTTCTGTCTGACCTACACTGGTTAGAATCAACACATGCCTTCTTTTTTTTTATAATTTATTTTTTCTCAAATCGTAATTCATTCACACAGGGGTTATAAACACAGAAAGGCAAGATGTGAGGAAGGGAACGACACTGGAGTGTGGGTGTTCAGGGGGAATACAGATATCTTCAGAACCGGGTATTGGCTGGGTGAAGGTTCAAAGGACAAGTCACTATGATTCTGCCTATGACTCGCTTGACCTTATCTAAGTTGGTATTGTCTGCCAAGGCTACCTATTTACAAGGTCTATGGCTACTCAGGCTTGTAGATTTCCACAAAAGCTGCCTGTTTACATTAACTTATAGCCATCTGTTTCAATGTTTTTCCACTGAGACCCAAGACTTGGTGTTAGTATACATGTATGACAGCCCGATTGCTGATTTTAGGCCTATGGTTGATTTTAGGCCTTCAGTGTGTAATCAGGGCTGCCCCTGACATCTCCTCCCTTCTCTAAGTATAGAAGGACATGTCTTCTTCTATCTTTTGTCTTTATTGAGTTTGCCTAATTGTTAAACCATATCATATCACCTTAAACAGGATAAAATTCTTCTCATTGTAATCTAAGCTTAAAGCTTAAACTAGTCCATCTACTTAACAGATGCCAATTTTATCCTAAAGCAGGCAACACACTTAGAACTAGTGTATTTTTATCCATATCTCAGTATAGAAAGGATTGTAAATGAAATATAAAGTTATAAAAGGGAAGAAAGGAAAAAAAGAGTGGAAAGGTGAGGTAATGTGGCATCAGAATGAAGGCAAAATGGAGAGAAAGGCTGTGGAGTAGAAGCAAGACAGACTTAGAAATGTGTCTCATAAGAAGCAGTAAACTTCCTATGTTTTGATCAAAGTTAACTTTAAATTTGTTCAGTAAGAACAAAGCAGGGATGGGGAGAACTCATTGCCCCAGTTAGTTTCAATTGTCAACTTGACATGACATGGAGTTATCTGAAAAGAAATCCTTGATTGAGGAAATGCCCATCAGCTTACCTCTCAATACACTTGTGGAGAATTTTCTTAGTTGTGAGCTGGTATAGGACAACCCAGCCCACTGTGTGTGTACTATCCCTAGGCAGTTGAAACTAGAACTGCATAAGAAAGATGACTGAGCATGAACCAGCAAGGAGGATTCCTGTATTTCTGCTTCAAGCTCCTAATAGAGTGCTTGCATTGGTTTTCCTCACTGAAGGACTGTGAAAGTGGAAGTATTAGCCAAATACACCCCCTCGTAGCTGCTTTTGGTCAAAGTGTTTTTAATCACAATAACAGAAAAGAAATAAAAACACTCATTGATCTCTAAATCAAATGTGTCCCTAACCTACAAAAGACAAAATTGTTCAGAAGTGCATCTCTCCCTGGTCTTAAAAGCACAGAAGTGCTTCCAACTGAACTTATACATGAAAATAAAAATGATCAAGTGGCTCTCCTTTTAAATAAAAATGATACCTTGCGTTTCTCTATGATGATGTATCTTTTCTTTCAACCACGCACTCTCTTAAAAAATTGTGTTCTGCCCTTCTCACTTTACTCCCCTCTTACAATTCTGCCTGTGACACTAAAACCTCCATCCCCACAGCCTTTCTGAAACTGACCCACAAATGATGTCACTGTGTCAATGACTTCATACTAAACAACTGTTTCACAGTATTATCTGCCTCAGATGGGCCTGGATTCTCTCTCTTCTGCAAGTTATCCAGCACATCGCAGCCTGAGAAGATTTCACCAACAGCTGCCCTGGTGTGACAGCCTCTCAGCTCAAGTACCCACTGATATCAATCACACCAAGACTGACTGTGTCTTCCTGTTTCTAAGTGTTCATGTCCAGCATTTCTTTCTTCTCATATTTACTCTCAAGATCAGGCCTGACAAATGACAAGTTTGATTTCCATGATGTCTTCATTGTTCTAGTATCCGAATTCACATATTGAGCTCTGTGTCACACCACGAAGAGTGAAGCCTAAACCAGAATACAAAAGGAGATGCTCTCCTTTATTGGCTACTTACTGATGAGACATTGAAGTCTGCTTTGACCTTAAAACTAAACAACTGTTTTTATATCACTAGTACCTTATACTGACTTAATTTACATTTTATTAGCCCTATACACCCTGCCTAATTCTAGCTCTCCAAACTGACTTAACTAATTTCCTTCCTAGATTTGTTGTTTGTCTAGTTTGTAGGGTTCTGTTGGCAGCCTCTCTCCAATATCACTCACACTTATTTCAGAACCTGATTAGTGTGACACTTTGCTTTCAGCTTCCTAGTTTCACACACTGACTATGTTCACGTCTCAGATGACTTTAATTCCATGTTCTAAACATTATGGGGATTCAAGCCTACCAATTTTATCCCCTTGAAGTCTGTATTTTGCCCCACACAGCAAAGGACTGAAATTCTACTCTGTTTTTGATATATTTTAGAAAATGGACATTAAATACACTAAAGATAAATTGTAAAGAGTCAGGCTAATACTATATAATGATAACAGATCCGGGATGATTTCTAGTTATCTTCTCCCTCAAGAGGTTAAAATGCTTATTTTAATACATGATGTTATAGTTTTTTCTACATTATAAATAACAGTTTCAAAATGATCAAATTTCTACAAATTTTTTTAGCTAGTATTTTTATTTAAAATGTAAAAATTACATTTTTAGTTGAACAAATTAATAGAAAGTAACTATCATCAGAGTACAGAAGAAAATAAAGGGGCAAGTTTAATTTCCATGATAAACTTCTTTAAAATAGTACAGTTTTCTGAGCTAATCAACCTTCGACAATTGATTTTGAGATGTATTTCATTTCTATAATGTACAGACCATAAAGAAAGAGACCTAGATAATGTTTTCTGGTGGTTTCTACCTTTATTCAAAAACACTATTCCAAGTCTTTGTGATTAAAATACTAAATGGACCCTGAATTCCACCAATAGCTATGTGACCTAGGATAAATCATTTAACCTCTCTGAGTTTCTCTCATCATTTATGATATATAATAATAAATATATTTTTCTATTTGATATAGTGTGAAAGTGTATTAAGTAGTACATCTTACAAATAATGAAATTGTTTATAAAATTTAGCCATTAATTTATGAATAAATATAACCAACTAGGAATGAAGTCATTCAAGAATACATTGATTCAACTTGAAAAGGCCATTGTCATTAATAGCAGATGATTTCCTCCAGCCTTGGTTACTAATGAATGGCTAAGCTTGTTGCTGTAAATAAATGGGCACTAGGACGTTTCTTTAAAATATAAAATAAAACACACATGTGGCTTGAGATGAGACTTCTTCCGCTTTGTGGTCTCACATGTCTGACCACAGCAACTATTTTTAATCAGACTCTGTGCTTTTTAGTGTCATCCAACTCCACACATCAGAGTCATCATCCTTATGATGATGTAGAGATGTGTGACAATCTTTCCATATCCTTTCTGTTCAGTTGTTTATGGTTCCAACATGAACTTCTACTATGACAGTTTTGAAAACAGCAGAGTGAGATGGGCATAGACTCACTCGTTAACTCTACAAAAATAAAAAGGAGGTAGTCAACTGTCTTGATATAGCTTATTTAGCTAATAAACATGGGATGGTTCCAAAGACAACAAATTAACATTATTTTTAACTGTAATTCAATTAAAGTATTAAGAATGAACAGGACTTTTACTAGCCATTTAACTCTGTCTCTGATAACAATTCACAGTGAGTGTGTGCTGTCTGCCCCTCAGCTGCTTAAAAAAACTGATGGAAAAAAATGCTCAAATTAAGATGAACATGAGTTTGGCTAGAGTGGCTAAAATATCAATACACTGTAGTCATTTGAATGTCATAGAATGTCCCCAACCTAAAATCAGACATTTCTAAGTTCAAATCCCAACCATACAATTTCAAAGCATATAACCCTGAACAGGTTAATAATTTGTATTACTGGGATAGACAGATTTTAATAAGACTAAAGAGAAAATGGGGGGGGTGATGAGAGGGTCATAAATTAACAATAAGTACTAAATTGAAAAGCAACAAAAGTTAAAGACAAAGACTATAAAGGTAGAGAGGTTTACAAAGAGTGTTGAGAAAAAGCATCTCTGATGGTATAAGGAACATGATAGTACCTATGATCTATACTACATAAGACAGTGCCTTACCCTTCTCCAAAGAATACAGAACACTCATATCTAGAAACTATGCAGCTACACAGGCTGGGCAAGTTCACATCTCTTTCAGGCTCCAAGGTTGCAGCTCACCTTCTCTACTCTCAAACTATAGATCTCACTCAGCTCTCCTCAACGTTCCCTCTGTGAATAAATAGCATGGCCGGTGCAAATCTGCAGATATGCGTGAAGAGTGTCATCATGACTTAACATTGAAGCTTGCTTCTCTGCTTGTTCCTGTCACAGCACAAGATTATAGTCCCTACCTCATGGAATTTGGCGATAGCTATACAGTGTTAATCCCTAGCTAGTTTTCCCACACTGTAGCTATAGAAGATCAGGAAGGAAACTACTTTCTCCCAAGAGTATACTGGCCATCAGTTACGGTGGAACACAGTGACACCTAGTGGATAGCAATATATTTTGAACTCTCAAGTTGATGCAAGCAATTTTCAGTTCTCCCCTTCTCCTATAAATATTCAGTATTTCTTCTTGTGAATTCTGGAAGATTTGTAAAGAAATAAAATGTATACAATTTCCACTTACTATTAAAGAATGTATATTCTTAGAAGAACATTCTCCAGGAGAATTCACCTATTAATACTTCTATGAAAATCAGTCTTCAAGTGATATATCAGCTAGCAATCACAGTTTTAAGAGAAAGGCTTGGACTTGGACTGTAGCTCAGTTACAATGATTGCCTAGAACGCATACAACCCTGGATTCCACAAACAGCACCACACACCTATCCTGGTGGATTATGCTGGATTCTAACACTGGGGAGGTAGAGTCTGAGAGAATCAAGGCTATCCTTCAGTATATTGCAAAGCTGAGGCCAGCTTGAGATTACATGATATCCTGTTATTAAATTTTAAGGCAAAAATTTTTCAAATTCATAATAAATTTGTGAATTGAAACACACCAACACCAGCCCTCCAAGAATATAGGAATATGAAAAGAATCTTTTATCAAAATTGCACAAGGAGAAGCTGCAGATTTATGGTGTTACCTGTGCTACTTGTTCATTGGCTGTGTGACCTTAATCAAATAATGTGACCTCTCTGTGCCTTTGTTTTATATCTGATAACATAAGAAGGTTTAGATTTAGATGATCTTTCAGAGACTACTCACAAAAGATGGCAGATTTCTGTGTCAGTCATTGAACATAGAGATACTCAATCCACCACTGAGAGTAAAATACAATCCAGGTTTTCCAACACATGGATTTTTTTCATAACAAATTCATTTGTACCTAATATTTAATTTAATCATAATTTTAATCTTAAATGTGTCATAATCTCATTAGTTGTTGAATAAAATGGTTATATTAACTTTAAACATTCTGCACCTTTGTTTCAGTACAGTGAGAAGGGAGCTGGGCCAGAAGCTCACTCTAATTACAGCACTTGAGAGGCTGAGGCAGAACTGCCGCAAGTTCAGAACTGTCCTTGGATGGAACTGGAAACAATCATCCTAACTAAGGTAACTCAGATTCAGAAAGACAAATGATACATTTTCTCTCATATATAGATGTTTGTGTTTTGTTATTCACATACATAGAAGTTAGAAACTACTAAAGTCCCATAGAGGTGAGGGGTATTTTTCAAGGAAAGAGAGATTAAAATATAACATTATAAGGAGGGGAAAGAGAATAATGGGAAAGGAAGAATTAAGTAGTATGGGGGTAATAGAACAGAGAGGCAAATATGATAAGGGATAACTAACACTAAAGGCAGTTTGAAAAAGCCATAATAAATTACTAATGTATAAGCTTCCTAAAATATTTCATAAACGTACATATAATGAGTTTAAAAGGAATTTCCCTATAAAAAAAATGCCCAACTAGATGCCACATGCTAGCAATTAAAAAGCCTAGTATGATGGATAAGAGCACTGGATTCTCTACCAGAAGACCCAGGTTCAATTCCCAGTACTACCATATCACAGCTAACAGTATTAGATAATTCCCGTTCCAGGGGATCTGATGCCTTCTTCTGGCCTCTGTAGGCACTGCATACCTGAAGTGCACAAACATACATGTAACCACTCACATATATAAAATAAATCAATCAAAAAAGAAGAGTAAAGAGAAGAAAGAAAGAAAGAGAGAGAGAGAGAGAAAGAAAGAAAGAAAGAAAGAAAGAAAGAAAGAGAAAGAAAGAGAAAGAAAGAGAAAAGAATAGGACAATTTATTTGCCTTGTGTGTTCCTTATATATTTGGTAGATTTCATCAGGCATGTCATCCTAAGCTAGAGTTTTGTGTTCTATACATGCAAGTAAAGTTGAGGGAATACAGGGAAGGAGGCAGATTCTGGGAGAGATGAATAATTTCAACTTTCAATCAATCCCCACAATTCTTTCAATCTATTTAAATTTTCTAGTTATATTGGGTCAGTCTGAACGTTACATTTTTATAGAAATGTGATTCTTTCTGTATTCAAACACACACACACACACATACACACAGCCTTATTTAATATTCCTTAAACAGCTCAATGGCTGAGTCACTCCCAAACTTCCAGATTGCTAATGCCTCCTCTCCAATACTTCTGAATTATTACTCACTAAAGTCTATATTTCATCTTTGCTACCCTAAACCCAAATGCCCCCCCACTTTGGGGCCACTCTTCCCTGACTCTTACATGATTGATATGCTTCTCTTCCTGCAGCTCTCAAGTCTGATTCTTAATCCACTTTTTTTAAATTTTTATTGGGTATTTTATTTACATTTCAGATGTTATCCCCTTACCCCACACCACTCCATCCCCGCCCAGGAACCCTCTATCCCATCCCTCTCCTCCTGCTTCTCTGAGGATGCGCCCCCCCACTACCTCCCACTCCCACCTCCCTACCCTCGAATTTCTTCACATTCGGTGTCTAATCTTCATGGGACCAAGGATCTCCTCTCCCACCTATGCCCGACAAGGCCATCCTCCCCTACATTTACAGCTGGAGCCATGGGTCCCTCCCTATGTGCTCCCAGGCTAGTGGTTTAGACCCTGGGAGCTCTGGTTGGTTGGTATTGTTGCTCTCCTCATGGGGCCACAAACCCTTTCAGCTCCTTCAGTTTCTTCTCTCTCACTCCTCCATTGGGAACCCCTTGTTCAGTTCAATGGTTAGATGTGAGCATCTGCCTCTGAATATGTCAGACTCTGTCAGACCTCTAAGAAGGCAGCTATATCAGGCTCCTGTCAGCATGTACTTATTGCACTTTCAGCACATCGATTCTTTCTCTCTCTCTCTCTCTCCTGTGTTTCTTGTCCAGGAATCCTCAAAGCCCTGCCTCTGTCTCCCTGCCCAACCATTAGCCCCTGGCAACTTTATTTACCAATCAAAACCAACTGGGGGCAGGGACCCTCAGCGCCTTACATGAAGATTTCTGAATTCTCATGTAATTTTGGGAACCCAATTAATATAATACAAGCAATACGCCAAGTCCACAACAGATTTTCTGTCTTGTTTTGTTTCTTGCCTTGATTCTGTGATCCATGATCTCATGTAGCCCAGGAAGAGAAGAAACCTATAAGCCTTCTCTTCTGACCCACATCTACTTCACAAGTGGTTTGATTACAGGTGTGCACCATCATACTCTATTTATTTGGTGCTTCGGGTCAAACCCTGTACTTTTTGTTCAACAAATCAAGCCTGCTGCCTCCTCAGCTCTATCCCCAGATGGAGCTTTTATAATGCTTTTACATTCACTAATTCTTTATTTCTTTCTATGGCTCTGGCTTGCCATTGTATTCCTTCTTGTGTTCGTCATAGAGCTAATCATTTTGCAGTTTTTATTGTTTTTTAGAATACAACCATTTAGTTGTATAAAATTTCTTGAAAATCAATTAAAGAGCCAGACTTAGTGGTATGTACTTGTATTTCAAGCCTTGGAAAACTAAGACTAGAAGATGATGAATTTGAAGACAAACAGGGATATAGAAGAATCTAAAGTCAGTGTGTACTACATATCTGACCCTCACTAAGCAATAGACACTTTAACTTTACCCTACAATTTTTATTCATAAAATAACTTCATTTACATTTAGTGTCTTTGAATTATTTTATTTTAGCTTCTAAATATATGAAGAAATTTAAAGATATCTTTCAAAGTTATCTTACTCTTAAATATAATCTTACCTTTAAAGATATTTTACTATTATTGCAGAAAGAACTGTAACCATGAGATCTTCCTTCATATTTTAAGTATACAAAACAATATGTTCGGTATTTAGTATGAATGTCATTCTCAGCTTGCATTCACTTTTAGATTCAGGACCCAGCTCATAGAATGTTGTTACCGATGACTAAGGTGGGTATTCCCATCCCAATTCTCATAACCTATTTAGTCCCTCTCAGACATGCCTAGGGGCTAATCTAAATTCTAGATGATCCCTCAAAGGCATTCTGAGGGGCTTGTCCCTATGTGATTCTAGATTCTGTCAGGTTGACATGATTAACCATCATATGCTGTCTTGAAATGATCCCTTCCAAAATAATTATCCCAAGCACAAATATGGACAGAATATTCTTTCTCATTATATCCATTGGACTGAGTACGAGGAGACTCCAATGGAGGAGTTATAAAATGGACTGAAGGAGCTGAAGGAGTTTGCAATCCCATAGGAATAACAACAATATCAACCATCCAGAACCCCCCCCAGAGTTCCCAGGGACTAAAGCACCAGCCAAAGAGGGATTCCATGGCTCCAGCTTCATATGTAGCCAAGGATGGCCTTGTCTGACATCATTGGGAGGAGAGGCCCTTGGTCCTTTGAAGGCTCGATGCCCCAGTGTAGGGAAATGCCAGGGCAATGAGTTCGGAGTGGGTGAGTGAGTGAGTGGGGGAGCACCCTTATAGAAGCAGGGGGAGGGAGGATGGGATACAGGGTTTCTGGGAGGGGGAAACCGGGAAATGGGATAACATTTGAAATGTAAATAAATAATATATCCAATAAAAAGGAAAAAATATTCTCATTGTAAATATAAATATTCTTCACAAATAATATCTGTGATCATTAACATTTTAAAGTTATTTATACTGAGTTCTCAGGAGAAAATCAAAATTAAAAGTATGAACATATTTTACCAATTATGAAGCTCTTAAGATGTGTTATATTTTGACAATCTTTAAAATAACTCTTGATTTCTTTCAAGAAACTAATATTTCTACTGCTGAGTAACTCATTCATAAATATGAAAGTAGTACAAATCAACTGAAAATATAAATCTATTCTTTCTAAAATCAATGTTAGTGTTTCCCTAGCAGAAACTGCCTCAGATAATTTATATTAGATTTTTGAAAAAAAACATTTATCCATTTACTTTTTTAAAGTTTTGTTTTCTTTTTAATCACATTTGTTAACTTATTTATTTGTGGAAGTGCACATATGTCGTAGTGTATGTGTTGAAGCCAGAAGGCAGCTTGCAGGAGTTGGTTCTACTCTTCTCCTACTTGATCCCAAGGCTCAAACTCAGATTGTCCAGCTTCACATCTTGCCAGCCCATCATGTTTAATACACACTAAATAATCGTACATAACTCTGAGATGCAATGTGATGTTTAATACCTGATATGAGATGAGAGCCTATCATCTATCATCTCAAACATGTATCACTTTGGTGAATTCCTTAGCCTCAGCTTGCCCAAGTAAAACTCATGGTATTTTTTTCTGTCTTTATTAATACCCATCAATTATATATATCAAGAGATTTTTTTATCTGTAAACATGTCTAAGTCATCACAAATGGAGATTAAAATTATAAATAACTATATAGAACACAATCCAGTTTACTGTCTGATTTACACATATATCCCTGTCTCACATGCACTTGATTTAATTAAAGAAAATCCATACGATCTGAAACATGCTTTATTTCTCTAGTATCTTAAATCTTTAAGTACTTTAAGTACCTGACAGTTTAGCAATAAAAGGCAAATATAATCTTTCTTAGAAAAAACCCAGAACTCAGTTCTTAGCAACTGTCTCTCTCTTAAAAAAAAACAAAAAAAAAAAACTGGAACATTCACGCAGTATAAAAACAGAGAGATTATCTGAATTTGATACTTAAAACTTCAATTATAATTCTTTTATGTAACAATCACAAATGTCAGTAACAAACTCAAAGACAAAAGAACCTTTTTTCTAAAGAGAATATATTTTCCATGTCATCTATAAATTTAGTCTGGATAAGAAAGAAACCACTGGGATTTATCACTATGACATAATTCAAACCATATATCTCCAGGAAGACTAGGGCAGGAAGACTAAGTGTGTGTGTGTGTGTGTGTGTGTGTGTGTGTGTGTTTGTGTTTCTGTATCTGTGTATGTCTATGTGTCTCTCTGTGTGTGTATGTCTATATGTCTGTGTATGTACACCTGTGTGTGTTTGTTTGGTGTGTCTGTATGTCTGGATAAGAAAGAAACCACTGGGATTTATCACTATGACATAATTCAAACCATGTATCTCCAGGAAGACTAGGGCAGGAAGACTAAGTGTGTGTGTGTGTGTGTGTGTGTGTGTGTGTGTGTTTATGTTTGTGTTTCTGTATCTGTGTATATCTATGTGTCTGTGTGTGTGTGTGTGTGTGTGTATGTCTATATGTCTGTGTATGTACATCTGTGTGTGTTTGTCTGGTGTGTCTGTATGTCTGTGTAGTATGGAAAGAGAGAGAGAGAGAGAGAGAGCAAAATACAGGCCTTGTTCCTGTTCTCTTTCTCCCTCCAACTTTTGCAGGATTAGTCTGGGACAAGAAGACGGTGTTTTACTCAGTAAGGGCCTGTAAATCCTCTAGAAAAGGTTTCTTCTGTTTCTACTTCCCTTTGCTTCTGTTGTACTATGAATCTTTAATCTGGGCAGAGAGAGTAATTCTACTTCCTCTTAAAATTCTTTTATATCCTGAACTAAGCATTTAAACTTCAAAAGCCATGCTTGTGCTTTGCTCCTGCTGCTTGCTCTCAGTGTGGTATGCACTATTTTCCCCTAAAGCAGTGACTAATTCAGACTTGTTGGTCCAGTGATGGAGGGAGACTGTGTGGCATGAGCAAGGTGGCACAATTTCCATAGAAACGAGCTAATTTGCTACAAAGAAATAAGTCTTCAAAGCCAACAAAGATTGTCTTTAGACACAACTAAGTACACTAGCTTGAACCACATTTAATACACTACCACTTCAGGGCTTATAAAAACAAACAAAAGCCAGTAATGTTCAACCTAACGTAAGTGCATATGCACTATGAGTCAGCTCCTCGAACTCAGCACCGTCTGTGTTTAATAGAAACCAAGGATCATTCTGAATCCCCATTTCTCTGTTGAGAATGGCTGCAATTCTTTTCACATAATTATGCTTAAGGGAGCAAGGTTGCTAGCTCTTCACTTCCTGGTAGTCATTTAGACAGGTTGTGAGTGTTCTGGAGGGAGCCCTGCACACTCAGAGGTGCACGTGGATGGCTGTGAAGCCAGACAGCTCAAGCTGTGGTGTAAAATCCACAGCACAGCATTTGCAAGCTGAATCACCTTCCTGTACCAAAATACATATGAAGTGATCAAAGTGTCTCCTTCATGAGTTTGATTTTGGACAAAATAATATTTAAAAGTCTTACCGATCATGTACTGTATTTATTTATATTATTATTAGACATTGAAGGTTGAACTTGCACCCATGTATCTATTGAAGGCAAATTATGGGATCAGAAATTAGTTTATGGGTGCCAGGGTGGATGATTGCAACTGAGCATGGAAACTCTGTGGGGGCTGGTAATGTTTTCTGAAGTCAGATTTGGTGACTGTTATACGAGTCCATATATTTACTAAAATCACTGAATTTTACAATCAAAATGAGTGATTTTTTTACTACATGTAAATAGCTTAAAGACAGTTGAAAATAACTTTGGCCATTGTTAATACAATTATACATTTTTTATCACTTGGATCAACATGAATCTGTAAATGAGAGGCAAATAGAGAAACTTGGCATTGTGAGAAGAGCTGTTGCCATAGTAACTAATTAGCATCTTTAGCATCCCATTTATTTATATTAACAAATATATATTTAGCCATCATGCCATCTAAATATTCACAGTGTTTCTCATGAGTGTTATTTCACTGTGTTTTGTGATCTTCATCAAAGGGAAAGCTGAAGGATTCCCCCAATGAGGCCAGTTGCCTAATATTCAGACAGTACTCACTGTGTTTAATATACAGGATATTACCGTCTGAGAAAGGATTATTTTCTCTGACAAATCTCATATGGGAAATGAAGCAAATTTAACTAGAAAAAGATTTTCCGTGCCCTCATCATATGTGCATCGAAAGAAGGAAAAACAAACTTCCTTTAGAGTGGTTTTAATTATTCACAGTCTCTGACGTGATTTCTACATAATTCAACACAAATGCTGCAGGATTCTTCTTTGCCAACTCTGGTGAGCATAACAATAGCCCTCTCCACTACTCAGGAAAGAATCCTTTCCCTTTCCAGACCTCACTGGACTCCATACTCAAAGCATTCGGACTGACTTTCCACCAAAACTGAGTCACCCAGCCAACGTTTATATTGACTCAACCAGTTTCCTAGGATTCTCTGAAAATCCATTTGCATTCTTTCTTGAAACAAACTTTTAAGGGAAAAAATAAATGTGATCCAAAGTACCAGGCTCACAGAGTGCATGTCACATTCATATGAAGTATTTGATGCTCCCCTGTAAAAAGATCCATGTGATTTTACCAATATTATCTCACATAATTAAATGTTACTAGCTTTTTTCTAGTTCACTGTTCCTTTATCTGTCAATACTCAAAATTCCTTTCTATCAGTCAGTCTTAGCTGAGGGCAAGAGACCATTTTCAAATGTCCTGCATATGAAGCTATTAACTCCTGCCCAGTTTTTAAGAATGCTCTGGTGCTGCCCTTATGCAATGTGCCTTGTGCCTTGGTGCCTTGTGTATGATATATCACAAACTAACTATCATTCCTTACTCCTTTTAAGCCTTTTAGAAATTGTATCTCTTAAGCTGTATCTATTACATTATCTGTATGTAGTAATACGCTAATCAACTTCATTATTCATTCTACTATTAGCTTGACAGTAAGTAACAAGCATAGCATAATGTCTTGTACTCTCTTTTCTGCTCCCACACCAATCCCTACCCAATACCATTCTTGGAATTACAAGATGCTCAGTTATCATTTAAATTAAATAGCAATAGTTCACACTATACTGACCTATAGTAACCATTTTCCAGTACAGTGTCAGTTCACATGGGGAAAACAATAACCAGGTAGCCTTCATCTGTCTCATTTGTGTAAGCAGTGGGAAGTATCTCTAGGCAATAGCATGGATTCTTGTGACAGTTCTGTAGAAACTTCCTCCCTTTGCCAGTATTCCTTGGTTTATACACCTACAAATGTCCCAAGGTCTTATTTTCTAAGTGTCCACCTAGGCCTCAGTGATTGCTATGGCACTCCACCTTCTGCCATACAAGACAGTGTGACATAGCAAATGATAACAACCTCAATTGCAGTCACCACAACCTCTATTCAAATTGTGTAGCTCAGCATGCACACATAAGCACCCTGTTTATCCTGCCGGAATGTTAAAGTCCTTATCACAAGGACAAAGATCAAAATAGCAATTCCATACAGTTATCAGGAAGAATGCAATGAAAAGTATGTTTAAGGTACTTTTTACCATACTTGGTAAATTAAAGTATTTTTAAAATGGAATTAAAGATATTAATCCAGTTAAACAAATATTTATCAATTGACCACTAGGTATGATGAATCACTTTGAGGATGTAAACATGGACAAAACAGACAAAACTCTAGTTTCCAAAATCATGGAGCCTTGTGGAAAATCACAAACAATTCAACAACTAGATACAGTGTCTTGTCATAAGTTGAAGGAAGGACAGTATATTTTTAGGGCACAGGTGGTGATGTCTATGAGATCAGAAGACTCAGTTTTCCAACATAATCAAATCATAGCCTAAAAGATAACTTAGTACCTTCAAACTACAGTCATTACTTGCCAATTTTCTGTCCTAAGGCTGAGACACACAACTTAGCACCTACACATTGCAGTCATTATTAGCAATCAAGTCCATTTGCTGTCCCTGTGCTGAAACATGTCGGGCATCACAATACAGACTGGTTTATGCCTTCTGGATCACACTGATTTCTAGAATCCTTAAGCATAGTATTGTAGAGAACCAGTAATCAAATATGCATGTAAGTATCCATCCCTTAAATATGTAGAATAGCCTTTGGATAAAAATATAATCAATACATGTGTCATGTATTTGCATAGTTTCCTATTTTGGGTAATAACAAGACTCAGTGTAAAGAGACAGGGACTGATTAGCTCTTTCTGCAAAGCAGATGCCCTCCCCACTCCCCCTCCCCACTTCTAAAGCCTGTTTTCCTCATATTCTGAAATAGCATGCTAATTTTAAAAAGCAAAATAATAAAAGACATTTGGGGTGGTAAGTGGAAAAGTTTTAGAGCTAACGATGCAATTTCCCTCGGAGCAGCCTTTGGGGACTGAGAAGAAATGGGTACACTGCCTTTTAAAGCAGAACCTGTATGTGGTAACCTTAGGAGACCCAGAGTGCCACAGGGAAATAAATCACACAATTTTAGGTAAATGGAGTCTAATGGCTTCACTGATTAACAAGAGTGACATCAGCAGAAGACCTTGATTCACTCGGAGGAGAATCAAGAAGAGAGATGACAACAGCTCTGTAAAGAGTTGACAACAGCTGCAGAGGAAGAGAGTCAAGGAGATAGCTCTCTTTTCAGATTGTACTTTGCCTTCCTCTGAACTCCCCTGGCTCTTCTTTGCACCCGAGAGCAGTAAATATGCAGTTTCACCTTTAATATAAACTGGTCATGTCTTTGGTAAGAGCAACCAAGAAACACTTTTTTATTTCCTAGGGATTCCTCCAATTTCTAGTTGCCTCTGCATAAATTAATTTAAATTACTGTCCTGTATCATAATAAAAATACTGTTTGTGTATCCTCCACTTGTGCTGCAACTGTGTTTACATAAAAGTACCATCCACAGATTCATTCCCATTTAACTTTTTTTTAAAAGAGTATCTTTGGGGCTAGTCAGATGGCTCAGTCAGTAAACTGCTTGTTGAAAATGCCTGTGAACATGAGATTAGGTGCACACCACCAAATAAAAAGCCAGGAATAATACATGGTAATATTAACACAGGAGTAGTGCATGAGAGGTGGAGACAAAATGATTCCTGGGCCTTGTGTGCCAACTGTCTAACAGAATCAGTAAGTTTCAGGTTCAATGGGAGGTCTTTGTCATAAAATAAAATGAGGAGAGATAAATAAATAAAAACACTAACTTCAATGTCTGGACTCGTCACATACATGCACATATGTACACACACACACACACGCATGTACTCGAGTGAAAGTGCATGTATACATATATGCACATACATACAAAGAACACTTTGCAACTGAGAAAGGTGATTATGATGTGTAAATCTTCTAAGTTATCAATGAAAAATAAAATTAGTATAAAGTATTGTTGAATTTAAATTATATTCCTTCTCTTCGCTTTCCTTTGTTATCTGCAATTTTGTCATAAATATACATAATTGTGGATTTTCTGAGGTATCAACATGAGGTAAGCTATGACTGGGTTCATGATGAATATTGACCAAATGATACAATATAAATGTTCTCATGTTCTAGCTTTTGCTCAGGGGGGAGAAATGGAGAAAAAATCCTAAATACACTGGGGTATTTTTAGATTAGAATAGTTCTCAAAACTTTCTGAAAGGTTGAAGAAATCCTGATACCCCTCTCACTAGTAGCCACGTGACTCTAAATTTTCTCTTCTACAAAAAATGAAGCTGATCATATCTGCTTCTTAAGGTTACTGAAAGGACAAAGTCAAGTTGCTAGCTGTCTATGTATACTGCAGTTCCTACCTAAACAGAAATAGCATCATTAGCATCAGGATTAAGAAATACAGTATATAATAACCATGAGGAAACTGTAACACACATGATGCAGCTGAGGTCTTCAAACAGACTCATACTGAACTGGGGTGCTAGACAGTATAAAATGGGAAAACACCAATACATAGTCTCGTCACCAGATGTGTTCTAACAGCTGGCCCTAAGCCTTGCAGTGCTTATTCCCTGTCTCTCTCTGACTTCTCATTTATACTTTTAAAGAGTCCACCTTAACAGACTCTAATGTACCAAGAACTCACATCAAACTCTTTTTATGGATCCTCTAGATTAATCATGGCTCTCAGACAATATCCAAGACATTTAAAGTCTTGTGTGTGACCCAATACTTAACTTTGGAAGGAAATAACTAGATCATATACAGATTTTTATAGACAATGGTGGTTACAGCACATGATGTCTCCCTAGAGAACTGCCAGCAAGACCACTTGAACTAACCTTCTTCAAACCACATCCTCCTAAGCAGTTTGACTCAACCTCAAGTTCATTTGTTTCTGTCGTGAGGAACAGGCTACTGTGCAAGTAGATGAGGAACTTATCATTTAGGGGCCCTCTGTGCTTCACAGATGCTATCACAGCCCAACTCTTCATTGTTGAGGGAAGCTAGCACAAAAAGTCATTCTGATGAATAATCTGAAGCATGAGCAGTCAGGTGACTTTCTCTTCAGTACCAGTGATCAAAGTAGGTGTCTATTCCCTATGCACTCATTGAACCTCCTAATTAAGTTGATTGTTGCTGTCTAGGCTGATGATTGCTGTTATGAATCTTTCTCCTGGGGGCTGATGCAGGAGTCTTATTCTGAGGCCCCAGTTTTTGGCTCTGCATCCTCCCCTCACTCCCATTCTACTGCCCTTTATCCACACAGAAACACCATTATCAGCAGCACTGTGTTTACCTTCCACACACTGACACATGATCAAATGCTTTCTTGATATTTTTCACAATTAAATCATTATGTGTATTATGTAAATGGTTTGTCTTTAAGGCCTATAATAAAGAATTTTCCACAACCCAAATTTAAGTAAAATATTATGTTTGCCTTCTAGTGTCTACCTTCTAATCTTTTATGACTTCTTCCAGAAATATCTGTGAGATAATGTGTGAGGTTCAATGCAAATGAAAATGAAAATGAAGAGGACTCTGTTTAAAAGTATGTTGAGAATTGTAAGAGTCAGACAACAGAGCCTTGACCCTCTGGGCCATGTGGGCCTTGTGTAAGAAGTGCAAAGCACTCATAGAGGCAGTGCCTCACTCATATGACACCTCTACAAGCATAAGTCCT
Organism: Grammomys surdaster; assembly: GCF_004785775.1. Classification (NCBI taxonomy): domain Eukaryota; kingdom Metazoa; phylum Chordata; class Mammalia; order Rodentia; family Muridae; genus Grammomys; species Grammomys surdaster. The sequence continues at coordinate 3,510,667 of NW_021604641.1, read as the reverse complement.
GGTGACTTTCTCAGCCATAAAGCACTACCTGTCTCCCAAAACAAATGGCAATAATGACTTCACCCGTATTATGGCTTCATTCTTTTATATTGTAGTCTATTGATATTTGCTAGTTTTCTCTGTCAAATTCTCAGAGATAACGTCATGAACAAGATAATTCACTGGACCAAATGAGTCTAATGAGACCTGGGAAATCTAATCCCTACAGTCCCATTCAAGTATGATTTCTAAAATCTTGGCTATCTTTGTAACTGATAAACCCATCTCTAGTTAACTAGGGGATTCCTGTGCACATGGGCAATGTGAATCTCAATTAACTGTTAAGTTACCTTGCAGGAGGTCCTCCTAGAAATAAGTCTTGACACTGGACACTGAGTCTTTAGCTAAATGATTAATTTCATAGCAGACAAAACTTTCAAATTGTAGAGCCAATAACATGTCTGTAGGCTAGAGCTTGCTCTGCCAGTTAACAGAGGCTACAGCCTGAATCAATAAGTGGAGCCTAAAAATAAAGCCACATGATCCTTTTGGGAAAGTGCTTGACTTAAAACAGACCCAAGTGGAATATTCCTTAATTACTGCTGTTTTGTAATACTGTTTGACCCCTTCTGCTCAGGCATGTTGTGGCTCCCCAGGGTATTTCTAGGCATTATATTTAGTAATTTAAGCCTGCTTCCACTCTGCTGATAGCATCATTTCTTCTACCAAAAAAAAAAAACCCCCTCTGGTTCTTGCCAGAAAGTAAAAATGAAATAAAAAGAAATATATTAAGTATATTATGAATTCTACTATCAGTTGCAACTAGCATTTTGAAGTGCGAGAGTTAATTAGAAGTCTGAGTAGTATTTATACAACATTCAATTTAAATGCATGTTCTTTATATCATGTAATTGAAATATTGAGCATCAACTGATTCATAATTACAAACTAGAATTCATCAAGGAATCTTTATGGGAATCTTTCATAAAAATAAATCATATTTTGTTTATAGTAATCATTCCAGGATCTCTGTTTCTTTTTCTCTCTTGAAGTTTATTATAGTCTGATGTTAGGAAAAATTGCAATCCTTTTAAGAATAGTGCTCTAATCTCCTTACCTCACAAGTTATAGTTGAAAGTATATATACTTCATTCAACTCAATAGAGTCAAAGTAACAGCACACAGATCAAGAGATCATTGTCTCAGTGTGAAATTAAGTAACTACAATACATAAGACTCAGTAAAAGCAGGCAGAATTCATACAAACCTAGCATTGGTGTCTTGTCTCTGTGGTAAGAAAAGAAAACACATACAAACATAGAGACAGACGGAGAAGACAAGATATGTTTGTTTGATTTTTAAAGAAAAATGGAAAACCTTGTGTTAGATGATATCAGAGGACCTTGGTTTTAAGGGGTCTAACATCAGCCTCACTTCCACCACAGATCCCATGAGCAGCAAGGCAATACATAGGCTGGTTTCTTTATCCAACTACTCTGAACCTTTAAAGTCACTTATTTAAACTTTCTTAAAATTCTAAATTTTAGGAATAAAAATTCTACTCTAAAATAGGGTTAGGAAAGCTGTTTCTGAAACATACTCTCCTGTTTCATGTTTGCTCAACCATTATTTAAGTATAAAAATACTACCATTATTGTAATAGTCAGGTTTCCAAACCAGTTTCATGAAGATTCAAGGGAAGCACATAACTGTTATAAATTTTCCTTTCTATTTGCCTTCTGCCTACTCATTTGGGGTAAACTGGGCTAACTGAAATTTTTAATAAAGTTAAACTAATTTTATCCCTTGTTAAAAATTGTTTTCTGTAGAATTTTTAAATGTATCTAGGAAAAGTAGATGTTTTTATGTTTCAAATCGAAGTTATCCTTGCTGTATGTCTTGGTTGTTCTTACTCTATATTCGCTCTGCTCTTCTCTTTGGCGTCATCTATAACACTAACTCTTTCAATTGCCCTGGCCATACTGTCCATTTGGAATGTCTTAGGTGGCCCCAGGGCGTCCAGGATCATGTCTCCTCACACAGCACTCAGTATTCATTTTCCTTTGGATATAATTATATCTGGGCAAAATGGTTTTTCCTCCACATAAAAATGTTGTAAGACTACATTTTCATCATACTAAAACAGAAAAAACATTTACTAGATGGTTTGCTTTAGTGTTAGAGTTGCTAAGGAACAAGTCCCCAACTATTCAGACTGGAGTGAAAATCGTGTACATTTTTAGTGTAAGAGTATTTTAAGTCTCTAAAGCTTTGAGGATTACAATGGTTTTTGTTGTTATTTCTTGTCTTTCCTAAATACTGAAGTTGTTTATCCAATTTTATTTGCCTATCAAGTACCTCCAGAGGTTTTGAGGCAGAATTTCAGTCTGTTATTTTCAGACAAACATTGGCTTTGTGTTTCATTGCGTTTCCTTATTTGATAGTCGCCAGGAATCCGTTGTTCAAATTTGCATGCGTTATGAAAATATTTATTTGTCTAAATTATACTTACAAAGTTTAGTATTTCCAAATGTGCGTCATAAAGACTACACTAAGTATAGGGCATGAAACATTAGAGCATAAAAGCAGGAATATCCTTTAGGAGGGGAAGAGATATAGATAAATAATCCTTCTCATACCTCACCCCTAAATTTTTATATTAGTAAAATGAGCTACAAAGGATGCATTCATCATTTATGATAGATTACCCCTGTAGAGGAGAAATGCACTTATTTACTGTTCAAATGGTTATTGTGACTGGGCTATACCAGTCTCAACATCATATCCACACGTTCGAGTTGTCACATCACATTCATCAGAAGTGGGAGATTCCTTCTCCAATTACATTCCCTCAAAGAGTTACTTTTTGCTACCCACCTCTCTGAGTGACTGGGCACCATCTGGGATTACTAGAAAGGATGGGATGCCCACTACCACTTATCTTTGCACTGAGGGTTAATTTCCTTCAAGTTTAATTCAGCAGGCTCTTAAATAGTGACCTACAAAAAGAAAGAAAGAAAGAAAGAAAGAAAGAAAGAAAGAAAGAAAGAAA
>NW_021604641.1:3473938-3507626 GCF_004785775.1 Grammomys surdaster | reverse complement strand
GAAAGAAAGAAAGAAAGAAAGAAAGAAAGAAAGAAAGAAAGAAAGAACAAACAAAAAACAGGAAATGTAGCATGAGTTTGTGCTGACTTGTTCTACGTTGCCCACGAAAAGGGAAGATTCTAATAATGTACAGAAAGGACAGTGAATTGATTAGGCGATGTGAAAGTCAATAAGCCTAAGTCTAGCTACACATCACTGAGCCCTAATTACTCAAGATGTTCCTCACTTGAAGAAGCAAAGAATGCAACTTTCGTTTGCGACACCCAGGAAGTGCTCACGTTCCACTCTCCTTTATATTTCACTGCATTTGGTTTTATTTAAAAGTAAATATATAACATTAGTTCATATAAAGTGAAATCTAGAGTTTAGAAGGATTAGCATGTCTTGTGACATCTGACTACCCAACACCTAAAATACTAGGGGAAAAAAGGAAGGGCTAGGAGATGACTCAAGATAAAACACTTGTTCAGTCAGCATGAAGACCTGAGTCTGGGTCCTAATGTAAATGTTGGGTGCATGGTGATGCAACTGTAATTCTAGCATGCAAGAGGCAAATACAGAAGATCCCCAGAGCAAGGGGGCTAAGTAAAGTAGCTAAATCAAGAGCTCTGTGTTCAAGTGAGAAACTCTGCCTCAGTTTGTAAGGTAAAGCATGACGAAGAAAGGCAACCAATGCCAACCTCTAGCCTACACATGTACCCATATGTATGTACAATGTACTGCACACACACACACATACACACACACACATACACACACACACACACACACACATTCTTGTGTCTACATACATATTAACATACATACACATATGCATACCACACAAAATACACACATAAAATAGTAAATATCTGTTAAATGTACACTGAAGTTTGCAAAAGGAAAATGCCCTAAGAATTAGAACTCCTAAACCAAAATTGCAACCTAGATTTAAAATACAGATGAGTTCAGCATTTGATAGTCTCAGGGGCTAGAAATCCACATTTTAAGAATATTTTGTACCCACCCAGACCCAGTGACATAAGCCTATGCTCCCACTACTGTAGAAGTTAAGGCTGGAGTATCACTTGAACCAGAGTATTCAAAGCCAGTATAGTAAGAGATCATGTCAAAATATAGTAATAAGAATTCTTTGCAAGCCACAAAATTTTATCTAAGTATAATAAAAGCTGAATTTAATATCATTAAACTAGGAGGCTGACGAGATGGCTCAGAGGTTAAGACCATTTGCTGCCCTTCCAGAGGAGCCTGATTCAATTCCCAGCACCCATATAGAAGCTCACAACTGTCTATAACTTTCAATTCCGGGGTATCTGATACTCTCACACAGGCATACATGCAAGTAAAGCATCAAATCACATTAAGTAAAAGCATGCATACATACATACATACATACATGCATGCATATATACATACATACATACAATTCTTAAACTAGGCTGGAGGGAGAGCTCAGTATTTAAGATTACACACTGCTCCAGCAGAGACCTGAAGTTCAGTTCCCAGAACCTATATCTGGTGCCTCTCAACAGCTGTCATTAAAGCTCCAGAGGACCCAACGCCCTCTTCTGGCATCCATGGGCATTTGCACTGACATGCACATGTCACCAAGATGGGCAGGAAGAGGGAGAATTTATTATTTTAATTTTTTTAAGTCCTTAAACTGTTATGCATTTAGTGAAAGAAATACAGGGAAAAATAGGAAACTAACCGGTCACTGATGACAAAGAAGCAATTCTGTGATCTTCTGAATTTATAATTAAACCTACCTTTCCCATGTGGTCCAGAAACACGACGGCAAACATAAAAATAAAAAGTAGAAAGGCAGACCTACCATGATAATGCCTGTCTCCCTAGCAGAACTAATGCAAATCATATTCAGAAAGGTGCATCCATGACTCAGTCCTCAAAGTACTCTACCACACAAAGGAAGTCTTTGTCTTTGCCACATCTGAGAGAACAGCGAGAGTCTAACTAATCAATTAGAATCTGGTTAAAGGACTGGGTGATCTACTGAGGGCTCTAGAGAAAGTAGTAATTAAGTCCTACCATCATTCATTGCAATTCCAAAGGCTAACAGTATAACTGTGCTGACTCCAGAGGAAAGCCAAGAGAATAGATTTGTAGTAGCTTCAGCAGATATTAAGAGTGACTGGAGTTAGTGACTGATCTTTATGAATGTTATGATAATGGATATATTTAAGGGCACCTTTAATACAAGTCTTTGGAGTAAATATAGATAAAACTGGCTGCTAGCTTGCATGCTATTTATATGCATTTTGTGTAGTTAATAGTGTTGAGTACCCAATAATCTGATTATTATTGCCACTATGCTTGATGTTTACACATGTCAGAAGCCAAACTAAGTTACGCTGTGTCTGTTAAGCAACAAGCTAGAATGGACAACACTAGAAACAGGTCGGTACACTCCTGGGTCTAGACATTCACTGGAAATTGTTTGGGCCACATTCTGGACATCTGGGCAGTGTGTCAACGTAGACAAGCAGTAGTTGTTCTGAGAGATAAGACACTGGGAAGAAATTCAGCAGAGGGATCCAAGATTAATAGAAGGCTAAGAACTAAGGGGCCAGAGTTCAGGAAAGCAGTAGATAGCAATCTCCCTCCAAACGTCAGCAGCAGCTGCCTGCTGGGTATAGTTCATTAAGACTTCTCCAGTGTCTAAGAACTTATACTGCTTGCAGAATCAGTTAAAATGTACTGAGGCAGAAGAATGAGACAAAGAGTGAGGTCAGGAAGGCCTTACATAAAGGCTTACAAAATTAACATATTAAATAAACAAGTGGGCAAAGAGGAAGACTGGAAAACCCCTCTGCCAAGGTTGAATAAATTCAGCTATTGACAGTCTCAGAGCACTATTGAGAGTCTCAAGGGGACCCATGGTTCTATGTAATACTAAAACACCTAGCCCTGGGTAGAGATATAAGATGCTAATAAGACATGGGAGACATGAAGTTGTACGTAGACCTACATGTAACAGCATTCATGGAAGACACACACTCTACAAACGAGCCAAAGACCTGAGTTACGTGCCAGAAAAGCCTCACCCTTTATGCTATAGGTCTGTTGAACTGCTCAACTTGTTATGTGCTTGAGCCTACTTTCCTCAAGCCTGGAAATGTACTTTGCCTTTAAAAACTGTCAGGTTTTGTTGCAGCTGTCTTTGTTCAACTGTTTAAGCACAAAGGATTCCTGAATCCCTTTAGAGATATCCTCCAAGCCCTGATATTAGCTAATATATGTGCTTTCTGTGCATGCCATGCAAAACCTATACAATGTCACTAAGATACTTTGAAAATGAGTTTATTTACCAATAAGCCACTAATAATGAAGTAATCACAAATCTCATTTTCAGGTAATTGTTAAAAATGACAAAGCTTGGTACTTATAAGTTCTCAAAGGTCATTATTCTGTTCTGGTAAAATTCATTTTAAATTCTAACTATATAAAATTATCAAATAGCCCACAGAGAAATATTAAACAATAGCTAATTTTACATGTTTTTATTTTTATTGCTTAGGACTTGACTGAAAGAGAAATAAATGGCTGATCACCTGGGAATGGAGAAGAGTCCCTTTCTGGTCGACCACTGATCATTCTTCATTGTCATTTTTTCAATGATCATTTTGTGAATAATAGCTATAATCAGTGGAACAATAGAAATAATCTCAATGTCCTTGAATTGATGAATGAATAATAAAATCTAGATATATACACAATGTAATTCTATTCAGCTCTAAAGAAAAGCTAGAAATGTGAGATCTGCCAGAAAGTGGACAGAACTGGACAATATTATACTGAGTGTGGTAACCCAGTTCCAGAAAGACAAACATACCCTACCTTTTTTATGGACCATCACTGGGAATCTTTAGGTTTAACTATAAAATGTGGAGTCACCACAGAGGCCAGGAAAGCAAAAAGGGAAGATGGAACAAAAAGAAGGAGCTATAGACAAGGGTATGGTGAGATACAGGTTCCTAGATATTTCAAGAAGTGCTCAATGACATCTTGTTTCTTCTTGCTATTTTATTATTTTATTCCAACATTTCTATGAGAGACTTCTAAGAGTTCACACACACACACACACACACACACACACACACACACACACAAATACTGGACATAAGACAAGGGCATTAAACATCTCCCTATAGTCTGAATATACAATATATGTGATTCAGAAGATTGTGTCTGAAACACTGTATTCAGTTCAAAGTTTAACAGGCATGTCAATAGACTGAATAACAATCAAATCAACAAACAAACAATAACAGTCAAAATACTGGCTAAGAGCAACAGCAGGAAAAATAACAAGGGTAAGCCAAAAAAGAGAAAAAAGAAAAAGATAAAAAGAAAAAAGAAAGAGAGAGAGCTTTTAGATTGTTTCAGGTCCTTAATCAATTGACTATTGTGAACAGGTTGCTGTCAATAGTTCCCATGGCTTGATAATAGTGTTTACAATGGTAGCCTGTCTGTTCATTTGTACTAAGATTTTTTAAGGGGATTTTCCTTTAGGCTGCACATTGACAAAAGCTTGAAAATTTAATTATTCAGAGGAGAAGTTTTGACTACAACAGTTGAAAATTCTCCAGAGCTGCTGCTTCCAGCCATCTGGACATGTCAGATGTTCTGATAAGTTTAGATAAAAACCTCTTTTATCAGCAAGGCAATGCAATGCCACAGAACTACTTTCCATATTCAAAAAACCCTCTCTTTGCATAGATATGTGTCTGTAAAACTAGAATTACATAGCACAGAGACCCAGAGAGCCATAGAAGGTAATTATACAGACAGTGGCGTGTTTTTATGCCAGGAAAAATAAAGTACTTGGTGTCTCGTGCAATTTCAGAGCTTGATTTCAAAAGGATCATAACAAGGAGAAAATAAAATGTAGCTTGGTAGACTGCTCCACGGGATATATTTGTGAGTATGAGATTCAGTAAAAGAGTTGGTAAAATAGAAGAATGTTGTCTTGATATAAATTCCTAATGGGTACTGACTTTAGTAGCTGAGCTGTAGCAATGCATGTAAGATTTTTTTTTCCAGGAAACAAACAAAATTGTAAATACATATTTCTTTCTTGGCTTAGATTTTCTGTACTTCAAAATAAGAATTGCTTTCTAAAAGAATTAAATAAGCCATCAGAAGATATATTGCATTTTAGAGTATATTCTTTTCATGTGGTTTTTATGTGTACGATAGAGATATAAAGTTAGAAAATTTAGTATTCAAATCACTGATTGCTTCTCTCAGTCTATTAGATCTGTTCATTGCAGTAGGTGTTTTGGTAAGGTCTGTCAGAAGCCCTGCTAAATGTGGCGTATATAATGTCTTCTTTCTTTATGCTGTACCTATGGACAACTTCACAAAATTACTGTTTTTTAAGGTCAGTAATTTTTGTACCATTGCCAAAAAAAAGAGTTGGTCAACATGTGAAGCAATCCAGGTTTTTCTAAATGGCATTCGACCTGCTAAAATAAAAGAGAATGGGGTGGAGATAAGCTGTCTAGTTGGTTGTTTGAATATGAACAGAAAGAATTTATTGATTACCTGTCAGGACTAAAAGGGATAAGTTTTAAATTTATTTATCTTTATTTTACTTTAAGACTTAATTTAAAGCCAGGAGGATATTTATGCCATAGTATGTCCAGGACTCATACTATTGGTAGATATTTATTAGTAGTCTATTGATGAAATGTGCTCATTTTAAAAAAATGGACATCCAAAATATATATTGAAAAATATGAAGAACAATATTTACCCTAAAAACACTGTACTTAGAGTTGTAAAATTGGGGTTGGGGATTTAACTCAGTGGTAGAGTGCTTGCCTAGCAAGCACAGGGCCCTGGGTTAAGTCCTCAGCTCTGAAAAATAAAAAAAGAGTTTTAAAAATATACATTAATTTTACCAACAGAGTATAGAAAAGAAGATTAGCAAATGAATATGTAATTAAAATAATCATAAGACAATTAAATGAAAACCAGTGAAGAGACAGTTCATTTTATGTATTTTATAATAATCTGTGAAATAATGTAGGCACTACTAGTTGAAAACAAAGGCAAAGCACTTTTAGAAATCCTTGCAAAATATTGTATTTTCACACTAATCTTTCTACTTCCACTTATTTTTATCATTACTTTATTCTTAAGTTAATGGGATGTTTCTACATCATCGCACCAGCATGAGAAAAACAGGATCATCACTGATTTGAAGCCTGGTGAGTTTATTCACAATACAAATCAGTCTTCCAGCACATCAATTTTGGTCATCCTAAACTGGGAACTCTTTTTTACCAAAATAGAATTCAAGTTCTAGGGAGAATTTGAGGTTTCCTTTTATTTTTTATTTGTGCTCTAATTTGAAAAATGTAATTTAACTAAAGATGTGCTTATCTGGATTTATCCAATAAAACAAATTTAAGTTTACAAATGGGGTACATTAATTTAAATGATTATTATACTTCTTTTAAAAATTAGAATTTGTCATTTTTTAAGTACTAACCAAAGTTCCTCTATTGTAAATTTGAGACCACTTGACCCTGCCATTTCATATTTTGGTGGAGACTAATGATGAAGATGTACGACTTAAAGATAAAAGATTGTAGAATGTGGAATGGCCACGATTTCTTTTTATTTTTAAATTAGAAGTATTTAGAGAACACTTCTTTTAGCAATTCTTTGTCCTCACACTGTGAGTTATGTCTTCTTCATTTGGTCAAATGAAATTCCAAAGTCTGTGTTTCTTTTAGAGGTCTCAGAATTTTAACTATACCCATCCATCTGCTTCCTAGCTTCCAAAACAACTTTAAAATATTTTGTTATTTTTCCTTTCTTCTTTACTTTTTTCTTCCCCTTCATGTTTAACTCTTGTATGTTCTTTATCTCTCATTTTATCAGTGTTTTTGTTGGAAGAGAGTGTGAACTCAACTGGTCACTCTGACCTTTTTATTTAAAGTTAAATATTTATGACATGCCTCTGTACTTCAATCTAGAGAAGACGAGGAGATATAAAAGTGTTTTCCTTCATCCCAGCAAAGTTATTGTGCATGGTCATGAATTCAATAACAAACAATATGGAGGCACACAGGCATGTGGTGGGCATTTAGTTCTAGAAATCTTAATGTGCAAAAAAGGGCCGAAGGTCCCTGACAGGCCTGGAAACAGACTTGCAATGCTAAGACAATATCCGTCAAGTCCTAGCTTAATGAGAGCCAGAGACTATTATAGAACACAATTCTTTCTTTCTCTATGTATTCTATATATAATCTGTCTAAATATTTTCTGCAATTTAACCACTGGTAATTTTTTGACATTGTATTCGATTTATATTCTGTAATCTAAAAATCTTTGAGTATGACTTGGAACACATAAATAATATGAAAACAACTGCTACAAATGTTTATTGAATAATATGTGAAATTACTTTTAATAGTAGCTGAAAAGTTAGAACTTTAAATAACACGTATATATATTGAATGTATGTATATTTATAGCTGTATAGCAGTCCCTTCAAGTGTTGCCCAAGTAATGAATAGCTTGTGTCACAGAACACTGTTCTGTATCAATCAATCATGTAACTGAACACAGGTACTGTTGATCTAGACAGCTTTGCTGGAATTAGAAAAAGTAGAACCACGAGTGGGTTCTTGTAGCTCCTAGAGGTCCTGTAGCTTGGGAAGGGTGCCCTCGGATCTAACTCTCTTGTTGCCCTTTGAATTGTGTATCGATATAGAAGAGAAAACCAGCACAATCATCTTCAAGGGGACAAACTTGGAGAACTGTTCTCTTACCTTTCTATTCTAGCATTTAAGCTTCTGGCCATACAAATCCTATTTTGTAGCTTCTGTCCTTCAGTATGACATATATTCCTGGGGGATTCTAAATACCTGGAGCTGACTCACCCAACTCAATCTTTGAGCTAATCTCTACAGAAAAATGAAGTAGCAGCAAAAATAAATAAAAGGAAAAAGAAACATGATTTGCAGAGAGTATATTCACATGTAGAAAAATGAGCAACATTAGTAAGGAAAAGTAGTCATCTGAGTTGCAATTAAAACCGGAGGAAGGAATATAGTCTGATAGTATGCATACTTCCTTCCTACAAATGTGCTTGGGAAATACTTCCTGACTGACTGAGTACAAGAAACTAAAGGTCAGATAAACCGGAACAGAAACTTTTTGCCTGCATCTATTTTTCTAATCTTCATTGTTCCACTTTAGAGAAAAGGAAATAGATAATCTGAGAGGTAAATTAGTATGCCCAAGATCACACAGCTAAGAAAAGCCACAATTCAAGCATGTGCTATTCTAGTTTCAGAACCCTGAGCTATCTGAATTTACCACTCTCAGTAGCTCTGGGAAACCCCTAAAGACTAGTACACTCACAAAGTACCTCCACTGTGCATCTGACCTCAGTGACTGATGCATACTGACTATGGTGGTTTTGTCTGATTCCACTGCATGAATTTTATAATCTATAAAAGATATATGTTAGAGTTACAGAGATGATAAAACTATGAAAATATGTACACATGGCTCTAGTAGATGGAGTGAAAAGACAATGAAACAAAGTCAATTGTTGAAGAAGAAATATGGGGTCCTTGTAGGAGACAAGGATGAGTAGCTGCAGTAACAGTGAGGATGTTCAAGAATAAGCAAAAGATACTTAGGTATGGAAACTCAGCTTCACCAATAGAGTTCAGGGCCCAATTATATACAGCATCATTATAAATAGCCAGTCAATGACCTGGTTCTCTTAGCCTCAGTTATTTCATTATAATCATCTTTAGTCAGATTTATCTTTTTATAAAAAGACTTCTATTTTCCCTGCTTTGTTATCTTAAAACTTCAGTTAATTATTATTAACCACACTTTAAAATGCAATTATTTTTGTTCCTGCATTTAAGGGCTTCTGAAATCTAGTTGCATACACACATAGCCACATAATAAACTTTCCTGTCTACATATGTTACTGTATTTACAATCAAAAGAACCTCAATCAATTAGCTTTCCCTCCCTCCCACTTGTTCCCTCGTGTTCATCTATTTATCTGCACAATGCTTATTCTATTACTTTTCCCACTTCTCTCATGTCTTCTCTCATGGATATCTTTTAGCAAACTCACATAGCTACACAAACAAATTCACTGGCACACTCCACCAACCTGGAAGCTAGAACAGTCAAGAGAGAGAGAGTCCTGCCTCAGAATTCCTGCTGTATCAATCTTCAACAGCTTTCATAACTGATGGGGGATGAGGGACTGGCATTCCATGTTATTACTTTCTCCACCTTGTTGCTGCCCACTCTGGTCCACGTTGCTCATGAGTGGCATTCTAACAGATCTGGCAGCATCTTCAATTCGTTTCTTCAACTACCCATTACCTCCTAACCTTTACTTAAGCAAGCCCTCCTCCATTCTCCATCTCAGCATATCCCATTGGCTCCTGCTTAGATTGTACATTACTGTGATGGCTTCACTGACTAATCTCAACTCTGACTCAGTTCTCCCCCTGCAACTTTACAGCCACTATAAGAAAATGCCATTTTTTTTATCTTACCCATAAGGACAGGAAGAGGAGAAGCGAGGTCTATGTAGCTTATTCACTGCCACTGAGAGCTTGGCAGAGAACAGAAGTTCAAGACACTTTGAACGAGTCAATAAAGTCACAGAAGCTCACTATCTATCCTCAGTAGTTTACTTCACATAAATACCTATGTATAGTTACTAAAGTATTTCCAGATTTTATATAAAACATGCATTCAACTATCCCTAACATGTTTTAGCTATTTTGTTTCAAAGTCTCAAGTTTTTTTTTTAAATAAGCCTACCGTGACATGCATTCCTGTATGTACACTTAACCTAGACTAAGTCAACTCTGTACAATGTCCAAAAATGCCCAAATTTATGTAACAATTACTCTTCTCAGAATGCATTCTTAAGGAGTTTTCATTTGGCTGCTTATACTATTTAATTTGACTAATTACAAAGAGGCAAGTTTTCCTTTATATATTTAGGGAGCACTCTAAAAATAAGAATTATCCCAAAAAAGAAGCTTTAGAAATTGATGAGTTCATTGTCGGTGGTTCTAATTAAACTACAGCTCTCAGAGATCTGTATTTAGAAAACCCTGGTACTAATGAGTAGGTGGGTACGAGACATTCCAAAGTCACTGAGAAATCTAAACATGTATACACTTATAGAATATGTATGAAGGGAGTCATTTTCCCTATTCTTCCTTCATGACCCATAGTGACATCTAGCAACTTTAAGAATTCATGGGTTTTTTTCTGATTTATGACTTTATATGTTCTTTGAAAATTGACTCTCTCAAACAGCCATTTTACCTGACTAAATTATATATCCATATACTATTTTTTTTTTAGAAAAAAATGAGCAGGCATATCTTCTGGATTTGTAAGCTATGCAGAGATGAATCTAAGAGACTCCCTTCAAAGTAAGTAGCTTTTAAATGTCATGGCCATTTAAAAGAGTTCTTAGTCACATGATAAATAGGTGCATATCTACTTTAATATATTTTACTCTAAATATATTTTGCTGAGAAAGTAAAATGTTCATTCACACATGAGAAACTCCATCAGAGAAACAATCATGTGTCACACTAAAATTCATTTCCATAATTCATGGTGTACACCTGAAAATTTGATAATTTGCTGTAGAGATATGTTACAAACATTCTTTACAATACAGTTTTGTGGTGTTTATATTAAAAGGACTTTTAATCTAACATATTCTCATAATTAAACCCCTTAAAAGAAGTGGCAGACTCCTTCATTCCTTCCGGGGGTTTACAAGAGCAGAAGCCTGTCAACCTTGCAATCTTCTCTAAATGCAGGCGAATTTGTGATTTGTTTGTTTGTTTTCTTGCTTTTTACAGTGTCTGTCCATACAGGCCAGGCCATCTCCAATTTTGTGATCTTACTGCCTATGCCTCTTGATCTGGGATACATTTTATTGTAAAGATCCATTCTTTTCCCCTCTGTGATCTGGTAGATTAAAATGTAAAGTGTGAATGGAAAGATAAGCAACAGTTGTGTTTATCACAAAGAATTCACAGGTTGTAGATTGACCCTCTTAAACTAACTACACATGCCTAACCTAGGTCACACTAAAGGCCTCAGTTCTGAACACATTGGATCAGAACTCTTGACCTTCCACTAAAGTAAGGATAATCTCAAAAGCTCACAAACGATGGCTTGGTAAAGAAAAGTAGATGTAGTGGTGGGTGATAAATCCCAATGCTCAAAATTCTAGTGACCAGTTGAAGTTTTGTAAACCATGCATTTATACCCATGGAAAAGACGTAACTTAATGATTGAAAATAACTTTCTTCTATTGATTATCCCTAAGCCCTATCACAATCAGACCCTGGATTTCTTCTTCTTTGCCTTGTAGACCCTCAATAGAAAGGAGGAGTTCAGAAAAAGAGAATTCATATTTAAGGTCATTTGATATGACATTTTACATTCATAATAACTCTGTCAGATATAGAGACAATAACAAAACTAAGGTGTGGAGATATATTATGTCTTGCAAACAGATTGTATTCTCCAACCCTCAGACACTAAGCATCAATGCCAAAAGTTTAATAAAGCCTCCAGGTCTAATTGCTTTTCACTATTTCCCTTGCCCGGAAACGGGAAACGACACAAAACTAGAGAACTCAGATCAGGAAACTCAAATTGATCTGGTGGCAAAGGTGCTTAAAATAATCTTTAAATAACTCTGAGGGCCAGCACAAAATCTGTGAGACAGAAAATAAACAAGGGCAAAAATGAAGTTTCTCCAACCATGGTCTGCATCTGTAAATCTCATAAATCTTAAAGGCAAAGACATTTGCTTCGCAACAATTTCCCAACACAGGGATATTTTGTCCCCTCACTGGAGATTTTAGTCTTTCCTCTAAAAGGAAATCTTTGAGATGGAAAAGTATGCAAGAAACCCGCCTCCCACTTCCCACTTCAAGAAATTGAAAGCATTATTTTAGCCTATTCCTCTGAAGTTCTAGTGAGTGAAAAAGACAATGAGTCAGAAATAATTTCATGCAAATGTTTTTGAGAGCACTCAGCACAGTGTACTCTTCAGCCTAGAAGTCAACGTTAAAGTCTCCACGGGGCTGGCAGGACAATCAGAGTTGTTACAGGACTAATATTGTTCCATGTTCTGGATTACTTGACTTCTTTAAGCCTTTGTTATGTTCATAACCAGTTAATGCTGATGCTTATCCTTGAAGAATTAACATTAAGGCTGACTCTACAGTGCAGCAAGGAGCAGGTCTGGCTTGCAGCTTCAGTTTTCTTATAATATGCCAGTACAAAAGGTGGAAAGACACACGTGAAGCAGGAGCTGGATGCTGATGATTATATTAGAGACCTTGATAAAGGGAAATAAAGTAATTTGTGTGTAAGAAAGCAAGGTCACTTGCCAATTACCTCATGAAGCTCACCAACACAATCCAAAATGAAACATTCAAGCCAACACCTCCAAGTGTGACTTTGTTGATCCTGTTAGGTCAAGTGTAACTCGACATATTGTACCTTCGAAATTTAATACATAAGTACATACATATCAAGTAAGACACTGCAAACGTACTAGACAGTACGTGAAAATGTGAACAAAAACTTTGTAGATAAAACTCTGCATTCATTAGGTAAGTGACAGTAGTACAAAAACATGTGACAATCCCATGGAGACAATGTGGGAGTCTGTGCCTGAAACTTTCAAAGTGTGTGCCTTCTATCAGTTTTCAGTCTGTTTCTTCTACCCTACAAAATTGCCACAGCTATACTGCCATATAAGGCTTGGCTGCATATAGTTTTAATTGGGAAAAATAAGAAAAACTCAAAATTGTTTAGACTAACTATACAAGCTCTGAAAGGCCCCTTGTAAAATATTGCACTGTCACCAAGATGTTCTAGGTATGATTAATTTATAATTGTATCTTAAGAGTAAGATCACAATAATCACATATATAATGGGTACAAGAACATAGACATGGAAACTGGGCCTGGGAAATATAGTTTCTTGGTTAAAAACACAAACATATACATAACAAAAGCTAAATCTATCACAATTCTAACTGGAAATAAGAAACAAGATTATACAATTATCTTTAATATTTATTTTATAATCTCAAATATGTACCTCTTATATTGTTTCACAGTTTAAAATTCAGTGAAAAAGAAAACATAAAAGATCAAAGGATAATAAGCAATGTAAATTATATTTTTCTATTATTCTCAATGTAGCATAGATTTATTTAGTTCAATACAACTTTGATAATAATTTAGCCCAATCAGTGCTTTTGTTTCTTTTCAAAGCCTTACTTTGGATGAAGTTTTAAAATGGGCACAATCTTTGGAAAGTCTGATGGCTACAAAATGTGAGTATAATATACACGTCATCTTTTAATGAGTGGCCTGTTTCACATTCATAGCGGTGGGGGAGGGGTACCAGATGACAAATGTGGCTCTGCTCACCACCTTCTAAACGGCAACTGACACAGTTAAAAATGGAAAACCTGAAAATAGTTTGTCATGCCAACCACTGTTATTTTCTTTGGTGTTAATTAAAACAGGATTAGTCACTGTGGGTCTCTATTCTTCACAAGTATATGTATAAAACCCATTGGGAATATGCTGAAATAGTAACACATACTGAAATATACTGCCTTCCCATAGCCTGCTAAAGTTAGTGTTTGGAAACTATTAAAAAGTTGCTGTTCTAAGTGCTGTCAAAAGTAACAACCTCAAGCCTCATTCTAAAGCTCCGTAGAGCTCTTCAGTCTTTAACTCCACTGATTCTGGGTATAATGGCACAAACATCGGAATTCAAGTGATACAAAGAAAAAGTCATAGCTATGTAGGCAAAAACATAACTTTAGAAGCTCAATGCAGTTAATATAAAACATGAGGGATACTCAAGGGAACTGTCTATTATATTTGGAACAAAAAAAAACTGGTAGATGATAGAAAATGATAACAAGACGACAAGTTTTTTTTTAAAGTAGAGGGTACTCAAATTTCTACTGAACTCACTTCCTTTCTAACAGTGTCATCCTTATTAACCTATCTATTAATCTATTAACCTATTAGCATAACTATCTATGAACGTAAACTCTTTATTAGGAACTTCCTTGTGTAAGGCTCTTTGTGAATAATGAATTGTTTAGAAATCCTGACTTTGAACAGAAGATAACTGTAGTGCTACGGTATTTCAATTAGTGGGTGCACAGGGTTATTCTAGACAGTACATCCTGTCACTCTTGAGGACCTTTTTGTTCCTAGGACACTATCTGCTCTCATAGCCTCAAGAACATTCTTTAATACAGCATCTGTTATTTCTGACTCACAAACCAATGGTGGGAGGTTCGAAATTTTGACTCTTAGCTTTTTATATTAGAATTCCTTAGTCCCTCTAGCTCTGACTCTCAGGCTCCTCTCCTCCTGTTGTACATCTCCAGATCTAGGGCACCACCTAATCACCTATCTTGAGCTGTAAGCCACTCCACTGAAAATGTGTGTGTCTCATAGTTTCTTTCTTTCATTCATTTGAAAGGGCATTGGAACTATGCCTTTTATTACTTATCAAGTATCATTCATAGTTCTCTGATGTAACTTGCCAGCATGATCATGAATTGAATATTACATCTTTGCACCAAAATTTTGGCCACTTAAATGGAAGATCAGAAACTTACCTGTTAAGTCAGCTGTATTGATTCTTCTCCAAACACTTTTACTACAAGCTCTAACTCATGTTCACAGCATTGCCAGGTTAATCTCACTTTCAGAGTTCCAGACATCTAAAGTGAGAATAATATCGTCCCTCTATTCAACACTATTGTAAAGGTTAAACATAAAAGATGTGGTATGATGAATGGTACATCTTGAGCACAAAAACATAATTGCCATTTTCTCTTATTAGTAATAACATACACATCTCCAAATACAGCCATTTTTCTTTTTCTTCCTACCAAAAGTCTAAACTCTAAGTATTCAGGATCCATGATACCCTAACCCATTTGTTTTCTGAAAATTTTTTTAAATTTTATATTGGATATTTTATTTATTTACACTTCAAATGTTATCCTCTTTCATAGTTTCCCCTCCACAAACCCCCTATCCCATCTCCCCTCCACCTGCTTCTGTGAGAGTGCTCCCCCACCCACCCATCCCCTCCCACCTCATTGCCCTGGCATTCTCCTACACTGGGGCATAGAGCCTTCACAGGACCAAGGGCCTCTCTTCCCATTGATGCCAAATAAGGCCATCCTCTGCTACATATGTGGCTGGAGTCATGGGTCCCTCTCTGGGAGATCTGGTGGGTCTGGTTGGTTGATATTGTTGTTCTTCCTATAGGTTACAAATCCCTTCAGCTCCTTCAGTCCTTTCTCTAGCTGTTCCTTTGGAGATCCTGTGTTCAGTCCAATCGTTGGCTGCGAGTATCCACCTCTATATTTGTCAGGTTCTGGAAGAGCCTCTTAGGAGACAGCTATAACAGGCTCCTGTCAGTATGCACTTCTTGGCATTCACAATAGTGTCTGGATTTGGTGATTGTATATGGGATGGATCCCTAGATGGGACAGTCTCTGGATGGCCTGTCCTTCAGTCTCTGCTCCACACTTTGACCTCGTATTTCCTTTAGACAGGAGCAATTCTGGGTTAGAAATCTGGAGATGAGCAGGTGGGCCTATCCCTCAACTGGGGGCCTTAGGCAAGGCCTAAGGATATACCTCTGGATATGGTCTCTACAGGTACTCCCTTCCCTTTGTTGGACATTTTAACTAATGTCATCCCCGTTGAGTTCTAGGAGCCTCTTGCTTTCCTGGCATCTGGGACCTGCTGGTGGCTACCCCCAGTTCCCCATCCCCCATTCGCTACACACCTCTTTTCAATTTCCTGGCCCTCTGTATATCATCCTCATCTCCTCCCACACCTGATCCTGCCCCTCCTTTTTTCCCCTCTAGTTATGTCATTTATGAAACACACCTGACACCAATGTGGCAACTGCTCCATCCCATACTTGTACATCAACAACTCTCCTGCTATAGGCTTTTGCTCATTGTCCATTTTATCCTCACCCAATCCTGCACAGCCTTAAAACTAAAATGCAGGTTCCACCTTTTCTATAAAACGACTTAGAAATATTCTTCTGTCCTATTTTGTTAGTACATTAGTTATTCCTCTTTTAATTGTAACTAGTTGGGGCAATGAATTTATTTGCAAAGGATCTTGCTCAATAAATTGTGAAATTATTTGGAGAATAGATATTGCTTATTCATTTCACATTTCACTGAGAGACTAAAAGTATCAGGTGTACCTTGTAGGCATGTACTATTGTTCAATGAAAGATAAATAAGTAAGGTAAGATCAACATATCAAGTTATGTTTATTATGTCAATTTATGTGCCAGTGCTGAAAACCTGACAAAATGAATGGAATGAATATATAGCATAAATCTCAAGTGGGCACTTGCTTAGCTAGACTCAGTAATTTAGAGATATAGTGCCATAAGAATAAGCAAAGTTTACAAAAAAAGATGAGGGCAAGAAGGCATCATACTGTTCTTAATAAAGCCAGTGGAAACATGAAGTCAAATTAATATGAAGTTCATTTAAAAATCCTACAACACATAATCAAAAAGGTGATTTTAAAAAATAAATCACCCTACAGATAGGACTAGTCAACTAGCAAAACTAAGAAAGCAAACACTTTGTGTTCTATGGAGTAAGAATGTTTCAACTATCAAATGACACTAAAATGTATCTTCCATGCTAAGATATGCAAACTTCAATTGTTACAGAGATTAATACACAGACTCCAAGAATGTATAGATCAGAAACCCACATGGAAATGAAATGTGTTAGTCAGAGCCTCAGGAAATAATGAAAAATTAATAAAGGAAATATTTGTTGGAAAACCGTTAATTAATAGCTACATTCAACACAATGCCATTAAACCAAAGGGCTTTATAAAAATGGAAATTGGAAAGCACCAAGTTTATGCAACCCTTTATAGAAAAGACTGTTTCATTGTTTTCTTTTTTTAATTGAATATTTTATTTATTTACATTTCAGATGGTATCCCCTTTTCCCATTCTCCCCAACCCAGAAACCACTTATCCCATCCCCCCTTCTCCTGCTTCTATGAGGATGTTCCCCCACCTACCCCCCAACTCCCACCTCCCTACCCTCAAATTCCCCCACACTGGTGCATCCAGTCTTCATGGGTCCAAGGGCCTCCTCTTTCATGGAAGCACATCAAGGCCATCCTCTGCTACAAATAAGGCTGGAGTCATGGGTCTCCCCATTAGTGTTCCCAGACTGGATGGTTAGACCCTGGGAGCTCTGCTTAGTTGATATTGTTGCTTTCCCCATGGGGTTACAAACCCCTTCAGCTCCTTCAGTCCTCTCTCTAACTCCTCCATTGAGGTCCCCTTGATCAGTTCAATGATTGACTGTGAACATCTGCCTCTGTATATGTCAGGCTCTGGCAAAGCCTCTCAGGAGACAGCTATATCAGGCTCCTGTCAGCATGCACTACCTGACATCCTGATGGGAGCTGAGGAATACATTTAATCTGTGGGTATAAGCAAAAATATTTACAATGTAGATAGATAGTATGCTAGTTTAATAAAGTAGCAGTTATAGGTTCTTCTCTAAGATTCATGACTTCATTAGCCCTGGATAATTGGCTAAGTTTTCAGTACCAGGTATGATTCACTCTTATTGTGTGGGTATTAAGTTCAATTAGAAAACTATTATTGGTTATTGCCAAGATATGCATCCCACTACTGCACCCTTAGAATTATCATGCTGTACTGGTTGTTGTTGTGGTACTGTTGGATGCATCCCTCCTATGAAAGCTTACATGATACCTTCTTGTACCATGAAAGCTGGTCCTCAGGGAGATCCTGTGTCTGTGGTTCATGCTGTCTTCAGCAATGGGAGCCTACCTTCTACCTCTGGGAGCAAACTAATTTTTAAAAGATAACAATAGAAGGTATTTGCTGATATGTCTTGTTTTATACAAATAAAAAGACCACTTTGATGGCTCAAACAATTCTACCAAATATGTGGAGGACGACATGAGGATGATATGAAGTAAGTATATATACACTGAGCCCATGTATTTCACTTAAACAGAGGAGACAAGGGACAAGAACACAAATGAATGCATAATTCCATAAAGTGGTAACTGCTTTGAAAAAATAAAATCAAGTGATGTGGAGAGAAGGTTCAAGACTACAATAATTCAAATGAGAATTTTTGACAAGAAAAAAAAAACATGTCAGAAGGAGTAGAACTGCCAGAATCTCTGAGAGAGAATAAAACTGTCAGAAGGAATAAGATTTGAATAAAGTGATGAGTCATAATAAGTAGACATCTGTGCCTTTGGATATGTGCCTTTGGATATGAACCCAAGGAAAACATGTCAGAAAGATCCAAAGAATGTGAGAATCGTGTCTGCAAATAATGGAAAGACATTTTAATACTTAATCTGCCTAAGGCCTTGTGAGACCATGTGAATGAACTTACCCTGAATATTAACCAAAAACTTTTGCAAGAAGTCAATATATGTTCAAACGATCCCCCAGCTTTTTCTGAAGAAAAAATGAAGGGAAACTAATGCAATAAGCCAGTCTAAGACCAGAACTCAGGAGAAAAGACAAACTTGGAAATAATGGGCATCAAGAGCCAAGGATTATTAGAAGAGTTAAGATAAAAAGGAAAGAAAAAGATATGGTGCTTGGGAATAAGGTGATATTCCACAATTTGAAAAGAAGAACAAGGGGATACAAAGAAACATCAGATAAATTAAAGATGAACAAAAATAGTGTGTTGCTATGGAAGCCAAATGATACAGTTCTTTCAAGGAAAGTGTCATGAGCTGTGTTGAAGACTGAAAAGAAATCAGGTTATAGTAGAGCCCATTTTGATATCTAAACAGAAGCATTTACAGTGGCATAATGGAAGCAAGGTAGAATATATAAAGTAATTTACATAAGTTTTGATGTAAAAATAAGAAGATAAAAGGACAGAGAAGGATGCTGACTAGCAAATCTTTATTCTTTCCTCTGTAACAAACTATTCTACAGTCAAACTGTCAAAATTAGAAAAAGCAAATTCCATAAATTACAAGAGACTGGCTCTAAAGATCAATGGTAGAGCCTTGGCATATCATACATGAGTCTGTAAATATAATTCCAAGCACCATTTGTATGTGTGTGTATATGGATGCATACAAATATGTATATATATAAGTATATAAGCATGCATGAGTATGCATGTTCATGTGTGTACGTATATATGTATGTGTGCTAATTGTGTTTGTTTGTAAGCAAGTAAATAAATAAACAGTTCTTTCCTAAAAGCATCAAGAGAAAAGCAGCAAGTCACGTAAAAAGAATTCTCAACAGATTAATAGCAGATCTATCAGTAGTTATCTTACAAACAAGAAGAAGATGGCATTATATAATCAAAGCTGTAAAAGAGAAATTTCAACCAAAATTATTATACCCAGAAAAGCTATCCTCCAAGGATGAAAGAGAAGTAAAAACATTCCTAAAGAAAACAAAAACTCAAGAAATTTGACAGCATTTTATCAGCTCTACAAGAGATGCCCAGGAGAGAAGTTTATAGAAACTGAAGGATGACTACCAACATAAAAATGGACAAAACTACAAAAATTTCACAAAATAGTGCAAAAATGTGAAGGTGAAAGAGGAATCTAACTTTGTTGGTACAAAGAAATCACCAAGCCACAATATGAACAAGAGAGGAAGAAACAAAAATGGATACATAAAACCAGAAAACAATGACAGTACTGTCTTTATTCATCATTAATAATGGTAAATATTGCACCAGCAGTTATTTTTTTCTGGTTCTTTTTGAGGCAGCAGTGGGGGAAGAGTACTGGTGGAGATAACACTTGGTCTTATGAGATATTTAGGGTTGCTGTATAAAACATTTACTTTTCTTAAGTCTAAGTCACTTTGCTGCAGTAACTAAACTGCCTGCCTGAGTTCTGAGGCAAGAAAACTTAAAGTATCTCATCATAAATAAAACAGCAGGAGACTAAGTATCTTTTGTTCAGTCTCTACTGGAATTGGGCAGCTCCAACTTTCAGCCTACTAGTTGAAGTCTCAGGGCAAAATGGGAGGGGGGGACACTTTGAAAAATGATTTTAGCATTTATTTCTAAGTTTTAAAAAGTTTTCTATGAAAGCTCTCAAAGAAAAAGAGGGAAAGGGCTTACAGGGGAATGAGAGGATAAAAAAGGAAAAGATAAACCAAGAAAGGGAGGGATGAGTAGTGTTAAGAAAAGGGGGATAAGGAGAATGCTCTCCTCTCTTTGTCCTCAGCACTTGCACAACTTTCAGAATACATGATCACATGGTAAAAAGTTCATCACAAGTCTACACATAAATTCAAATCATAAATCTAATAAGAAATTTACAACAGAGAGTGTTTACTTGTATATCCCTTAGGAGTAATCATCTGGCTAAACATTCTGTCATAGCTCTACAGGTTGATGGAGAGTTTAAAAACATAACTTCTGTGATTAAGTAATTAGTGAAGTTTTGCATAGACACACCCAGTCAATAATTTATCTTCTGTCCTTGTACCTATAGTAAATCTTTAGTTCACTTTTTATGGTATGTGATTAATGGTTTTACAACCTCTTAGAAAGCGCTGAGTAGTAGATGCCTGCTAGCTATCTCAGAAGCAATTAATTCATGACATTTGAAGACTGGCAGAGTTCTCATTGCAGTTTTGATTATCAGAGAGAACCTAATAGCAGTTACACTACAAAAGAGCTTAATAATTACTAATATAATTTTAGGAATTCTTATAAGATCATCATTAAGAATTAAGAAATCATCTATTTGTCTATAAAACATCACTACAAGACAGTACATCTTTGTTGTTCTGCAGAGATCTGATCAAAAGTGTGGGCTAATACATATATATATATATATACATATATATGCTCCCAAATAATACATGTCTGAAGTGATAAATATGTCAATTATTCTAATCCAATCATTACATTCTATATACATAAGCTAAAACATCATATGTGTTCAACATACTAAGAACTGTCACTATTTGTCAGTTTAAAAACATAGACTCTCAAGAATATATATATATATACATATATATATATATGTATATATATATATGTGTGTGTGTGTGTGTGTGTGTGTGTATTTGTATATATATATATTTGTCCCTGTATTTTTCTTTTAGATAGAAACAATTTGGGGGTGAAAATATTTGAAGGTGGGTTGGTGTCTGCATCCCTCCACTGGGGACTCTGTCTAACTACTGGAGGAGGTCTCTTCAAGTTCCATCTCCCCACTGTTGGGCACTTGAAATAAGGTTACCCACATTGAGTCCTGGGAGCCTCCCCAACCCCAGGACTCTGGGACACACACACACACATACACACACACACACACACATACACACACACACATATGGGCAGAAACAGTGGCAAACACTTGTAGTTCCAAGCATGCCTATAGAAAAATGGAAAATGGAGACAGAAGGATCCTTCAAACCTTGGGGGACATAAAAGATCCTACCTCAAACACATTGGAAAGTAAGGCTTGACACCCTAGATTGTCCTCTGACTTCCACTTGACATGTTTAATCCAGCACTCACTCACACGCATACAACACACAGCAAGAATTTTAAAATAAAATTAGTCAGAACCACACAAATACTATATGTTCTCCTTTACATGTGTAATCTAAAGTGTTATTCTCAAAGCAGTAGAGAATACAATTTGGTCTCCAACTTCTGAGAAGTGTATGAGAGAATGACGAGCAGAGAAAAAATGAAGAAGGGGCACAAAGGGGTGATTTGATGAGAATAGCTTCTAAAGCAACACATTAGGATAACTATGTGTGAAGGCAAATAATTTAACATTTCAAAATAGGTAGGAGAAAAGGTTTTTGAGTGCTCCCAAATAATACATGTCTGAAGTGATAAATATGTCAATTATTCTAATCCAATCATTACATACTGTATATATAAGCTAAAACATCACATGTGTGCAACATACTAAGAACTGTCACTATTTGTCAGTTTAAAAACATAGACTCTCAAGAAAAACAGAAAAGAGAATTTATAGAAACACTTCAGTTAGTAAATTGCCTTGCAAGCATGAAGACCTGAGTTCAATCCACAGAGCCTCCATTTTAAAATAAGGAAAATGCCTGGGCATAGTTGTGCATACTTACAATCCCAGTTTAGGAAAACTAAAGACAGGTAGAGTGCTGGAGCCTGTGGGCAACCCAGCCTAGCCTACTTTGCCAGTTCCCAACATGCAAGTATGCGCATACACACACACACACACACACACACACACACACGCACGCACGCACACACGCACACACATACACAAATGCAAATAACAGAGATGGGAAAGAAATATATGGTCAGGAGCAGGAAGAAGGTGTGGGAAACACAGCTTATAGTGTCCAATGATGACAGCTAACAGTGAGGATGACAGGGAGGAGAGGGGATAATGGGGTAAAAGCAACTAGGAAATGTAAAGTACTAAAGGAAGCAAAGGTGGAAGAGAACCTGGAAAAACTTTAGCCAGTACAAAAGTAGCCAAAGTAACTCTCTGGGAAAATTCTAGGGCTATAATATCAGAGAAATAGCAGGTGACAACTGTACATTGTTGAGTGATCATTAAAATGATTGCAGAGATCATTTTAACTCAGAAAGCACAGCTGTGGACTTTCCTGTGTCCTGCTCAGCTGCCCAGCACTGATACTCTGGATAGGCAGGCATTCTGAATAAGAGCTAGGATTAAACCTTTACTTTGGGTCAAAATTATACTTAAATGTACTTTATACTCTCCCTTCTAATGTATCATAATTACAGGTAGATAATCTTTTTAAAATACTGAAATAAACAATGTAGGATTGGTAAGCTGCTCAAGGCAATGAAATCTCTCCCTACTGATAAACCATCAGGCTGGTGGAGCATCTTTATTGACATAATGGCACAGAGCTGACATGAGAAGTAACTGGTGGATTTTGTTGCTCCCTCTGTGCATTATCTCAGCTCTCTGCATCTGTGAGAGATTTCCTGCCTCCCACTCAGGATTGGCAGCTTCCCACACTACCATTTATCCTAATGTCTGCTAACCATTGCTGTTGCCATGGTTACCTTCATCACACCTTATATTACTATACAACTTTGCCTCAGCCTTTTCCATTTAGCACTTTTTGTCTTCTCCAATTTCTCATGCACTTTTTCACCTGTCAAAGTGAGAAAAGAAATGGCCTTTTATAGACATTGCTGTTCAGCCAGCACTTTCTTCCCCACTGTCAGAAGATGAAAAGCAATGGTATACTATTATAATCCCCACGTCTTCAGTACCTCCTGCACAGGGAATGTCTAGAGCCTACTTTACTTTTTAAGGTGTATATGAGGGTCTATAAAAATGTAAAATCCTGAAGGATACAGAAGCATAGATTATAAAATATTTTACCCACCAGCACATGAATAGGAACTCTATATACAGTAGTTAATAACTTGCAGTCCTGGTTCTTCTAGCTTCTCAGTTGAATGCGAGGAAATCAATAAATAGAACATAATATACTTATTGGAATTATAGATTCTCTTTGTATTAGGTGTGTTTGTCAACTAACAGAATATTTCTGCAACCATGAGAATTCAGAGAACTTTTCCCAGAGCTGTGATCTATAAACTAAGTCTTAGTTGGAGAATAAAGTGCAACATTGGAAAGAAACTATATAAATGAGTGACAAGCCACATAACTATGAAGTGTGTTTAGAGAAGTTCATCTGAACATGTCTCAGACACTACATTTACGAGTGACTAACATAGGTGGGAGGGTAGCGTATGGTGTTGGGTAAGCCCGGCTATTACAGTCAAAAGCTCTAGCCTTTATCGTTTGAGTCATGGGATGATATTGGTAGGGTATAACAACATGATTAATTTAAAAAAAACTTTTTCTTCTAATAACATTCTCAATGGAGCATTTGGTAAACGGACTGAAGCTTTATTTAAGATGGTTACACATGTTCCTCAAAATATTGTCCAAATAACAGAAGATAATACAACAGTGTAATAGTATCTTTAACATTTCTAGAGAATAGAAAAGAAAGCACTCTAATTACAAAACGGAAATTTTAATAAAAACAGAAGATGTGCTATAAAAGATTGTAGAAATTCTAGTAGAATTATAAACTTTAGTGTACCCAGTGATGTGGACTGAGAGTACAAGAATTTAAAATTAGTTTGCACATATTTTAGCATGTATATGTTCAGCGTGGCCACATCTCACCTGCCAGATTTAAAGCATGATTAAGACTTGTCTTATGCAGAAAGCACAAAATTGGAAAGATAGGACACTATTCTGACTCAGTTCAAAAAATTTCATATGTTCCTTCACCATCAAGGTAACTTTCACATGTCTCTTTGTGTGCACAGACATACTAATCTCAGTACTTTTTAAAGAGCAATATAGAGATTATTAAAGGTACCACCCACATTTTTAAAGGAAAATGCATATGCAACATATGACACAAACTTATTTTCTTATCCTCTCAAATAGTTAGTCCTGGCCTTTCTTTCATTCACTCTTTTAAGCAGCATCAAGTCTCCTGAGTTCATTTCAAACTTCAAAATAGGCTATTTGTAGCACTACTGCCTAATTTAGGAAAAACATCTCACCTTGTAATTCACTTCTGGTATGAATCACCAGAACTATAAACTAAGCAAATTGATTTTCCATTTAACATTTACTAAGATTCCTGAAATTTTTTGCACAGATGTTATTCTAGCTGCTTGCTTAAGTAGCTAGGTAGCATTCTGGGACAAAAATTTACCTGTTTTACACAGATGTCTGTAAAAAAATAAAATAAAATAAAAACAAATATGTAGGCATAGTCATTTTGCACACTAGCATGTCTGAAATAGTTTATGAGTTCCAGTAGTCTAGGTCAGCTTTTGCAAAATTATGATGAAACAATAAATATCACTAAAATCCTACTTGATTATAATAAAGAAGTTTGTCCTCTCATTCACAATATATTGCAACTGAGGTAGGAGAGTTGCAACTCTGTTCCATGCCTTAATTATGGCATTGGGCTAAAAGAGTAGCTTTCTTCTAGATTTATTCACCTTGTGACAAAGGGAAGAAATGAGACACCTGAGGGTAAAAGACTTCTGCTTCCACCTTAAAATGCACTTTTGCATAACTTTCACTGACCCGTGAGAATGCAGAGGCAGTATAGAGGTGAGTGGGACAAGGGAATGTGGACCTCTTAAAAGAGCAGGACTGAAAATAAACCTGTGCAGGAAAACAAAACAAAAAACAAAAACTGTGAAATCATTAAAATGAGAGATTAAGTCCATTTCTTTCCTGAATCACAGACAAAATCAGATAATAGGTATTTTCTCCTGGAGCAAAAAGGTAGCAGCGATAGCCATTTCCTATACTGTAGAGAGAAAGAATTAAATACATTTAGAAGAACGATGAGAAGGCCACATTGGGGATAACCAGCCTCCTACATCTCGGCGTATTTCATGTTTCTGAATTTCACACTGATGAGTTATTTTGTGTTATAAATTACTAGTTATCAAAAAATGTGTGGCTTTCACTCATACACTTTCTCCTTTAATTAAAATTCTTTGTATATTGATGATAATCGACCTTGATTAAGCAGAATAAATTAATGAAGTTAAATCGGTCCTTATTAAAAAGAGAAAGAAAGAAAGAAAAGAATAGTAGGTCTACTATAGTAACTACCCGTACTCAGTACATTGCATCTACCACCTATAGAATACTGCCATTTGGGAAATACAAAAAAAAATCAATTCAGAAAAAGTTTCATTAGCAAGCATATGGCTATGTCAGGAGTTATAAAACCATTAGTTCAGCCAAAGAGAAAAAGGTATTTGTTCATCTCTCATAAAAGGGACGCTAAAGAAAGCAGAGATAGGTACAGGTAGATTGTGGAGTAAGAATTTAGAAACATTTTAGTACAAATTCAAGATTAAAAATAAATACACATTTAAATGTAATATAAAACCTAACATTGGCTTCCAGACTATATTCTCACCTCAGTCAACTACCTGTCCAACTGGTCAGAAATCATCTCATTCAACGACCTATGAACTTTACCAATATCTATTTTCTGATTTATAGCTTATTTCTCTATTTCGAAGTCCTGGTTTCCTATTCCTATTTAAGTCCTCAGTCAACATTCTTCTAAGTACCAATTATATAAATTTACTCATGTTAATAAGACTTTATTTCAATGCATGCTGAGAATTTGGAGCTTTCAAATTTTCTTATTAAAGAAGTAATGACTGTTTGTTTTATTTTTTACTTTGCCCACATCTTTAGCTGTTTCTCTAACATGCATTAATAACCATAACTGTGTTTTTCAGCTCCTAATTTTCAATGCTGATGGTGAGGCATGACTATCATTAAGTCATTTCAGTGGGAAAACAAACTTCTTATTTGAACTATGTTACAATATATTTCCCATTGGGTAGTAATGTCTAACTATGTCACTTCCTAGGTAACATATTTATGCACACTGTGCCCTCATATGATTTGTACTGTTAGCCAAGATGAAGTTTCTTTCAAACTTCTTCCATTTATTGTACTACAGCCTGCAACTGCCCACATAACAGTGAGCCGTGCTCTAGGTCTCTGTGTCCCATCCTACATTTGCAGATTACCAACTTCCCTCAAACCTGATAGTTTCATAAACGGTACCTACCTCTATCTGTTTATTTTCCCTGAATATAAAATGTTGTCTTTCTTCTTATTTCACTGCTGATATAATCAGTGAAAATCAACGAAGCATGTAGCTTGATTTTCTTTTCTTTTCTATTTTTTATTTTATTTGACTTTGGCAATTACTGGAGGTAACCCCAACCTACTCTTCTAACTGCTGGCCTGGTTACTACTCTAGCATTGTACCCCAGATTCTTGCTCTTTTTCCTGGCCATGTGCTCATCATTCATTTCTTTTCTTAGTGGATGCCTCTCTCCTTTCCTTCCTCCCTCCTTCTCCTCCTGATCTCTCCCCCAACCAGGTCACTCCAAACCCACCTACCTCTAATCCTCCAGTAACTGGCTGTAGTCAACTTTATTTAACCAATAGTTTTAAATCAGGAACAAGGTTTGTAGAACAAAAGCCCACAAACAAGGGAAGTCACTCTTAGGCCCAGATCTTCTGGTACAGAAATTAACATTACAGTACATAACAACAGAACAAACCTCAATACCCATATATGTTTTAAAGAAGAAAGGCAAGATCTTTTCTTCCAAAATGTTATCTTTTCCAAAACATGCATTTCACAGAATCCAATACAACTTCCTATGACATAAAGGCAATGAGAATGCATATGCATGGGTCTGGGCCCGAGCATAGAGCAGGTCACAGGCGGCAGCTGTGTACCCAACCCCAGAAAACCTAGAGAAAGAGGGACTCCCAGGAGCTTTAACTCAGGCAGCATCCCAGGTAAAAATGAATCACCCGTGATGTCTGCTATTAGAAGTTCTAATCCAGATGCTGGCCTCCGAACTTGTACCACTCAGACCTTTGAAGGGCCACTGACAAGAACTTCAAACAGCTAGAGATTGACATCACTAATCTGAAGAAATCCCTCGTTTTGCTGCCTGAAGAGACCTCCTAAAATCTCAAAGGTCCTTATTGGACTTGATTTACTCTATTACAATAGAAAAGGCTGTGTAAAGTTCTTCACTGTGTACAACCCTTAAAGAAGAAGGTTGCCTTTACATAGACAAGACAAGGAGGGTTAAAGAGAGCATGAAATAAGTCAGTGAAGGCCCTAAGAAAAATCAGAGAGAGAAAGAGACAGATGAATGTTGGTACAAGAATTGGTTTTCAGCCTCTCCAAGGTTGTCAACCCTATGTCCTCCCATCTTGGGACCATTATTTGGGTTCTTTTTGCTTTTTTCTGCTGGTCCCTGGCCCTCAAATAGGCAGACTAACTCTGTGATACAACAGATAAATAATTTGGTAGCAAAACCTACTCAGATACATTATCATAAGTTAGCTATGGAGGACCATGAGACTCAAGATGAAGTTGTTACTTTATACAGGATGTTCCCAAAACCCATCTCCACCCAACCTAAAAGGGGGGACTTCTGCCCCTAGACCAAGCAGAGAGGGACCACCCAGAACCCCCTCTGACAGGCGATCTGAATTCTTGCTTAGACTGCAAGGCTAAGCACTGCAAGGGAATATAAATAAAAGATAAAAATATCTCTCTGGGTTCCCTGAGGGACAAGCCTGACTGCATAGGGGTTGATGTCAAAAGTATCCCCTCTCCAGGAAAAAGACATCAGGATGGGTATGGCCCTCATGCCTCACTGGACAACGACAGGGGGACTGGAGCCATTACAAGGTCCCCTTCAAATACTGGAGGTCAGACCTCTATCCCTGCCTTCGCAAGATTAGAATTGCCACAACCCTTCTATACTTAGAGAAGGGAGGAGATGTCAGGGGCAGCCCTGCTTACACATTGAAGGCCTAAAATCAGCCATAGGCCTAAAATCAGCAATCGGGCTGTCATACATGTATACTAACACCAAGTCTTGGGTCTCAGTGGAAAAAACATTGAAACAGATGGCTATAAGCTAATGTCAACAGGCAGCTTTGGTGGAAATTTACAAGCCTGAGTAGTCATAGACCTTGTAAATAGGTAGCTTTGGCAGACAATACCAACTTAGATAAGGACAAGCAAGTCATAGGCAGAGTCATAGTGACTTGTCCCCTGAACCTTCACCCAGCCGATACCCGGTTCTGAAGATATCTGTATTCCCCCTGAACACCCACACTCCAGTGTCATTCCCTTCCCCACATCCTGCCTTTCTGTGTTTATAACCCCTGTGTGAATGAATTATGACTTGAGAAAAAATAAATTATAAAAAAAACAACAAAAAAAGAAAAGAAATAGTGATCACAGGAGTGATTACAGGACTCTGTTTATTGTCCTGTGTGTTCTTTGACTATCTGGGTTTATTGTCTTGCTTGTTCCTTGACTATGTGCATCTATTGTATTGCTAGTTCCTCAACCTAGAACTGACCTTAATACTTGCATGTAATTAAAATGGTATAAAAGCAAAAAAGGAGGGGGAGGGATAGGATAGGGGATTAATGGGTGGAGGAGAATGGGAAAGGGGGATAACATCTGAAATGTAAATAAATAAAATATTGAATAAAAAAGAAAAGACAAAAAATGTAGTGCAGCAAGAAGAAATATGATTGCTTTAAAAACATAAAGTGTTCCTCTCAAAAGTCAGTAAAAACTTGTTAAGCTTGGATATTTATATAAAATTAGTATGATGTAATTTAATTTCTGGAAAGTATATAACCTCTAGCTATAAAGATTCCATATCAAGCAGGAAATGAATGTTCATGAGAGAAGTTAGCCTAGGCTACTTGGTTTGTGTTGGAGATGAATTCACTGTATTCTCCTGACTCTATCTGTCAATTATTAAAGTTATAGGCCCACACCATACCTGCTTTACTCAATGCTGAGGATGGAACTGTGAGTTTTCTGAATGGATAGCAAACACTCTACGAACTAACCTCGTATTTCCATCCTAACCATTCTCTCAGTAAACGAGGAACTTCCTATCTCCCTAACAAACGGTAATGGGAGTAGAATTGAATGGCTGATGACCAGGAAAGAGGATCTTTTGATTGTTATTGTTACTTATTCATTTCTGTTTTGTTTTGCTTGTTTGGATTGGTTTCAGTGCTGCCTTTTAATAGTATATAAGATAGTTTATAAAATAAGTATAAAGCCTATGATTAATGACTTTCTAACCTCTAACTTCTTCTCAACATTTCTGTCTGAAGATACAGCCACATTTTTTATTGTCATGCATTGTATTCAGAGAAAAGGTCTTTGCTTGTTCGACCTTTATTTGTGCTGCAAATGGACCCTGAACTGAGTGCACAATATGTATGTAGGCTCTTAGGGAAACCAATAGAGCCTTCGGTAGTTTGGTAGATCGTTACTTCAATCTATTGGTTAAGTGTTTATCCTCAAAAGCACTGTGGCACTAATCTATCATGTTTTCTTAACACTAAACATCATCATTTCTAAATTCATACCATCTAGATTGTTCGCATAGTGTCCAACAGTTGATCAGTATCATAAAGTATTCTAGAGCTTCATGTCTATGTTTAACTTGCCAGATGTCATTTGAAGTGCTAAATAGCATTGTATTGCTGTTTCTCTTTACATAAATATCATTTTTCTGTTCATTCACTTAGTATTAAATTATCAGTTTCTGAAGTTTTACAAGAGTAATGATACCTATGATTACAGAGACAATGAAACATTTCAATATTTTTAACATGGAATGTTTTTAAATAATGTCAAATTCATTCATTAGTGGGGAAATAATAAATTTGATTAGAAACACAGGAAAAAAAAGAGAATGCATATGCATAACTGATTGTCCTAATCTCTACAATGGTGTTAGGAGTTGGGTTTCTTTCTTTACACATACGTGTTTTAAAGAAGAAAGGCAAGGTCTTTTTTCCCAGAACATCCTGTATTTTTTCATATTCAACTGAATTTAGTTAACTCTGCTATGGATGTGGTTTGTTCTAGTAAGGGAACACTGTTCTCTTTTTACTTTCGTATACTTTTACATATGCATTTCACAAAGTACAATACAATTTCCTATGGCATATGTACAATGACACTGCATATGTGTCTATTCTAATCTCTTCAATGATATTAGGATTATTACTTTTGTGTACTTTGACATATGTAGTTCAAAGAATGCAATACAATTTCCTATGGCCTGCTTGCAATGAACATGCATATGTGTAACTGTCCTGATCTCTTCAGTGGTGTTAGGGTTAGAGTTAGGGTTAGTTTTTTATCTGTGTGTGTGCGTGTGTGTGTGTGTGTTAACTATTTAATTTCTATTTTACTTATTCACTTTACATTCCACTCACTGTACCCCTCCAAGTCACCCCCTTCCCACTATCCCTCCCCTATCCCTCCTTTTCTTCTGA
Organism: Grammomys surdaster; assembly: GCF_004785775.1. Classification (NCBI taxonomy): domain Eukaryota; kingdom Metazoa; phylum Chordata; class Mammalia; order Rodentia; family Muridae; genus Grammomys; species Grammomys surdaster. The sequence continues at coordinate 3,476,516 of NW_021604641.1, read as the reverse complement.
GCAGATGGACCCCACACCAAGAACCCCCAACCTTGTCACTTCAAGTCTCTGACAGTCTAGGAGCTTCCTCTCCCACTGAGGCCAGACAAGGCAGCCCAGCTAGAAAACCATATCCCATGTACAGGCAAAAGCTTTTTGGATAGTCCATATTCCGTTTGTTCCAGACCCACATGAAGATCAAGTAGCTTGATTTTCTAATCCTAAGAAATTGATCTAATAATGTCTTCCATGAAGATGCACGAAAATATGACTTTATTCATCACTTCTATCCCATTTGAGTATCACTATTTCCCGTGACAGCTAATGATACTAATCAATATTTTTGTTAGCAAAATTCTAAACTTTAGAATATATTGGGCACTTATGGCACAATCTATGGTTAACAATTTCATGAACAAGTACTGACCTCAAAGCTCATCAACTTCCAAATATTAAATGATGCAGCGAGTGTTTGTTAAAGAAAAAATTACACTGTCAATCTGTAAATGGTCTCATATTCAGTCTGAATAAACATAATTCTATTAACATTGATTGAAATTTGCTTCATCATTTTAGCATTTAGCAATTAAATGTCTCATATGTACCCAAAGACTTCACAGTCACCAAAAGGAGTTTAGTGTCAGTCTCACTGTATTCATCTCAAACCTTGATGCTAGATGGTCCCCGGGATGATGAGTAATAAGCTGAACTTATGAAAGCATGACTAATCTATGAGCATAAGCTCCTGCAAATTGGAGTCAGAATAAAAATCCTCCCATTCTGAACTCATCCTCTCACCCCAGGAGCTGTTCAAGACCAGAACTGAAGATAACCATCTAAGCACCAAGTGACATCTCATGGTTATGTTCAACACAACACATTGCCCTGTGTTAGGTTCTGAGAAGATGTTCAACATCCCTCTGGATTCCATTCCTTACTTGGTCCCTATTTCTGGCTTGAACCATAAACTACAAATATGATGTTCAATTCTTCATCTTCCTGTTCTCCTGCTGATTGGACATTGAGAAACACTCCAGACATCTCTAGCTCATCAAAGTATCACTCATACATAGCTTGGATAGTTTCCTCCCAACTCTGACTTGCCAAATTGTTAACCTAGTTCTTACCTATCACTTTATTGTGAGGTCTTAAATATTTTATATAATTTTATGAGGAGAGTTTTGTCTGCCTATGTAGCTTAAGTCATTTGTGTGTGTTCTTATGATATCTCATGACCATTCCATCATAGGCACATCTAAAATGACAAACATTTTCCACTGAGTGACTCAGAACAAAGGGGTAACTTCACCAACTAGTGGCATCCTTGAACATAATTCAGGTATATTGAGACCTGAGTGTGTGTGTGTGTGTGTGATAAAGTTATACTTAGAAGATATCCACTTGTTCTGCATCTCTAGATCTCTTCTTTGGGCTTCTGTATTAAACTGCATGAATTGTTATTTAAATTCTAATGGTAACTCATGAAAATAATCACATTTTTATTCTACTTTTAGATGGCCCAATAGTGTACACAGCATATTTAAAATTGGAGCACAGTGATGAGAACATTAAATTCTGGATGGCATGTGAAACCTACAAGAAAATTGCTTCACAGAGGGGCAGAATTTCTAGGGCAAAAAAGCTTTACAATATCTACATCCAGCCACAGTCTCCTAGAGAGGTAACAATGGGACATGGCAGTTGGGGCATCTCTTGGAAGACACTAATAAATTGAGGACCATTACACGCCAGTCATATTCCATCCCAACATCTCCTTAAAACTGTATAAATTAAGAAGTACTAATCTTATTTTTCAGTCACAAAAAAAATATTAATTAGATAACTTAATGAATTCCCCCTGTGTGGTAGAGTCATTAAGTAGTAACTATAGAATTTGAAGGTGAGCTGTTTGATCCCAAATCCTCTACCCATTAGCCTATCTTAATGTCCAGCACAGTTAAAAGGGGCAAAGGGATTGTTGGAAGAATTCTCTGGCATCATAAACTTGAAATGCTATGAATGAGCACTCTAGCGAGAGTGGTCCTCTGAGCCATTTCGTGTTAGCATAATCCAACGACCCCAGCTGACATCCAAGTTGCCATTACTACTCTCACACTGCCTAAGCCTGAGGCTCCTGACAGAGATACAAACAAAACTTACAATTCATGTTAAATCCAAGGGTGGAGGATAGCATAGGAGCTATCTATTGTTCAGCATAACCATGTATTATTCAGTGATTCCCACAAACCCTTCTAGAAAAATTTAGTTTTCTGAGCTAACCATTTCCATTTCTTCAGTTCTCCTCACTTGTTTCCCATTTCAGGACTTGGCTGGCTAACACAGCATTTATGACTACTAAGAAACATAAAGTTTAAAGCAGCCACCAACTTCCTTTTTTTTTCTTTAAAAAAGAGCCCTCCAGTTCATAGACTTCCATGTTTGCAGACTACCACTAGCAAACCACTGGTATGTCCCAAAGAAGCAGTGGTTTGTAGAGCCACAGACTTCATGCTTTCATTCTACCCCTGAGTGCTAATGGTGGATTTTTACTTGAGAGAGAGAGAGAGAGAGAGAGAGAGAGAGAGAGAGAGAGAGAGAG
>NW_021604641.1:3430877-3473928 GCF_004785775.1 Grammomys surdaster | reverse complement strand
GAGAGAGAGAGAGAGAGAGAGAGAGAGAGAGAGAGAGAGAGAGAGAGAAGACTTCATTTGCTGAAAGTCTTTTTAGATGCCTATGAAAATTGAGCCTAAACTATGCTGTTACTCTGAAAGGGGGAGTAGCAAATTAAAGCATTCCATTGCAGGTGTATACATTTGTTGTGCTTAACCTATAACTTCATTTTTCAGATTAACATCGACAGTACAACACGAGAAGCTATCATCAAAAGCATTCGAGAACCCACTCAAACATGTTTTGAAGAAGCTCAAAAGATCGTCTATATGCATATGGAAATGGATTCTTATCCCAGATTTTTAAAGTCTGAAATGTACCAAAAACTACTAAAAACAGTTCAATCCAAAAGCTCTTGATTACTACCCAGAAGTTTAAACTGAAGATGGCATGTTGCAAGTGCTAACGTAATTGAGAAAAAGACACAAAATGAGAATGAAGGTAGAAATGAAACAGAAACCAAGCCATACCTTGATCTCTAGTTCCCAAGGGAAATTCATTCCAAACTTAAAGAGCTCCAAGATGCTGTAACACAATTTATAGTATACTTACAGAATTAACAGAGAAGAAAAAGGAAGCTTCCTTTTATCATATAAACACTATAATATTTTTACTATACTAGGCAACTAATGATATTTTCCATTAAAGAAATTTGGCAGTCATAGCACAAATAACTCATTTTAAAACCATTGCTCCACGAATTTTGTCTCTAGGTATTCTATAGATATGCTCAGAATATCTTGAATTAGTATATAAGTGTATTAGTCATAATATAATCAGTTGAATTTTAATATAATCAGAACTGATAATATGATATTAAGAGGAAAATTAGCTATAAAATTTTCTCAGTAGCATGTCCATGATTGACCTTAGAAGTTCAATTGACCTGTATCACATATGTCTTCTACATGTTAAATCTTTGGGATGATTGTAAACTTTTACTATGTGTGGATCTTTTTTTGTTTGTATTTTACATTTACAATGTCATTGGGCTATAAAATTGGTCTTTTATTTTAGATTAACTTCGTCACAATATAAACTCATCATAGTGTTGGAAATCAATAAGTAGAAACTAAAAGCTGTGTGCATATTTTTCAAAGACACCTTATTGTACCTTACAATGAATACTTCAAAGGGCCTAAAGCTTGCAAAAATGAGAAAATAAAATAAAGCAGTTTAAATTGCTTGTTTGATGTCACTGTACTGTCACTTTAAAACATTAAAAGAATTTAGACACAATTCCCAGATCTGGAGTTCTGTGGGGTCAACAAAACATACACAGGAACAAAATTTGAACTGTTACCTTTTGTACTGTAAAAAATGTCAAGAGTTGCTTGACATTTTTTGTACTGTAAAAAATGACATTTTGTTGCTGATGGACAGGAAGCATTCAAACTGACCCTCACCCTATCCCAGATTCAATTTTCAATCCTCATGTTTTGTCTTGGTTTTGAATAGCACCTTAAAATAGACTTTACCCTTCTGGTGAAGCCAAGTTCCCACTCTACCCAGGAACTCCAAGTTCTTATAGTACCATGGTCCTTACTCCTTGAGCTATTGTGTTCTGTTGAACATAAAAGAATAAAGTCTGCCAGTTTCCATGGCTCATAAGGTCCCAGGCATTTTAACGTTTTTACATTCAAGCGGTGCAGCATAAGTGACTGGACAGCCAAGCACAATCTATTCAGATGCTAAGAAATGCTAAGGCACCAACCACCCGCCTCCAGCCCCAGAGAAGTCAGCCAAATAGTAAGTGAATAACTGAATCACTGACAATATAGTAGGGAAATAGATGTTTTGACAATGTACATGGAAAGAATACTAAATGTATTATAAGAGACTTAAATTTCACTATTGGGTTTCCCAAACTGATGATTTTATGAATTTGTTTAGGCCTGTGTGCACTATAGAAGTTAGCAAAAAAAAAAAAAGTCATGGTGTTTCTGCTCTTCAGTTTCCTTTCTTTTCTTTTTAAAATGTGCTTTACATTTTATTTATTGGGGGGATTATAGGTACATGCATGCAGCATTGCATGTACAGAAGTCAAAGGACGACTTTTAGAAAGGAGTCAGTTCTCTCTTTCTAGCTTGTGGGTTCCAGAAATCACTATCAGGCCATCGGGTTTAATGGCAAGCACCTTTATTTATTAAGCCATCTCTTAGGACCAAGTTTCCCTTTCTATGCCCTCTCTTTACTTTCTAAGCCACCCATCCTAGCCTTCAACTCACTCTCAAACCAAGGCAGACTTTGAACTCATAAAACTCCTGCCTCAGTCTTCAAAGCAATTTGAATCCATGGGTTTGTTATATGTAACTTCTTGCTTGTTGAAGTATGTTACCTCCGATCCTGTTTTCTCTAGGATTTATCATGAAGGCATGTTGGATTTAATTGCTCAGCCAGGTTTACTGCTGTTCTATTTATAATGTAAATGCCTTTCAACAGAAAGATGGATAATGAAAATGTGGTACATATACACAATGTAATTCTATCCATCTGTAGCAAAAGTAAAATTGTGAAATTTGTAGGTAAATGGATGACACTAGGAAACATTACACTGAGTGAAGTAACTCACACACAGAAAGACAAATGCCTCTTATTTGTAGGCCCTAACTCTGAATCTTAGTCATGAGTATATAACCTAAAGTAACCACAGGAACCAGAAAAAAAATTAAAAGGGACCAGAGATAAGAAGGAAGTCTAGAGAGGTCTAGAAAGGGGATACAGTAAGACACAAGTGCTATGAAGGAAGATGTGAAAAATGGGAGGCAGGAGGGAAGAAAAGAGAGAGAGAGAGAGAGAGAGAGAGAGAGAGAGAGAGAGAGAGAGACTGGGAGACAGAGACAGACAGAGACAGAGACAGGAATAGAAAAAACTACTATTTACTTAAAAATGTATATGTATGTGTATGTATGTGTGTGTGTATGTGTACGTATATTTAAATGAAATTGTGCCACTTGGGGGTGAGGATGTTTTCTACAAGAACTATAAACTATCTAACAAAAACCCACTGCTGAGCAGGGCAAATCTCCCCCGAGTAGCTGATCATGAATATCCAAGAGACTCACAAAACAATACAGACTATTCACATTGTCCTTCGTTACCTCCATGGAAGGTAAGACCTTATTACTGGAGACACCAAATGCTTCAGACACAGAACTTGGATGCATCAAGCTGGAACTAACTTGGAAGTTTCTCCCTGAGGAATAGCTCTCACAGAATGTAAAATTCTATACAGGCTGTCAATGGTGACATATAGAACTACATATAAAACCAACTACCGTATAAAAACTAGGTACAGCAGTGCACAGCTATAAACCAAGGACTAAAACAGGGGGAGAGACAGGTGGATCCCTGAAACTCACTCGCCATGCATACTAGCTAAATAGATGAGTTCCAGGTTCAGTGAGAGACCCTGTCACAAAAACTAAGGTGATGGCAGCTGTAAAGATACTCAGCAGTTAAGAGCACTTCCTGCTCTTGGAGAGTACGTAGGCTCAGAATACAGCACCCACCTGGTGGCTCACAACATTCTATAACTCTAGCTCCATTGGATCTGATGCCTTCTTCTAACCTCTGCAGCCACTGGACATGCACATGGTATACCAATATATTCTGGCAAAGCATTCACATATTTTTTAAACATATAAGAAATTTAAAAAAAAAAAGTGGAGAGTGATCAAGAAAGGTACCTGACACCTCTTGCCACCACATGCACACATATGCTTACACACCCATATACACATGTGCATATATTCACATGGACACACACACACAAAAGACTTCATTACCTCTGAGTAAGCTTTTCAATAAGAAAATAATGATAAAGAAATGTCTCAGAATTCATGTATCCTAACAGAGATGACCATTTTTTTTTCTATTTATACTTCATCACACACACAATTTCTTTATCTACAAAGGATTTTCTATTAATTTTGGAATAATGACTATAGAAAAGTCACACACAAGGTTTTCTTCAAAGGCACAAAAGATTATAATTTAGAGAAAATGGTAAGTCCCCACTGCCTAAGAAGTATCTTTCAACTACCTAGGATTTGAAATTCCCACCACTATGCATAGATAAAAAATAGCATCTAAACTCACACAAGAAGAATGAGTCAGTAATGCTAACACATTAGCTGTTGCCTAGCATAAAACAAAACTTGTAAAAATAAAATACAGTAATATAGTATAGTATAGGAAAATATCTCAGCTTGGGGAACAAAGACATTAATTAGAAAACCTCTGGACTTGGGAACAAGAGAGGGGGGTAAGCAAAGTATTTTATTTATAAAAGTTTCCCAGTGTTGTTAATAAAAAAAAATCAAGAGGAGAAATAAGTTTCATGAGAACTATACATCTTGGTAGAAAAAATAATAATGTCCTGTGAAAATAGAAGAGAAAATATAAAATTATTATATAAATGACATTTATAGAGGCATCTGTTTAAGAAAATTCACCTGGCTCCCATAGCACTAAGACACTGTGCAGACAACCATTAATCATGGTATGCTTCTGACTCTCAGTGACATGTGTAGTGATGACTAAAGCCCATAGCAATAAGAGCCAAGTATAGACGGACAAAGGCTGCTTTAGAAACCCAGAAGAAGCACCTTCCTCTACACAGTGGAACCTGTAAAGAATAGGAGACATGCTGTTTGAGAATGGCTATAAAGAATAATTAAGTGATCTCTCAAAGAAGAGGGGAAGGCTGTGTGAACTGCAACAAGACAGGAGAACATGTGACACTTGGGAAGATGCAGAAAGTGGTGGGAGTTCTTCTACTAGGCTGCTCCCAGTTCACAACCTGACTCCAAAGTCTAGCAGCTATGCATATTTCAGAATGCTGTTCAATCTCATTGAAATTTATTTTATTTTTATGTATGAAATAATACAATTAATTTACTGATATGTGCTTCAGTTTCAAGATGTATATGAGTACAGTGTATCTGTCTTCAGACACCCCAGAAGAAGGCATCAGATTCCATTACAGATGGCTGTGAGCCACCATATTGGTGCTGGGGGTTGAATTCAGAACCTCTGGAAGAGCATTCAGAAGTCCTAGGAAACAAAACAACGGTCTAATAATTCCTAGACACTCTTTGAAGGTTCATTATGATGTTACAGCAATGATAAAGACAGTTTGTTGTGTTTTAAAGAATAGTATGTGTTTTGACACATTCATTCATTCAACAAATAGTTAAGTGCTATGTGTACCAGTAGAGTGATCAGACATAGAAATAAATCTACTACTAACAAACCAATCAGAAAATGCCTTCATGAACCTTACAATGTCAGTAATAAAAGAAATAAAAGATCACATAGAATTACCAAAAAAGTTCTATAAACAAAATAAAAATGAGAGAATAGGAAAAGGGCAGATGGATGTGTTAGAGAAAGTTGTTGTTCTCATCTTTACATAATTCACACACACCTCATTCCCTGACAAAACTAATCAAAGGCAAGAAAGCCAAGGCTTTACAAAATTATTTAACTTATATATGTGAGCATGTGTATGTTAAGAACATAGAGCAAAGCTCTACTCTCTTAGCATACTTAAGGTTTTTTTTTCAAAATAAAATTTTATTTGAATAAGGCTTTATCAGTTCTTTTCTCTTTCTTAAAAAATGAGGGAGGGAGTTTTTCCACAAAGCTGGTCAGATGGGAAACACCATTTTCTTCAATTGGGCCTCATTTGAAAATAAAATGCTTACAATAAGATCATCTGTGTCGCCGGGCAGTGGTGGTACATGCCTTTAATCCCAGCACTTGGGAGGCAGAGGCAGGCGGATTTCTGAGTTTGAAGCCAGCCTGGTCTTCAGAGTGAGTTCCAGGAAAGCCAGGGCTATACAAAGAAACCCTGTATAAAAAAAAAAAAAAAAAAAAAAAAAAGATCATCTGTGTCAAGCTGAAAGAAGACCCTTCAAAGCGAGTGTGATTTGTGGTGAGTTCCACGCACCAGAAACCTCCATGCCAGGTACTGCAAACATCACTGACTGAGGGACCTCTGCAGAGCTTCATACATCATTTGATCCTTTATTGATGTGGATGGTTTGACTTTCCTGAAAGCTTCTTCAAAGTGCTTATGACTGACCTTAAGATCACCTGTTGCTATTCCATTCTTCTGTCCTGTTATTTCTTGTCTCGGGGCACAGAGAGAAGCTTCTCGTACCAAAGCAGAAAGGTCTGCATCCGTATAGCAATTACAACGAAGGTCATTAGCAATTGTTTCCAAATTTACATCTTCATCCAGTGGAGGTTTGGTGCCATTTTTTGTAATGGTCTTTAATATGGCAACACGGTCTGCTGGGGGTGGCAAACCCACGAAGAGTGTTTTGTCTAGCCGGCCTGGACGCAGAATGGCAGGGTCAATGATATCTGGTCTATTAGTGGCCTCCAAAATAAAAACTTGCTGACGTGTTTCTAAACCATCTGTCTCTGTAAGCAGCTGATTTACCACATGAACACTAGCACCTGTTTCTCGGTCTGATCTCCGAGGACATAAAGCATCTACTTCATCAAAAAATATCACACAGGGCGCTGAATTCTTGGCTCGCTGAAAAACCTGTCGCACACCACGTTCACTTTCACCAACATATATATTCAATAATTCAGGGCCTTTGACAGATATAAAATTTAATCCAGACTCATTTGCCACAGCCTTTGCTAGCAGAGTTTTTCCACATCCAGAAGGACCAGCTAGAAGGATGCCAGCTGGAGTCCCCAAGCCAAGAGTTCTGAACTGGTCTGGGTTGCGAACAAGTGCCAATATTGCCATTATAAGCTCATCTCTAATATCTTCCAGGGCACCTATATCAGCCCGTGTCACATTAGGGACAGTTACAAAGCCTTCCTTTTTGGCACAAGGCTGGACTTCTGCTAGAGCAACAATGAAGTCATTTAATTCAATGCACAGTCCTTGCATCTGTTCCTCTGAGAGGGTATCTTGGTTTCTTAGCAACAACAACAGCCTTTGCAATTCATCCTGTGTTTTAAAACCGGGCTCAGCAACCAGCCTTTCCTCCTGATCCCCTTCAGAGGGCAAACCTTCAATCTCAGGCTTTTTCTTCTGCTGCTCCTGTTGTTTCATCAAGACCCTATTGACGGCACACATGGCCGCCTCACGGCACAGAGCCATCAGATCAGCACCAACAAAGCCTGGCGTTAGGTGTGCTAAGTGACAAAATCGAAAGTTTCCGGAAGCCTCAGTTTTCAGCATAATGTTTGAAGAATTCTTTCTCTGGATACCTCATCTGGGATACCCAAGCAGATTTCTCGGTCAAACCTTCCTGCACGTCTCAAAGCAGGATCCAATGAGTCTGGCCAGTTAGTAGCTCCAACAACTAGGACCCAAGCTGTAGTTTCCACATTATTTAGATCATCCATGCAGGTTAGAAGCTGGGCTACAATCCTTCGTTCCGTATCTTTTGAAGCAACTTCTCTTTTGAGGGTAATTGCATCAATTTTATCAATGAAAACAATACATGGTGCATTTGACACAGCCTGGTCAAATAAATCTCTGAGCTTTTGCTCAGACTCTCCAGAAACTCCTGACACAATCTCTGGAGCAGCCACTTTCAGAATCGGCAAGTCAAGTTCCCCAGCTATTGCATGTGCTAGTAATGTCTTCCCACAGCCTGGTGGCCCATGCAGGAGAACACCACGAGGAGGCACGACGCCAAGGTGGGGTATACCTCTGGGTGACGCATGAGCATCTTGCAGACTTCTTTTAATGTGGAATCATTGCCTCCAACATTTTCAAACTTCACATTGGAAATCTGCAACTCTGTACTCCTTGCTTTAACCTTCTTTTGCAGAACAGCTTCGATTTCTCCATCTACTTCTTGAAGATCCTCTGTCTTTCTTTTGTTTCCTTTATTCTTTGCCCTACCTTTCCTTTTCTTATCACTTTCCAGAAGAGAAGAGTCTTTTAAATTCTGAATCTCAGCATTCTGCTTTTTGTACTGGCTTTGGTCATCTGATAGGTCCAAGGGAAGACTTTCTTTCATTCCACCTGGGGTTTTGTCAATAAACCATCCTCCCTCAGATTCTCAGGCAGGGGTCTTCAATGGCATGGAGTCCGTTTTAGAAGTCAGCAATGGTGTTGAAGTGGCGGCTTCTCTCTGTTCCAACTTCAGAGACATTGAAACGGAATCAGTTTCCTTTCCGATACAAAGAGAGCAGGGAACTGTTCATGTGATTTGCTGACTGTGGATCTGGGTAATCTTCCATGTTTGAATCATCATCAGAAGAGCTTTCAGTGTACTCGTCCTCTTCATCTTGTCTTGCTCTTTTTGCCAGATGTCCATCTTCTAAATCTTTGAGATTCTTAAGTTATTTCTCACTACTAATTATGCTAAATACTTTATCTACCTGAATCCTAAAAGCATTTCTTTTTCTTCGACCATAATCTACACTGTATTTTGTTTGCAAGTCGGATGCTAAGATTCCAGTGTCCACATATTTGCCACATCTATTACTACTGAGGTACAGAATGATACATTCCTTCAGTTTCCTGTCTATGAAAACCGAGGGTCTGGGCTTCATGCTGCCGCTGCCAGGGACCGACACCTCATGTTACCGCAAAAGACTGCAGTGGACCTCTTCTCTGCTCCAACGGAAACTTAAGTATGTTTTTAAAGCTCAGTATTCTTACCTACAAATAAAATATTATACAGCAAATTTTTGATTTTTCTTTTTTATATAACTGATAATTCATCCTCATTGATAAGCAACACCACAGTTCCTTTTTCCCTTCAACTCTAGAAAGCACCATGCTATTTGAGTTTAAATATTGTAGACATCTCAGGTTCCTAGAATCATGAAATATATGTCCTTCTTTGACATCCTTCTTTTGTTTAGCATTATGTTCTGAACATTTATCTATATTATTACAAAATATAGGACTTTATGTTGGATAAAATTCTATAGCAAGAACAGAACATATTTAACACATCCATTCATTCATGTCATAATGTCTGTGTTGTCTTTTGCTTGCGTTTCCCTAATTATTATTACACTTTATTTTGTATAACTTTTTTCTATCTATGTATCTTCTTTACAATATAAAACTTACACAAAAGCAAATACATGAACCAATGGAACTAAACACAAAGACTAGAAGTAAGTGTATACATATTGAGTCAAGTTATTTGACAGAGGTTTCAAGAATACATGTTGGAGAAAGATATATTTCTCACAAAACAGGGGAGGGACAAAGGAGATAACCAGCATACCCATGTTTATTAAAGCACAGTTTTTAATACATTTGATCATTAACCTCCATTTCTAACATGAACAAATTTAGGATTATTATAGAAGCACATTTCTGAAAATACCTATGAGGGTATTTCTATAAAGATTTAATGGGGCAAGGAAGACCTAGCCTAAATATACCATGCCATGGGGGTGAGGTGAGGTCTGAGACTAAATAAAAAGGAGAAAGCAAGGTAAGTGCCCACAGTCATCCCTCTATGCTTCCTGAATGTGCCTCATACTTCTGTTTCCACGACATGATGTTCTAGACTGTATACTAAAACTAGAAGCATAAATAAATAGCTAAATAAATAAACCCTTCTGTAAGTTAATTTAGTCAGAGGTGGTATCTCAGCAATGAGAAAAGTACATGAGATCCACGACGTAGAGTTAGGCTAGCTACCTGTCAACTCATTAATTGGACAAAGCCTGGGAATATATGGATGTGTGTATCAGTCATAAATAAGAATAAAATACTATCGTTTGCAGAAAAATAATGAATGAAACTGAAAGACATCATATTAAGCAAGATAAGCAAGACACAGAAAACTAAATATCACGTTTTCTTTCATGTGTGGAAACCATAAAAATGTCATCTATTAAAAATAGTGTCTTAAAAAGGCAAGAGAAGGAAGAACAGAAAGGGCAGGAGATGGGAAAAGGGAGAGCAGACAAGATCTAAGCACATTATCTTCAGGTATAGAAAAGTCACCACTAAAACTCAGTCACTGATATAATATTTGCTAATAATAAACAGAAAGGGATAGATGGTAATAACAAAAAATGGTACACTCATACAGAAGAAGGAAGCATAAGCTAATCTTACATAACAAAATTCAACTCAAAATGGATAAAAATAATTCAGACATAGGACTTGAAATTGCATCCTTTCCCTCAAAAACAAGAAAACAAAAGGGATCAAAAATGGAAAGAATCATGAAATGAGCTTAAATAGCCTTCTTCCTATGAAACCAAAACATGAGTAACAAAAACAAAAGTAGACAAGCACGGCTACATTAAGCCTAAAACTTCTATAAAGAAAATAACAGGAAAACAATGAAAGTCAGCCTAAAGAATGGGAGAAAGGATTTGCATACCATCTGATAAGAAGTCAGTACCCAAATACATAACTCTTAAAACTAGGAGAAAAACAAAACTTAATAACCTATTTTTAACATTGTTTAAGGACTTGAATAAATATCTTTTCTTCCGTGTGCCCTCACTAGATCCAAGATATTTTTACTAATTTTTAATTCCTTATCCATTATAAGTGTAGCTTCTCATGAACAAGCAAAATGTAGAGAAAGTATACAATGAAATTATATACTTGAAGTATATAAATAAAGTATATAAATATATAATTATATGTAAAGTATACAATGAAGTATATACAAATGTATACTTAAAACTTTATGAACAGAATGTCTTTTGTCTTTTGTGGTCTCTTTTTATCTCAGTCTCAAACCAAATGTATTATAAATGCATCTTTATCCATGACATACGTAAGGAGGAGAGTGATGGAGCCCAAGAGGCAAAAAGCTTGATGATCTGTGGGCCAGTGGTTAAGTGGTGAGGCACAAGTCATCTGTGATCGTGGAACCTGCTCTGCAGGGTGCTATATCAATAAGTAAGGTAAAGGATGTAGATACAGCAGGTAACAGACAAGTTAACATATAATCATAGTAGCCACTAATAAACAGTCATACATTATCATAAACAATACAAGATGGGAAGAAAACTGGAACACAGTGAGCTAGGTATTAGACACAGGGCATTAGGTACCCAGTATGGAGCAGAGAATTATTATCCTAAAAGATCCTAAATTCACAGTTATTAAAAGAAAGCATGTGGATTTAAAGGGAAATGTCTAATGAAAATCAAAATGGATTGTAGTATTTGTTACAAGAGAAAATAAAACAATGAAATATGTAAAGAGAAACTGGAGAGGTAGAAGACTGAGGGGAGCAGCATCCTCAAGTATCAAACAGTGTTCACAGAGCCAGTGGGCCTCGCTTGAGCTCAAACTCATTGGTTGCTTCATTAGCACTTCATTATCACTTAACACATGTTGAGTATTTGGCTATCTGGTATTCAGGAGATAAATGAAATTAGGTCCAAGTATTTAAGATGAAAAAAGAAAGAAGGAAAGATAGATGAATTTACAATGCACCAATGCACTAATGGCAAACAGATAAATATTATCAAACATCCGTCTTTAGAGAATGTCTAGACCCAGCAAGGAAAAGACACCTGAAGGCAAGGAGGAAGTATGGAGATATATGAACATCACAGATCAAATGTGTCCTTTAAAATAAGCAATATGCAGAAAGGAGGAGGTACAACCTGATGGCTGGACAAGATTGGAGCAGGAGCTGCTGTTTCTTATTATGTGTTTGCTTTTTTACTGCACACTTAGATGTGCTCTTCAGCCAATTCTTGCCAGCAAGTTCTTTCTCACAAGACTCTGCAAGTGAGAAGGATCAGTGATGGCTAAGGTAAATATAGTCTGCCTGGAGTTGGCAGCACCCGCCACCTTACGAGTGATTCATATGCAAAGCCCATCCCCAGTAACTCAATCTAAAATTGGAGAGTATGTGTGAGGAGTTTTTATGCCTTGTTTTGGCAGTTGTGTATCTAGACTTGCCACAATGTGTTTTATTATTAACTGGAAGGTTTTGTGAAACGTGTCACGAGGGCTTATTTTTGAGAAAAAAAAATAAGATTCTGAAATCTCATTTCCAGGAAAAGCTTGGATGGTATTAGATGCCAGGCACTACAGACGGTCACTTCACTGTTCCCATCACCTGTCTGGTAATAAATGTATAACAATGTTATTATTAACTACACCTTAATGTTGAGAACACTGGGGTCAGAGAGATTTAAAGCTTATCCAAACTCATTCAAGGAAATAAAAAATCAAGCCAAGACTAAGTCACTGGACTGTCTAACTCCAAATTTACGCTTTCTCGTAAATCAAATGCAAGATAGCACAGTAAAGACTAAAGGGCAGCCCTGCTGAGTCTTTAAAACCGATCCCTTGACACTTTTAACAGATTTATTTATTTATTTATTTATTTATTTATTTATTCACTCTACATCCCAATATCAACTCCCTCTCGTCTCCTCATAACCCCCTCTTGCACATCCTCCCCCATTCCACCCTCTCCTCGGAGAAGGGGGAGCCATCTGGGTATCAACTACCACCCTCCTTCTCGCTCTGCCCCTCCTCCAACCCCTCCCCCCCCGTCTCTCTCTCTCTCTCTCACACACACACACACACACACCTCCCACCCACTCACCCAGGTACATAACTCTGCTCACCTAGGCACATCCTCTCTCACTGAGGCCAGACAAGGCAGCCCAATTATGGGCACAGCATTCACAGGCAGGCAACAAATTTAGGGACAGCCCCCGTTTCAGTTGTTGGGGATCTGCATGAACACCAAGCTGCACATCTGCTAAATAGGTACTGGGGGCTAGGTCTAGTCCATGTTCGCTCTTTGCCTGATGGTTCAGACTATGGGAGCCCACAAGGGTTCAGGTTAGTTGACTCTGTTGGTCTTCCTGTAGGGTACCCATGTAGCTGCTTGTGTTATGAATGTTAATTACATTCCCCAAAACACTGCTTACACCGATGTTTACACATAGCTTCTGGTAACATTTAAGTGTTTCTCAGTCATTAGAAAGTCCCCTGTTGAGAATCTCTGTTTAGCTCTGTACCCCATTTTTGGTTGAGTTATTTAAGTTGCTGGTGTCTAACTTCTTAAGTTCTTTATATATTTTGGATATTAGCCCTCTGTCAGAGTTTCTTAATAAATCCCAAGATGGCTATTGCTGCCCTTCCAGTGATATCCTGAGCACTCATCTTAAAGATAGACATATTTAAAAATTATTGGAAAAAATCAATAAGTGTCATCTAAGAAAAAATCATAAAGGCCTAACTTTAAAACTATTTTTAATATTTTTAAATATTTTTATTTAAAATATTTTAAAGATTAATGTTGCACCCATAGTAAGGAAATCCTTCATCTGACCCAGACTTTAATAACCATGCAGGTTAGAGATATTTAGTAATCAAAACAGTTTTTGCAAACTGCCCTTGGCCAGATGTAGCTTTTCTCCCTGTGAAGTACATGTGATGTGTTCCTGTCACTCATCCTCAGAACCTCTGCAGCCCTAGTTATCTGACCCCCACTTTTCAGGCATGCAATGTATGTGCCTGAAGTCACGCCCTCACAGGTGATGATTCAGGCAGTAAAGCCCAGGCTAGTTTTCATTTCCACATTCCCCATTTCCCCTAGACACAACCACAAACCCAGCTTGTTCTAAATATTTCTCAGTGGTTTTTATGCCCAGAACTAAATGTGTTCATTCTCTATGTTCTTTGTCTGCTTTCTTTCCATACTACATGCCATAACGGGGACTGCCCGAAGTAGCAGCACATGCCTTCAATCTCATCACTCAGGAGGCAGGGACAGGTGGATCTCTGGATCTCTGAGGTTAAAGCCAGACTGGTCTACATAGTTTGAGTTCTAAGACAGACAGAGCTATATAGTGAGACCTTGTCTCAAAAAAGAAAAAAAATAGTATTGTTAAAATAATTATATGTTTATTTGTCTGTATTTTCCATTAAATTGTTATCTTTGTATGACCAGAAACAGTCTGGAAAAAAAGTTTTAGGAACTACATTCTTTATCAGCAACAAAAATTCCTATTGAAGTAACTCTGTCATCCAGGAACAAAGAAACAGCGCTCTGTCACAGACTCCATGAAGTAAACCACAGATGATGGTAAAATTGGCTTATGACTTTAATGACGAAATAAAAACTTTATGGAAAAGCTAAATCACCCTAGCAAAGTATGAAAGTGCATCAGAACACTGAATGATCATAATTGCACAAATATTAGTTAATTCTCACTGAAGCATCAAGCTGGTGGTGATGATGAAGACTGAATCAATGAGGTGATCAGCTCCGTACAAGAATCGCTGTCACCTAATGCACAAAGGCAGAGAAGCAGTGTCTTCTTTAATAAACTCTTCCTAATAGAATGTGAATTTGGCAAAAATAATCATCTCCATGAATCAGAAATAATGAAAGTAAGAACAAGGAGATTATAAGGCACTCTGAGTGCAGTACTATTTGTTCTTGGTTTTCTGTTCCAGATAAGCACAAAAAAAAAAAAAAAAAAAAAGTCCTTACCAGCAAATGGACTATGAAATGTCTAAGGAATGGCAGTAAATAATGAGATGAGGATTCTAAGAAAACATTTCTAAATTCACATGCCAAAAAATTTTATCATCTCCAAAACTATTTTATCACATTTTACCAGGTTGCAGAAAATACCACTTTAATATTCAAATATGGACTCTTCCTAAAATTTCCTCTGTCAGAACTCATATGCTGGTAATCAAACTGTCTAGTCATCTCTTGCTGAAATCCTGAAAACTCTCAATCTCTGTCATCTTCATAGCTTTTACCCACAACCAAGCCAATGCCTCTTTATTGAGCCTGGATTATTACAATAGGGTCCTAAGTGGCCTTCTCTCTTCTACCTCCCCAATCTCACTTCATTTCTGCACCCAACACCTCACACACACATAGACACATACACACACACATGTGCACACACACACACATATGTCACAATAATCATTTTAAAATGTATCACATTCTTCAAAGTTCTCAAGTAATTTTTATCCCACATTACAGAAAAATATTCCAAATCCTTGCATGTTCTACAAGGACCTCAGTTGCTCAGCAGTAACCTGACCATTTGTTCTCCTATGCACCATCCTGAAATCATCATAACCAATATAAGCATCCTCTCACACCTCAGATTCAAGGTTTCGTGTTCAGTTCTTGCTCTCCTACACTACTCAAGATGTACACACTCATCACACTTATGCCTGACCTCTGCTGAAAAGTCTCGGACTATCTTTGATGACTCCATTTAAGCTAACACTGCTGCACCCACCTTTTCTAGCCTCTGCCTTTATTCTTCTTCACAAATGTCACATATTTTGTTTGCTTTCTGTCAACCTGTATTGTATACAAGTCCGACCCACTCTTCTCCAAAGAGGAAGAACTTGTATTGAAAGGACCAAGTCTATATTTTAAAATTATGTTACTTTCCAATATCTCATATTATATAAAAATAATTTAAGACTTGGACTGTTCCCTTTAATCCACCTCTTTTTATAATAGAAGTTTATAATCACTTGTAGAATCTACTATTGCTTTTAAGTTTACCATATTTAGGAAAGTTGATATTTGTGAGCCTCCATTTTCTCCTAGGTTGAAAAATAAAAGATTTCAAAAACTTGAAAGACACAATAGAAGAAATGATTACTAGGGGAAAAGAAATCTATCGTGAATTTCACTTAATAAGTGGAATGTCACTTCGAAAGTTGTAATGAAGTGTACATATTATGGCTTAACTTTAAAAAGTCTTACAGTCTTAATTGAGACCTTTTGAAGGGCAACTGAATAAAGAAATCTCTGATACCATCAATGGATTAATCCATTGTGAATTCCTAGCTCAATGGATTATGAAGAAGTGTAACATAGTTAGAGGGAGAATGTCACTGCAGGCTTTGATGGCCATGCCTTGTTTCTGTAGCCCTTCCTATCTGTTTCTCTGTTCCTTCCCATCATGAAATGGACAGTCTTACTCTATCCACATTTCCCATCAAAATGTGCTGTTCTGCCTTACCATAAGCCTACAACAATGGGGGAAAGATAGCATACATAGAAAACCTAGAAATCAGGAACCAAAATAAATCCTTCTTTTAAATTATTTATTTTGTCATAGTTACAAAAAGGTGACTGGGAGACCATGTTAAGGACCCAACCAACCAACCAGCCTACTGCAGTTATCAATAAATGAGGATAAATATATATTTTGTTTCAACTGCATCTTTCTGTTGTTTATAAATGAGAAAATACAGCTGCCCAGGATAAGCTTATTCAATATTATAAACTGAAACATATGAAACACAATAATTATTAGTCTGAAAATTCAGAAACATGTTGGCTTATTGGTCTGCATTTTTATGAATTATAACTTCAGATGTACATCTATACTTGTAGGGGAATATAGAGTAAACAAATAACCTCATAAAAGAGCTGGTTGTTTAAGCCCATTGGTGGTGGTCCATGCCTTTAATCTTAGCATGTGGGAGGCTGAGGCAGGTGGATCTTTGAATTCAAAGATGGCCTGGTTGCTATTTTCATCACATCATGAACTAACTCTTCTCTCCCATATCACACCTACATGATGTCAAGGTTTTTTTTTTTTAAGGACTAATTTTTAGAATAATTTCATTTCAGTAAATATATTTATACAGCAACGTATCCTTTCACTTTTAATATTTCCTGGAAACCAATCATTTAGAAAAAAAGAGCAGCTGTTATGTCAATAAGCCCAGGATAGTGTCTTTGCCATCTAATGTTTTAAGAATCTTTGAGTATTTTCTGATTACACTCCAAATTAAATGCAAACATTCGTGTCACAGAGCACACATTATCAAATCTGCCAGCCTGCTAACAGGATGAATGATGATGAGATATGTTAATTATTTGCTCTCTAGTGGCTGTGATTGATTAATTTTGACTGGTACATCGTGTAATGTTATGGAGTACAGTAAATATTAGAGTCTGTTATTTTTTCCCGGGCAAGAAAGTCATGCTCACTAATGACATACTTTATTTGTAGCTCTTTCTACAATCTGACAATGTGCTGGTAGATTCAAGTAATCTTTTTTTTCCCAAGTGAGCTTCGCATTAAGAGACCAGTGGCACCATCAAGTTACATGAGTTGGCTGAGTTTCCCACTTACCTTTCTGTCCTCCGCTGACAGCCCTAACACACACACTTCATGTAAAGCTAAACCTACAGAGACACTAAAAAACATCCAATATATACATTATCTTCTGTGTTAGAATACATTTTACGGCTATCAAGATAGTCCAATAGGTGAAGCATATGAAGCTGAATTCAATCCCTGAGTCCCAAACAATAGAATGAGTGACCCACTCCAACAAGAGATCAGTGTGCAGACAAAGTGGAGGCTTCAAAAGAAGTAGATGAAAATGTCATTAAGACATTAAGCAAGATAACAAGGAGGACAATGTGAGGAACTGTCATCCTGTAAAATGGCTAATAGAGTCTCCAGGACACAACAGGAGTGACTGTGAGTGTGTCCACTGGAGTCCAGTGCTGGGTCTGTCCATGTAAGCCCCAGGACAAAGGCCAAAATCAGACAGTCTTACCCATTTGCCATGGCAACTCTAGAAGGACAATTGCTCTGAACTTTAAAAAAGAAAAAAAAACTTTTAAGCCCCTTGAGGAGATAAAGAAGTCTTTCACAACGTTCTTGGGAAGGCTCTGACTCATCCTCTGAGGTTGTGACAAATGTGAAATAGGGAAATAAAAACTGTATCTAGACTATACACCTAAAAACCACCAGTTCCATGTAACCTAAATTCCCTGGAATTATAGTCATCTGAAAGTCATGCCTTCATTTCCACAAACATTGTCTTTCAATACAGCTAATTATCAGAGATGTGTGTTTAAAAATCCTGCTTAAAATGATGTAATTTATGTGAATTTTAAAGGACATGACTCCCACACAGTTTGTGCAGAAAACAAAACATAGCAGCTGCTCCTTAGTATTACTGAAGCACTGAAAGTTAAGTAAATCTACTTTCAAAAACCACACAACTAAAGAAAATACAATTTAATTTAATGGAATTGCGCCTTTAGCTCTGTCTTTCCTGGCTGAACTTTAGTAGACACTGTGAGTACCTGTCTGTAAGTCAACACATCCCCCAAAGTTCAGCCCCATTCATCTGACGCCTCGGATGTCCATGTGCTATGTCCATGTTCCCTTAACTATGAAACTGGCACCTTCCGTAACATGCTCATTCTAGAACTCACCCTCACTGGATCATTGCTATGCATGTCATTTAAACTCTCGGTGGCACTATTAGTGTCCTAAACATAGAATGTCTTTCTAAAGTACTGAGTGTTTTGGACATACTGGATTCCTGTACCTTGTTTATAAACCAGATCCCATGAACCTATGCCTAATCAGGTACATTCTACAGATTAAAAAAAAATGAATAGTCACATCCACTTTATTATTTCAAATACAATTTATATTAACAACAGATACTAAAGTCCTTAGGACTGCCTCTGCTTCTGCCCAGAGCATTCATGTACAAGCTCCAAAGTGCAAGGTCTTGATTAAATTAAGTAATTGACTTTGTGGTGTAAACAAAACTAAAGGCACCTAATGTCCCAAAATGTTTTAATGGCAAATTGTAGAATGTAATGAAATTTTGCCATCTCCAGTTCCTCCAGGACACGTTTCTCTAGACAGAGCAATATTTCTTAACCTTAGCTCCACCGGCAATTTAGACTGGATAACTCTAGTGAGAGGGCGACCATGACCTGTACATTACAGGCTGTTAGCTGTGATGGTTAATCTTCAGTGTCGGCACTGCTGGATGTGGAATCTATTAGAAGACACACCTTTCTGGGTCTGGGTTACCTCACACAATGTGATCTTTATGTTCTTGTTTTAGACTACTAGCTCCAAGTCTTCTGATGTGATGATATATCCTTGAGTAACTGCAGGGACAAGAAAAGTAAAAAGGATCATTCCAGAGTGAGAGAGTAGGGAAGCAATAGATAGGTAAATACCAAGATACTACTTACATAATAGGGGAAAATTGTGGTGGGGGGGCTTTAATTAGGAAGAGATCCCTAGGCAGGGTTTGAACTGAACGTTCTCCTCCCCTTAGGACTAGCTCTTATGGTACCAAAAAGCATCGTGCAGGCTTTCAAAAAACTGTAAGCAACCAACAATCCTCACCACCTATGACAATTATGAACCACAAGAAGAAGCATGGCATGATAAATGTAAGGGCAGCATTGTGGCATGCATACCTTGGCAGTAACCAACAGCTTCCTAATTGGATTTGAGACTTCTCATCAAGAGAGAAATCATACCTAGTATGGAAATCTAACCAATTGCCTAGGGATAATGAAGTCATGGATCTTGGAGGAGAATGTACAACCACCGTTTTATTAAAGCAGCATAATCCCTAACTACATTCTAAATATCTGTCCTTATACCCACAGATAAATGTAGTCCTCACCTTTCACCATATAAACTCTTTTTGCAACATAGACAATTATAAAAAATGACAACCAGTCAAAATCCACAGTTATGAAGTCCAGTCCAATGACTACATCTACAATACAACTTCTATATCTAGGCTTGAGAATTGCAGAAGAAATGACAAAAAGATTGGACCAGATGATCAAGGGTTTGGCTGTGAGATTGTGTCTCAAAGGAAGATCAGAAACTTCACTCATAAGGTCTCATCAACATGATTGCCTAAACATGAACTGAACAGGAAAGATGCCGATAAGCATGTTAACAAAGATAGGGATGAGAGCCCATGAGGCCTCAATCCTACACACACACACACAGACACACAGACACACACACACACACACACACACACACACAGCACCACCATCACCACCACCAAAAACAACAACACACACTGTCAGGGAAGAGCACACCAGTTGGTTATTCAATACCAAATGAACAGTGTTGAAAAGATAAAACTCACATACAGACTGGGCAGGCTGTATTTACAACAATTAATGAAACAAGAATTAATGAAAAATGAAACCAGGAATTTGAAGTAGAGAAAGGTAAGATATTTAGGAGTGTTTGGAAGGAGGAAAGAGAGGTGTAATTATATTATAATCTCAAAAAAAAAGAAATACTTTTCAAAGACACAGCTTTAAGTGTATCAGCTGAAAAAGCCTTTACAGAAAAGCTTAAATGGCCCTGAAAGACCCACCCTGAATGTGGGTGGTGATATCTCATGGACCATGGTCCCAGACTGAACAAAGAGAGAAAAGATGAATCTGAGTCAGGGACCACAGTCTGTCTCTCTCTGCTTCTAGGTACCTGAAAATAAATCTTACCATGATCAAGAACGTCATAAGAATAAATGTTGGCAAAATATAAAGATAGACGGGCAGTGGCTGTTCTCACTGAGGTATAATAACCATAATAAGAGGTACAGCATGGTAATGATTAACAGAATACCGTGGAAACAGTGATACAGCTGCGCATGTAACAAACATTACAGGCTAAAAGACTCTACCTCAATCCAGATGGAAAGGTCTAGTTTTTCCTACAGATGAGCAATTCTTTAAAATGTGTACAAAAAGGAGGGAGTGTTCTATTCAGTTCATAGATGAAAAAATTAAATCTCAGAAAACATAAGAATACTATCTAGTCTTACTGGGGAAATGCAAAATGCAAACACAGGTATATCTGACCTCAAGCCTAAGGTTTTTCAATATTCCAAACTCCCCAATTTTTCTCATTCAGTAAAGGAATGTAGTTCAGCTCTTTATGTGTAACCATACTGATGTCCCTCTTCCAGCATTTAATAAGGCATTCGAGACTTTTAGAACTTAAGGATGAATTATCATAATTTGAATACAATACATATGAATATGTAAATACCATTAGAACATATGTGAATACATTATCCAAGTAGATAACATAATATTATCCTAAATGAAAAATTAGGAGCTGGATGAATGTCTACATCCTTCTCACAATAGGATAGGTAAAATACAAGCTAGTATGGCTAAGACAAAAGCCATTCTGGTTTTTTTCTCCTACTCCTCCTCTAGTCTTTTGTTTAATGGCAATTTTGTTGTTTTTGTGTCTTCCCAATCCACCATAAGAAGGATTCCTGGGTATTAGGATTGTGTGTTCTAAATCTAGTTTTTCATGTGCTGAATGTTCGAAAATAAGAACTATCATTGCATTCTGATATACCCACACAGACTGACAAATATTTGTCGGTCATTATGCTCAATATATCGTACTTTAGGTCATACTTATGGAGCCTTGAATTGCATTTTTCTATTCCCTTTGTGGCTAGATAAATTGCAGCCTACAGCAACAGTGGTATTCCAGTGTCACATGGTGGGAAGTCACGGATTGGAAATCAGATGCAGGACTATCTAATGCTAAGCAGCCTTTGTAGGCATGCTGTGGTTTAATTGGAGAGAATTCTGCTCTAACAATAAACTTTGCAAAATGTCAGCTGCATGCTTCACATGGGGAATTAGACCTGGTCCCTTCTGTTTAAGCTTGGGTAAGACAATCACTCTTTGCCAAGGAAATGAAAATTCCCAGATTTTTTAAGTTCTGCTCAGAGGAGAAAGAGAAGAGCAAGGTTCTTCAGCCCGTCTGCTTGCTTGTGTCACTTGCATTACTCTGGCTTGTTTTGTTTTATTCTGTATTGGTTTGGTTTGGTTTGGTTTGGTTTGGTTTGGTTTGGTTTGGTTTGGTTGTTTTGGTTTTGGTTTTAGTTTTGATATAGGTCTTACATTAACCACAGCTAACCAGGAACTCATTCTATAGCCCAAACTGCCTTCAAACTCATGGCAATCCTCCTGCCTTGCCTTCCTGGGACTGAGATTAGTGAAACAAACTACCACACCCAACTCTAATACTATTTTGATACATAAATAAAAAATAAAATAAAAAATAAAAAATAAAACTTTTGAAGTAATGATCAATTTGAGAATGTGTCATTTATCGGGCAAGCATTTTCTACCCCATAGCATCCAACTACACAACTGTGCTCAAAGAAGACACTGAGATAATTCTACCTAAACAGTGCCACAGTTTTATTAGCATATACACTTCTTACTTTATATATTTCATACAATTTGTAAGTTTAATAATAATTTATAACAGACAGTATAATCCTCAAGAAATAATAAAAATTAATTTTAGTTATAAAAAAGTCATATTCTATAAGTTTCACCTTAAATCTACTTTGTCCTAGGCTGTAAAACATTAAAGAACCTTGGGTATGTTTGAAGTAATGAGGAGAGCTTCCAGTTACAAATGTTTCACATACTGAAAAAATACTCCACAATGGATGGTGATGGTATCTTTGACCTTTTTTTTTTTTTCAATGTGCTATGCTGAGTTTTCTGAGAAAAAAGACAAAAAGATCTTGATAATATGTCTCACCTTACCTGAAGGTTGGGACAGGCCCCTGGGAACACATAAATCTGAGTATTGGAAAGCCAGCTGGCAAGAGGTCACGCCTTTCTTGATAATGCACTAAAGCTAATTAGACTCCCTGACCAATGCATATGTCCAGCAGAATCATCATCAAGTATTTTCTGGCTTTGCTTTACTGTAGTTAAATGTAATTTTAAATTTTCTAGAGAAAATCATTTTGAAGTGAAAACTTAAGAGTTCTTTGGAAAGTCAGTTGTGTTGGATGGTATTTTGCTGGGGTCAACATGAAGGAGTGTTTTCCTGAAGTAGATGCAAGTGAAAAGATGCTTTGCTAAGGCAGACATATGAAAGAATATTTTGATGAAGGAGATACAGGTGAAAGATGTTTTACTTAAGCAAGCAAGTGAAAGACTCAAAATGGATTCTTCACTAATGACGCACATGTATTAGTCATCCTTACATTTCATTGTAGTTGAGCTCAATTTGTTGTGACTCCATAGAGAGACATGTACCAAAACCTTTTGGTGGTGTGCTGGTGGCTTTCTGCCACTTTCATTGACTCAGGTCAATTGGCAGAGTGATGTGAGCTGATACAGACTCACATTGAAGTAAAACATATGGTGAGGGGAGAGCAGTGGAAGACATGTGATGTTTGGAGGGAGGATTTAAAAAACTCTCAATGGAGTGTGAGAGGGGCTTGCATAGCTAACTATCAAGAATCTTTGCTGATCTTGGCTTTGCTGAGAGAGGCACGGAAGAGAACTTCTCCTGGTGTCCGCAGTGATCCTAATCACTCCTGCTCACTCATGCCAATTCAGCTGAGGCCTAGCTGTCTCTGCTAGGTCATGCCACCACTGCTGGTTCTTGTTTGCAATCCCAACTCTACCAAACTGGACTGCTGGTATATTCGTGGAGTGTTTGCAAGCAGATTGAGCTGCCACTGACGATTCCTGTGAACTGAACTACTGATTTCCTGGCAATGTGAATGGGATTTCTAAACAGATCCACTTCCCCTGTATCCTAATAACCATTCTTTTGTATTACCTCTGGTTGGTGATTGGCTAAAAAGGAGGTTAAAGCATTTAAGAACCATCATTAAAAGAAGGCTGAGAAAAATTTAAGTTTATACCACTTTGTAGTGTAAATTTACCTCATGGATATTGAGTCAAATTTCTACCCTACATATTTATAAAACAGTAAGTTAGACACTACATATCAGACATCCTCCATAATAAAATGTTTAATAGATGTGTAGAAGAATTTAATACAAACCCACATACTTGACTGGGTTGAGTGCCTCTACTATTTATGGTTAAATATTTCCACTACCTGGAGCAATTCCTGTTCTGAAAGGCATTTTTGGAACACAGAGTACTAATCTCTTATTTTTAAAACCTGATGAGTAAATGGCAACCATCTAAAATCCCCTCCAGGCAGAAAATAAATGCTAAAAATAGATGGAAGAATACCTTCTAGAGAAACTAAACAACCTGTAGAAAGTCATAGCAACTCTTCACAACCCAGTCAACAAGAGTCTATAGTCCCTTCCTGTCATTTCATAGGGCACTTCTATAACCAATTGCTTCACATAGATTCCCAGTTCCCACATCAATGCTATTTGAATGTCTTGATAAACATCAGGTACATTAATTCTCTACCTGGAAGTAGAAACACAGCACAGAGTATTCCAATGGAGAACAAAATAAGACTTCCCACTGAGGTTTCAAATTACGCAGCATAAATACTTCTAGCCCTTAATGTTCTCTACAGCATTACATCATCATTCTTACCCATGGATTTATTTTGTCATTATAATCACCCCTGAGGGGAGTATTGCCATGACCTCTATTTTATACAAAATATAATAATCTTATCTTCTCTGATACTAATAAACTATATAAATATCATACCCACAACTCATAGATGTTAGTCTCAGTAATAAAGAGATTTTGCTTGCATTTGTAAGTTGCTAGTTTCAGAAAATACTATAAAATGGACACTGTTTTTCTAAATGGACCTAAAATTTATGGCAAAAATATGTGTATATGTGTGCATGTGCATTTGAATATGTATGTGCATATGTGTGTTTGCCAATGTGGGTGCGTGCATGTTTGTATGTGTGTGTGTATGTGTGCATGTGTGTGTATGTGTGTGTCTGATTATGTCACACTCTCTCTTTGAGAAGGTATAGGTGGGATGACCTTATTGGAGGAGGCATGTCCTTGGGGGCTGGCTTTGAGAGCTTTTTCTAATTTACCTTGGCAGTGGTGTTTTATCAAAGCAACAGAAAGTAACTAATTAATACATCTAAATCTGTCATTAAAATCAGGCTAAGATTGTACCTGACTTCTTAGTTAATAAATGTGACATGATGGAACTTAGTCCTTACATGCAGATCTTTTCAGAGAACTTTGAACTCAAACCATGTTTATTGACTTTTACACAATTTGTAGTGATAGCGATCAAACCTAGAGCCTGGCACATGCTAGACAGGCATCCTAAGAGTAAGCTACAACCTAGCCCATCTTTGAATTAATACTACTTTGAGGTTCTTGCTGTTGATTGCAGCATAGCTGACCACTGGGTTTATTTTTACAAAAAAAAAAAAGTAAGATGAAGCCATTCTCTTTTATACATTATACAAACAGTTTGACTAAATCATAAATCAATTTTTCAAAGTATTTACCTTGCTCTTTTGTAGTCTCCTGTGTAATAATGTTCTCACATATTCCAATAAACTGATTTGTGTGCACACAAAGACACATAATTCTTAATTAATTGCATAAATCACCTTATTTTTAATTTCACTATTTTTCCTTTTCCTGAGCAATTTCATCTCTAATTATCACATCTTCATAGTAATTTTTTAATTTAATATGTTCATATTGTGTGATAGCTACTTTTATGTTAAGAATGGAGCCAAGGTATAACATTATTGCCAGCTGTTATGGTTTGAATACTAATATTCATAAAAAGATTAATATGTTCAAAGCTTGAATCTTGTATTTTAAGAAAGGACTAACTTATGAGAGACTAACTTCAACAGTGGATTGATTTTGAATAATTATAGACCCCAAGAGGTCAAGGATGCCATAAGAAAATCTACAGGATCAATTAACCTGGGAACACAGGTGCTCACAGAGACTGAACCACCAACCAGAGAGCATACATGGGATGCACCTTGGCCCCCTATATATATATAACAGATGTACAGCTTGGTTCTCGTGTGAGAGCTTTAACAACAGGATCAGGGGCTGTCTCTGACTCTGTTGCCTGCCTTTGGATCCCTTTCCCATAACTGGACAGCTGTATCTAGCTTCAATAGAATGAAATGCACCCAGTCCTACTACAACTTGATATTTCAAGGTGGGTTGATATCCATGAGAGCTCTCTGCTTCTTTGAGGAGAAAGGAAGGGGACATAGAGAGAAAAGAGGTGAGAGGAAGGGACTGAGAGGAGAAAAGTAAGGGGAACCATTGATCGTGATGTAAAGTAAATAAATAAATTAATAAAAAAGAAAAATTACTGATGAGTTCATAGCTGAATGGGTTACTAGAAACTAGGAGGAAGCCACTGGGCATGTCCCTAATCTCTTCAGACAAGCTTCTTTCCTCTACCACACTTCTCCACCATATATGCCTGAGAGCAATAGACTAGAAACTCTCATAGACTAGAACCGCTGAAATGTAAGCTAAATTGAGCTTTTTCACGTTTTAAATTAAGTTATACCATGGTCACAGAAAAAAAGAGATTTGACTAACACAGTGAGTGTACATGAGCACACGTTTTCACCAAAAGAACTCTTACACTGGAGCACTGGGTAAAGCATATGGCACATCTCATTGTGGGTGGTTGTGGTTATTTAATAAGAATGGCCCCCACAGGTTCATATATTCGCAGGCTTGGTCTCCCATTGAAGAGCTGTGAGGAAGAATTAAGAGGTGTGATCTTGTTGGAGGGGGTGTGGCTTTGTTGAAAAATGTGTGTCACTCAGAGTAGGTTTTGAGGTTTCAACAGCCCAAGCCCTGATCCAGCATATCTATCCCTTCTCTCTCCCCCACCCCGCCCTCTGTCTCTCTGTCTCTTTGTTTCTCTTTCATGCTCTATCCCTCCCTCCCTCTCTCCCCTCTCTCTAATTGCAGATCAAGATGTAGTTCCCAGCTCCATAGTACCACATCTGCATATGTTCTGCCATGTTTTTGTAACCATGCTCCCCACCATGATGATAATGGGCTAAATTTCTACACTGTAAACAAGCTTCCAATTCAGTGCTCTTAAAAGAGTTTCCTTGGTCATGGTCTTCACAGCAGTAAACTATGTGACTAAAACAGTAGGCATCATCCAATCCATTACATGCCCGAATAGAACCATGATACAGAGAAATATTGAATGTGCTTTTTTGACTGGCTCATAAACCAAAAGAAACTAACTTTCCTGACCTCAGAACTGAACATACACTGTCAGAGTGCCAGGCAATCCTTCACACTCAGACTGGAATTTGTATTCCTATCTCTGCTTACAGATAGCAGGAGTTTTCAGTCT
The DNA here is from genome assembly GCF_004785775.1 of Grammomys surdaster. NCBI lineage: Eukaryota > Metazoa > Chordata > Mammalia > Rodentia > Muridae > Grammomys > Grammomys surdaster. The sequence continues at coordinate 3,447,026 of NW_021604641.1, read as the reverse complement.
CCAAAATCACATGAGCTGTTCCTTATAGTATCAATTCATATGTATATGAGAGACAATATATGTATATGAGAAGGTATATACCCTAGCATAGATGTATATTTATGTAAAAATAGTATGCAGGTAAACAGTATGCACATACATTAATCTGTATGTATATGCAGAGAAAGAACGAATTAATACGTTACAAGATAAATTTTGAAATAAGCAATAGAAAGTATATAATTGAAAGAATGAATATTTTGTAGTGGAGAATAAAAGAAAATCAGTGAGCTATGAGATATGCTAAAAGGTTGGTTGGCTACCATTCAAAGAAGAATCTTAAATACCCAAGACAAGAAGTTTGAATCTTACCTATTGAAAACTGGAACCACTACAAAATTTGGAAGTGGTACAAATAACCAAATATTGGTTTGTGAAAAGTAGCCATGACATTATAGAAGATAATGGGATGGAGACTGGAGACGAGACTTGATTTACAGGAGAATTAAAAATAGAAAACTCAGTAAAAATACCCTAAGGAATGTCATGGTGTAGAAATACTGTAACTGAATACTAACTAAACAAACATAGGTGAGGATTCAAGATGTGAGATCCTGAGACTTTGTGTGTGTGCAACTGAATGATGACACCATAAAATGAGTTGAGGTATTAAGTTTGAGAAAAATGTAAGCTTAAATTCTGGATATGAAGTATATCTGCTTCTGGGAAAAAATAATATACAGAAATACAGCTGAAAACCAGATTATGGATATGGTGTTAAGGACACATAAAGTGGATTAGTCAAGGCTGTCCATACAAATAATCAGTAGGATACATAAATATATGTGCATTTATATGTGTTTATACGTATTCCCTTCTGCCCCTAGTGACATGAAAACACAAGCTAACTGTCTTGTAAATGTAAGAGTCAGAATGAGAATCTTCCTCCTCTTCTCATTCCTACCCATGTGGATCTCTGCTATGGAACCTATTAAGTTTCTCTTTTAAATTATATTATGTTCAGTTCAACCTAATAAATATTTATTAAGAGGAATACTAGGAGAAACAAAATGAGTCAGTGTCTCTCCTCAAAAATTTACAATCTAAACACTGAAAGACAGCAGTATCATAAAAAGATACAAACAAGGTGCTGTGGAGGATTAAGTGAAATAAATCTCTATTATGCCTAATCCTTCGTACAGAAGAACAACTTCTCTCGCTCTCTACCTCTAGAATCATACTTTATAGCCACTACCACTAATAAGGCTGCTCAGTCACATCAGGCTCAAGATAAAGGCCAGAATTTCATAATGCCATGTTCTAGTCTCAAGGAACATATTTATGAGTGAGAACCACTGTCAAAATTCTTCACTGATTTTGTAAATTGGTATGTTCATATAATAATCTTCAATACAACAATGCTAAGTAAAACCTAACACCATAGGCATGACTGATCACAGCAGGTTATCAAGCAACTGACCTGATCAAGCAATTGCCACATCACTAACCAGCCTTTCACATGGAAACAATGCAAGCAAGACTATCTAAATGGTTAATTTTTACATTTTTTCCATTTATTTATTTATTTGTTTGTTTATTTATTCACTTTACATCCTGATAACAGCCCCCTTCCTCCCAGTCCCCCTCACATGCTGTTTCCCTGACCATCTCTCCTCTTCATCTTAAGAGGTAACAGCAATAGGCCTGTCATACATGTATACTAACACCAAGTCTTGGGTCTCTGTGGAAAAACATTGAAACAGATGGCTGTAAGCTATTGTAAACAGGCAGCTTTTGTGAAAATTTACCAGCCCGAGTAGTCATAGACCTTGTAAATAGATAGCCTTGGCAGACAATACCAACTTAGATAAGGACAAGTGAGTCATAGGCAGAGTCACAGTGACCTGTCCCCTGAACCTTCATCCAGCAGATACCTGGTTCTGAAAGATATCTGTATTCCCCCTGAACACCCACACTCCAGTGTCATCCCCTTCCCCATGTCCTGCCTTTCTGTGTTTATAACCCCTGTGTGAATGAGTTACGATTTGAGAAAAATAAATAAATTATTTTAAAAAAAAAAGAGGTAAATGGGTTGTTATCCTTATCCCTCCACTGGGAGTATTGCCTGGGTATAGGAGGTGGGAGAAGGGAGAGATCCTATTGACTGAGTACCTAAGTCAGTGCAGAACTAGTCACATCCTCTCCTACTAAGGCCAGACAAGTCAGGACAGTTAGGGGAGTAGGATCCGCAGGTAGACAGCAGAGTCAGGGTAAGCCCCTGCTCATTATTGGGGGACCCACATGAAGACCAAACTGTACATTTGTTATATATATGTGAGGTGCAGGCAAGGTCCCGCCTTTATATGCTCTTTAGTTGGTGGTTCAGTCTATGGGAGCTCCCAAGGGGCCAGATTAGTTGACTCTGTTGGTCTTCCTGTGGAGTCCCTATCCCCTCTGGGTTTCTCAGTCCTTCCCCCAACTCTCCCACAATACTTCCCAATCTCAGTCTAATGTTTGGCTGTGTATCTGCATCAGTTTCAGTCAGCTGTTGGGTACAGCCTCTCAGAGGACAGTGATGCTGGGCTTCTGTCAGTGAATCCAGGCTGAAGAATGGATAAAGAAAATGTAGTTCATTTACACAATAGAATACTACTCAGCGATTAAAAACGACATTGTACAATTTGCAGGCAAACACAGAACTAGAAAATATCTTCCTGAGTGAGGTAACCCAGAAACAAAAGGACATGCATGGTATATACTCATTTATATGTGGATATTAGCCATAAAGTACAAAATTACCCACCTTACAATACACAGACAAAAAGAAGCTAAGTAATATGGAGGGCCTAATGGAGGATGCTTGAATCTCACTCAGAAGGAGAAATAAAATTGGCATTGGAAGTGGATAGAGAGAGAGAACAGGATAGGAAAGGAGATGGAGAAGAGAATGGGATGAACAGACGTAAGTAGAGAGAAAACCTGGAGAGTCAATGAAAATTGGTGGGGTTAGGGGAAGCATCTCTAGGATGTGCCAGAAACCTAAGATGGGAAGGCTTAGGGAGTCTACTAAGGTGACTCTAACTGAGATGTCTAACAATGGGGATATGGAACCTGAAGTGGCCACCTCCTGTAGGCAGGAAGGACTCCCAGTAAAGGGATAACACATAACACCTTCGACCCAAAATTTGTCCTGCCTGTAAGAAGTACAGAGACAAAGACATCACAGAAACTGAGGGAATGACCAAGCAGTGACTGGCCCAACTTGAAATCCATCCCATGGGCAAGAACCAATCCCTGACACTATTAATGACATTCTGTTGTGCTTGCAGACAGGAGGCTAGCATAGCTGTCCTCTGAGAGGCTCCACCCAGCAGCATTTTTTTAAAAATAACAATGACTCTTCTGGTCAAGCAGTCAAGTAGTAGTGAGAAAACCTAACCCAAGGTATACATTTCTCCACAGCTACATAAGACCCTTCATGGGAGCCATTCCAAGGGTCTATGGGTTGCTCTCTACATGTAGGCACAATCCTAGCTAGGATAAGTAGAGTTAAAAGGCAGCCTAAGCTGACATTATATCATGGATCTCCAGGCCTGCAAGAGATCACATGAGCATTTGACTAATTCAGACAAAGGGGCCCTGTAAGCTCTCATGGTCGCAAGGCAGTCAATAATTTCTTAAACTAAATTACACTAAAAATTCCACGTGTTCTTAGAATCCACTCTAACAAATACCTAAGTACAATGTTACTCAAGGATTCCTTTTAAAGGATGGTCTTAGCATGATCAACAACTGAGTACCGTTTTAACACACGCATAATTATTATTTTGCAAAGAGTAGTTACACTACAGATATCTTTCAAAATGTAAAATGAAAATATTTCATTTCACAGATTTGTAGACAAGAAAGGCAATTTGCTGATAAGTTATCTCAGTGACAAATATAATTAACCTCAAGATTATTTTAAAACTAAAACAGTAACCACTGCCTTCAGTTTTCCAGCACCTTGAAATGAGCCAATCTTTCCAACAAGTGAGCAAGTAGAGCAACTGAGTGGCTATCAGACGAAGGTCCTACCTTTCTTCTATCAAGACTCTCTATGAGAAGACATTTGGGATGTCAAGAATAAAGCACATATAAATAAATGTAAAAATTAATTATTTTTTAATTGAAAATAGATTTTTCTCTTATAATGTATCCTGATTATGGTTTCTCCTTCCTCTTCTCCCAGTTCCTCCTCATCTCCTTTCCTAACTGAATCCACCCTCTTTCTGTATCTCATCAGAAAACAAACAAGATTTTAAGGAATTATAGTATAATAATATATAATATCATATGATAAAACATAACTAACACATCAGAATAAGACAAAACAAACAGAAGGGGGGAAAAGCCCAAGAGAAGGCACAAGAAAGAAAGACACATTCATTTGCACACTCAGGAATCCCATAAAAGCACTAAATTGGAAGCCATAATATATATGCAAGAAAAACCTATAGGGTTAAAAAAAAGAGAATGAAAATATATAAATAAAATGAAACTAAAAATTAAGATAAAACTTTAAAAGACATTCTACTATACTCATATATCTATCAGTGGCTTGCTTAGCCATCCTCAGAGGAGCTTCCTCCTGCAGCAGATGGGAACAGATACAGAGACCCACAGCCAGACAGGTAAGTGGAGAGTGAAAGACCTTCACTGGAACATTATGCCCTAAATAGAATGTGTCGATCAGATCAAATCCCTTCCCTGAGGATTCAGGGAACCCCACAAAGAGAAAGGACAAAGGAGTAGAAAAGCAAGAAGGGATGGAGCACACCAAGAAAACAAAGGCCCTCTGAAGGAACAAGATTGAAGTACATAGGAACTCAGAAACTGAAGCAACGTGTACAGCACATGTGTGGGTGTGCTGAAAGGAGAAGGGGACACATCCCCTCATCCCTAACCCAGAAGCTATCTCCAACTGACAATCATTTGCAAACTAAAATTTAGTTTCCTACATGGAAGTCTCACTGAGGAAACAAACTACTCTTAAGGGTAGGCTGCATGCCCAGCAGTAGATACAAACAAAATGAGTTCAACTGCATCTTTGGAAGGTCCCATAATGTCATGTCAAGGCTTTTCTTTTTTTTTTAATTAATTAATTTAGAAATCAAATCCCTTACAATTGTAACATATAGGAATCAGTTCCTGAAAGTTTCTCGATGTTGTCTGCATAGTTTTCTTTATGCAGGGACAGAAAATAATAAAGTTTTGTGTTTGCTTATAAAGGTCTCAGCCGTCTAACCCTTCCCCAAATGGTCACATCTGCCTTGGCAACACATTTGAGATTACCATGGCCTTGACCATGGTAAAGATGTATTAACCAAAATAATGAAAATAAACTACAATAACTAAAAACATATAACTCAAAATAATTCTCATGTTATGTCTGAAATAATTATTATACTGTGCAAGGAATGAAAATTTCAAGGTTTCTCGGACTCTAATCTAATATGGATGTAAATTGTGATATTTATGGTATTTCTCTTTTAAAATGCTATATACTTGAGCTTGGCCACCAAGAAACTTTCAGAGGTACAGGACTGAACCTCTGTCTTGGTCTGGCCATTAGTAAAATGATTTAAACCTCTAATTGGCTTAATCTGCATTGTTTCTGATAACTAGCTTGCATATATATATGATATATATATATTATGAATAAAAAAATCTCTGGAGAGTCATGGGTTCTATCAGATAATTCATTACTACTGTTTAGCAAAATTGACATAATATCAAGCATCCTTCTAAATATTTATGTTTATATCCATAGACAAATGCTATTCTCAGCTCTAATCAGAGAAGTTGTTCTTTTCAGTAACAGTGGTGAATACAGAGACTTGTAGGCAGCTATTGAGAATAAAGGAGAATTGAGAACCAAGCTGGATGATAGGGAGAAAGGCTGCAAAATGGCATGTTCTGGTTATGGTACAACCATTGCAACCATATTCTCACACTAGGCAAGCTGTGCACACGTAGATGGTACAGAAATGGGCCACCATCAGTGAGGTATGGATCAGGGAAGAACTCTTGGGGCCCTGTGCCTCCCTGTTGAACCAGTGACAACTGACAGATTCTGAGAAAGAGGGGTTATTTCCTTTAGTTGTATGCCCACTGTTGTATAGCCACCAGACTCCAATGGAGAGTTTCAAATCCATGGTCACATAGACACTCCCACAGAACAAAAAAACCATGAGGGTGGCAAAGGAATGTGTAGGGAAAAGAAGGACTGGTGAGGATGTAAAAGGGATAGAAAACCAGAGCGAGAACAATCAGAATATGTTATATACAGGAATGAAATGTCCAGAGAACAGATTTAATGAATAAAAAAATAATTAAAACATTTTAAGAGTCAATAGACTTTAAAGGTTATTTAATAATACTTACAATTAATAGCATAAAAGATAAACAAGTGATACTGTAGGAATTATCATGGTGCCATCCATAATAAAGATGGATCATCCTACCTCAATTGGACAAATCTAAAACTCTCTCATAGACATGTCACATGCTTGTCTTTTAGATTATTCTAGATCCTGTCAAGTTGTCAATTGATATTAACTATCAAAATAACACAACAATAAAATGTTAAACTAAGCACTATTACTATCTCTAGTTCCAAGTTAATAATGTATGTATAATTCCAGGTAATCCGTGAATATAGATGATTGTGGTTAGTATCTGGTTTCTTTTCTCACTTTTTATCATGACCATCAGGTAACAAAGAAGGTAAAACAACTCTCCTTGAATAATTAACATAAACATTTCTTCTCTTTGTTATTAGCTTGTTTTTAAGTTGTCTCACCCATTATCTGCTTACTCTAAGTAGGTCAAGCCTAATTATGTAACATCATTTATCTAAAAGTTCCATTGATGTTTTTCTTCTGTGCACATGGCTCACAAACAGGCCTACTTATTAATAGACCTTTCTGTGTTTTCATTTTTAAGTTGGAAAGTACCAAACAAATGGAAAACCCTAACAGTAGGAGAAAGCTTGCCAAAAATCAGTGAACGAAATTACTGTGTGACACTCTTGATCTAAAAATAGAGAGAAATTTAATCATTTCCTTTGAAGGGAAACAAAATGAAAATGGCATTTAAATAGCTGCCTCAAATAAGTCATCTTTTTTGGAAAGAAAAAATATCTGAGCACATTTCCCAGTATCTGGTGAGGCTGCCAGTCAGTTCTTTGCCTCAGACATCATAAAGCCCAAGAACAGAGAGAACTTGTCAGAACAGAGTTATCTACACCTCATTTACTCCTTTGACCTTTCCATGTGCATAACAGACACAAGAAATTTGTCCCACACCAATAGTTCCCCAAGGTCAGTTCTCAACAGCACACATTTGATCATAAACACTGTGGATTTAGGAGCTGCCAACTGCGTATTCTGAGCCAGGCAAGACTTCGAGTTAGAGGAGCTAAATTTTCCCTGCGTTGCATCTCTGCTCTGACAGATTCAAGATGCATTCATGACAATGTTTGGTTTTTACCAAAACAACTAATTATACCCTCTGTAAACACCGTGGATAACAATCAACGTTGCATCTAAGGGCATACAGTGACATTTGGGTTTATTCCCAAGAATCTATGGGAATATAAATGGTATTCAAGCTTGTGTTTACTTATGTCATGATCCAACCCCATAAATACAACATGGAACTATGGCCAGAGTTCTTGCTGGAAACCATTATCCAATGTTTTTATTTTTTCCTTATGGTTGACTATTTAATTCTCCTACAGAAACAAAGCAAGATGCCATCAAAACATCTAGCCTTAAAACTTTTATTCAGAATTCATATTCAAACTACAGTCCATGCATTTCTCTTTGCAACATTCCAAGAAAGCATACAGAAAAAGGAACTATCAGCACACCTGAGAGACTTAATATGGCTCTTTTAAAGAGTTAAAAAATGACTGAAACAAATTATCATTCTGCCTCCACCACACTTACTGAATAACCATTTGCTGCTGCTGCTGCTGCTGCTAATGCTGCTGCTGCTGCTGCTGCTGCTGCTGCTGCTGCTGCTGCTGCTCCTGCTGCTGTGATAAAACATCCACGTAAGCATTTACAAGGTGAAAAGAGTTATTTCACTTGGGATTTCATAGGCTTCAGTTCAAGATCTTTAGAGCCATTGTTTTGATCTGACTTGATGTACAACATCATGTGGGGAGTTTGACAAAGCTAAGCAACATAGCTCATGGAAGCTAGGAGACTGCGAGGGGATGGATGTTTCTGAGGACATAGTGTAGTTTTCCAGTGCACATCACCAGTGACGTACTTTCTCCACTGAGGATCCCCATCCCAATTATGGAATCATACTATGACTCTATCAAGGACTGACCCACAGATCATATTAAAGCCCTCAAGTCCAATCAAATCCTTACATGTCATCTGGCAACTAAGCCTTTAACATAAGAGCCTTTTGGATGAAAGGGGCCGACAATTTGTATTCAAATCACAGCATTCAACTCCATACATACTTTTGAGCTCATAAGAGAAATTCATGATCATTGCATTCAAAATGTACCTCATATTATGCTCTGCCCCTTTAAGCTTGTCTTTATAGCATCTGATCTTTCATTACATATTTGTTATTTATTGTCTCTCCATATGAAAACAGAAACTTTTATTTATGATTGTACTTGACCTCTGTAACAGTGTCTGTTTGGCGCATTGCAGGTGTGAACACAATTGCAGTAAGGGAAGGAATACTTTTCCTAAACAATTCATAATCAACCAGTTTCCGTGATGAAATAGAGGTGTTACTGTGTATCACAATGTACCAAGCCAGGGTCTTTGCCATTTGCAAGTTCAATGAAGCACATCTCTTCAAGGAAGTGATAAGGTTTATGGAAAGTACCTTCTGTTTCCTCCATGCTAAAATACCTAAAACTCAAATGAAGATTCTTCTCCATTATGTAACAGAAGTTCATTTCCATGTTTCAGATTCATTGTTCCAAGATTTCAATATTTTTCAATAGATGTGGTCATAAAAAGAAACTAAAATTAAAATATATTCAGTTCTTATCATTTGTTACATCTCACTGGTTTAGGAAAAGTAATACAAGTAAGTCTAAAATAGCAGTGTCTCATTAGTTTTATATATTTACTTTTTTCATTTTTATTCTGCAAGTTTTGCTATAAAACTACACAATCCAAGACATATAGCACATATTATGTTATAAATGCTAATGTTTGGAAATACGAAGAGTCCCAAATTTGCCCAGATTTAAACTAATTAAAGTGATCTCTTTATGAAGATAACAAAAGCTCCCTGTTCACTGGGGTACTCTAAATGTTAAAAAGAAGGCTACCTTGTCTTGTACTAAACCCAGCAGCATGCTTATCAATGCTCACTGATACTGATAGAAACAGAATTCTCAGTGATAGATTTTCCAGCTGAATATACCCATAATCCCAGCAATAAAAATATGGAAGTATAAAATTGAGTATTTGAGGCTATTCTATGCAATTGTAGGTCCAGGCTGGTTGGGACTATACAATAGGACTGTGTGCCATTTAAAAAATAAATAAATAACACAATTGAAATATATAGACATAGACAAATTGTAGAAAAGAAGTTTCTCCTAATGTCTCCTAAGAAGCTAGTAACCTCTGTAGTCTAGCAGGTACCAGAGAAGTGGATTAAAATCACTCATACACCCTAAGCAGATAATATGACAAGGTTCAAGTACCATTTTCAGAAATAATAAATAAAACATCTTGACATGGTATAGATATTGAATAACAGATGGCTACTCCATTTAAACATGCACATGTTATATATCATTTCTACTGGGAAGTTTCTTCATTGGACACAAAAATGACCCATGGGATAGCAAGAGCATTTATGTCTGCTTCCTTCCCCATCCCCAGGGTCATTAAACACTCAGAGCTCAGGTTGGTACAAGACAGACTTTTGTAATGGCGCCAATCAAGTTCTATCTTCCCCATTTCTAAATTTTTCATTTGTAAGTACATGACCATAATGCATTAACTAATGACATAAAATAACAGTGTATTTTCATCAGTAACCAGAATGGTCCTGCCTCTAGAGTTTCTCAGAAAATGCAAAAAGGAATGAGCAAGCTTGTAACAGTAGCGGAAACTGAAAACCAACTCTTATCATATAGATAAATTCCTGAATTATGTGTATTGCTTTCAACAGTCACCTTACAGCCAAAATAAATAAATAAATAAATAAATACATACTCCCTTCAGTCTTAGATTCTAGAGACCTGGTCCCTTTTGCTTGAAAAAAAAAGAAAAGAAAAGAAAAAAGAAAAGAAAAGAAAAAAAGAAAAGAAAAGAAGAGAAAAGAAACTAACAGGCACTCAATACAATGTGGTCAACTGGGTGGAGCTAGACCAACATCGCTGTCAAACTTTCATCCATTCTTTCATGTACAGGAGAGTGTGCAACAAGAACATGCATTCATAGTCCTATTTACAAGAATGAATAATAAAAACAGCAGTTCACACTGGTATTGCACTGACTATATGCCAGGTATTCTCTGTGCAGCATGTATGGTATAGGTGCGTACATGTGTGAGTGTGTGTGCAAGTGTGAACTAGGCTATTCCCAAGACTATTGGTTACTCTCCTCAAACTGATGCTAAGGTGCCTATTGCTGAAAACAACACCTACACAACTCATTAAACACAGGAAATTCAAGCTAGTGGCTACCTATAGCCTTTACCCATATGGACTAGTGCTGATGATACTGAAATTTACTAGGCACGCTATCCAAGGAAAAAAGTAAACACCAAGCTAGCTAAAAACCTTGTGTGAGTAACCAACCAATATGAGATTGGATGTAAGGCCCACTCCTTGACAAGGAACCCATCCGCAACACAGCTCAGGTGGACAAGAAGCTGAGGTGAGATCAACTAGAGACCTAGGGGAAAGCCAGATGCTACGGCACTGCCAAAGTAACATAGCAACAAAATGACTCCTAATGACATTCTGCTATACTTTTAGATCAGCACCTTGTTCAGCCATCATTAGAGAAACTTCCTTCTACCATAGATGGGAACAAATACAGAAATGCAGGCCCAGGCATTAGTCAGAGAGTAAGAGTCCCTGGGATACTCAGCCCTAAATGTGATGTTTCATCAAATCCATTTCACCCTGAGGAAGAGGATATTGAAACACTGTAAGAGCCAATATGGACAGAGGACACCAAGGAAAAATGGTCTTCTAATCACTTCAGGAATGACACACATATAAGCTCACAGAGAATGAGGCAATATACACAGGGCCTGTACAAGTCTGCATCAGATAGAATCCTGGCTCTGAGGGGAGAAGTGGACACAATCCCCCAGCCCTAAACCAGCAGTGAACTCCAATAGACAACAATTCACAAAAAAATAAAATAAAATAAAAGTTTTCTCTAACAGAGTCTCACTGGGGATGCAAACTACACTTAGGGCAGGCCACAGGCCCCGGAGTAGACAGTCAACACAAAACAAACTCAATGGCACCTTTAGAGTTTTTCTCTTGATGTTTTGTCAGGTCCCCTGCGTGTGTGTGTGTGTGTGTGTGTGTGTGTGTGTGTGTGTGTGTGTGTGATTGCTTTCAGTTTTGTGTTTTTATGGGATTCCTGTGTGTGTAAGTGTATGTCTCTGAATGTATGTTTCTTGTTCTTTTTCTTTTGCTGTTTTTCTTCTGTTTGTTTGTTTGTTTGTTTTCCCCATCCCAATTTGTGTGGTTTTGGTTTATATTTTATTTTATTAATGTTCTCTAAATGCCTGTTTATTTTCTAACAAGAGACAGAAAGGATGTGGATTCAGATCAGAGGAGAAGTGGAGAGAATCTGGGAGAAGTTGGAGGAAAACAAAAACATAATAAGAACATATTGAAAAAATTCTAGTTTCCATGAAAGAAAAATTGAAAAATTGGAGAAACAGAGAGAGAGAGAGAGAGAGAGAGAGAGAGAGAGAGAGAGAGAGAGAGAGAACACAAAGTCTTCCTTTCCTGGCCCTAACCTCTTTCTTGTGGGACAAAAAAAAAAAACAAAAACAAAAAAACAACAACAACAAAGGTGACTGTCCTTAATCCACAGACTTAGAATTCAGCAGAAATGACCGTGTCAGTATCTTGACTCTGGGTTTCCAGTCTCTGTAGCTGTGTTTATGTTGTCCAGTATTAGGGATTTTGTTCTGGCAGATACAAACAATGTTTAGTGACATAGACAAGACCAACTGTATGACTGTGTTTGTGGAAGAGATTCAGGCAGGAGGAAGAAGTTCACCAACGGAAATCTTTATGCCCTTTACTGGAAGTCTTTAGAGAAAGAAAGAATGTGGGCATTTGTCACGGAGGCCAACATGATTTTGTCTCTGCTACTAGCTCTCTGAATATTCCAAAATAGTCTTACTCCTCAAAATATTCCAATGAGAAATGAATTCTTAAGAGAATAATTTTCCCCAAAGCACACTGCAGCACCTAACTGGATAGACTCAACCCCAGCACTGTGAGCAAAGACCCCCATTCCACCCCAGCATCATGCAGCAAGTGACAGAGGAGGATAGGCTTTTCTAGTGGAGCCTTCAAATGGAGGAAATCCAGCAAGGAGGGCCTAGAGTCAAAATCTGTGCCCCTGTTCTGTCAGAGTATGCATTCCTGGCACTATAGAAATAGTCAAAACCCTGTGTCTAGAAACTTCATGGGCCCCATTGAGAGAATCTTCTATGGATGCTGTTTCAAATGGACATGTCACTAAACCAACTTACAAACATTTATAGTCTACCCATGACCTTGTGCAGGTTTCAGTACTGCTCTAAGAAGTTTCTGAGGCTGGTAAGTGACGGTCAAAGCTGGGACTCCTAACTGACCAAAAGCTTGGAAATAAGTAACTGCTGAGTGACTGGCCCAGGGACATCTGTGTCACTCATCCCATGGTCTAGAAAACATCAGAGAAGAGCAATATAAGGGCTGTGGGAGTAACGGACAGAGAGAAGTGTATTGGAACATGATCACCTGGATAATACATGACCTTTGCAATTATGAAGGCATGACAGCTATGACTGACAGCAGGGAGGAAGAAAGGAGAAAGAAAAAGGAAGGGTAGAGGAAGAGAGTTCATTTGGGAAGAAAAAGGCAAACAGGAGTGTGGGATGAGAAAGGCTTCTGGGTGGTCCATGTGGTTACAGTTCACTGTATGTATGATAAATGTCAGACTTTTTTAAAGAGAACAGAAAAGAGGGCTCTTTTAAGGTCCTGATAGGGCAAAGGTTCTCTCTCATGAAATGATTCTTCCTTTCAAATTAACCCCAGTGGGGGGAAAAAAGACATCACTTACACAGTTGGGCACGGATATTGCCACCAATCTCAATTTTGATGGAGGCTTGGATAGATGATCTTTTATCTGAGTCGCCTAATCCTATTTTATATTCCCTTTGAAATAAACGTGAAAGCTAGCAATGTCATAAGGCCTTAATTTTAGTAATGAATATTTATAATATTTTGAATGTGAACAGTAACATACGCTTTTTGCCCTGCACCCCAAACCTTGTGCTCTGATAGAGAGCTAAGATCAGTAAACTGTTGTTGAGTGACTGCAATGTGGCTGTGTTTTTGTCAGAAATGCTCTGTTCATTTGAGCATTATGTTGTCAAAAACATCTCAGTACTTAGCAAAAATTGCCCCACAAATTAGTAAAGGCATTCTTTGTCAACCATCTGGCAAGCCATTAGATGAATAATTTTCTTCTTTTTTTTCCCAGTCTAATGATTTCAGCAGAGTCCACTACCAGATGTCTCCTGTTTCTGAACAAATGATGATAAAAAGTATTTTGGGACTATCCACAGATGTAGAAACAGTAACAACTCTGAGCTCAATCTAAAATATAGTGTAGCAAATTGTGGGGATACGAATACAATGTACACTATTCAATTGCTTGTCAACTTTTATGGATATTTTATATTCCCCAGGATGATTCCAACGATAAAGGAAAATGGTGCATTCACAGATAAGCAGATGAAAAATGATTACTTTGTTTTGTTATAGAAAGAAAATGTCAAATCAAGTGTTATGTGATATAAATCTATGAGAATTTGACATTATAATGAAACAAGCCTGGCTTATGTTTTAAAGATCATGTAAAGTTTCTCTAGCAAAATGTTTCCTTTTAATTAGCAATTCCATGTATCCTGTATTGTCTGTTTTTCACTAGAAATTCTGTTGTTATTCATACATTTCTTGTCATTTCTTTCAGTGTATGCCTGGTTACCTCCCCCTGCAGGGTCAAAGACATTCTCAAAGCAGCACACCTGGAAGCCAATAGAGCCTACCAAACTAGGTCAATGACTTCTCCAAAAACAGTGGCTTTCTTGGATAGTTTAGTAAGAAAAAAAATTAAATCTATTTTCACACAGAGTTAGACATTGGCTCTTGTTCAGTGACATAAAGACTCTCTCAACAAATTGCACATGTTTCTAATTGTGGATCTAATTTTTTACAAGCACCCTTCATATGATAGATGATGTGTCCCACCTCCTGGCCTGAAAGCCACCTACAGTTGGATCAGTATTCACAGATGAACACTTTATAGGAGGACTTCAATAAGAATCAGGTGTTTATTTTCTTTCCTTTTTGACAACTTTATAGATATGCAATTGATATGCAATAAACTTCATGCACTCAAACTATATAATTCAATGTCTTGAAATATTTATGTAAAAGAAACCAGTGACTCATCCAAGACAATGAACTTGCATGTCCACCACTCCAGAAGCTTCCTTGTTCTTTTTTGTAGTCTTTGTGTTCTCACCTTCGTCTTTCAATCAGGTGGCCACAAGATTGCCATCTAGAAATAACACTTGACTATACCAGGCCACCATGATTATTGTAATTAAACTTCAGGAACTCTTTCCTCTTTCACCACTGATTAAGAGTCATCTTAATCCATATAATGTTTTATTTTACTTTTTCTCCCCCATCATCACTCCTATGACTAACTTCTCACACTACAATGAGTGCTAACAAAGCCTATAATAAAAAAATCTTAGCATGCATATCATGGCTTACAGCTTATTTTTTTATAAGAGTCATGAGCACATGAATGAATGAGTCTCTGATTCTTATGCCTTCTTTTGGGGTCTTTTGCTTCTGTTTGGTTATCTTGTATAACTCTGATATGATAAATTTTGTTTTATCTTAATATATTTGTTATATTTTATTATTACACTCTTGAAGCCTGTTTGTTTTTTGAGAGGCAGAAAGGGAGTGGAATTGGATGGGAGGGGAAAATAGGGGGTAACTGTTTAGGATAATACACACGCACACACAATTTTTCATACACTTCTTGTTGCTTTATTCCACTTATGCCTGGTTATTTGCCTATAAACACACACACACACACATACACACATATATACATATACACACATACACACATACGCACATATGCACATACACACACATACACACATCCTGAGAGGGAGAAATCTATTTAAACAAAGGAGAGTAAATCCTTAGTTTTAACATGGCTTAGTAGACTCTTTAAAATTAAATAGAGTATAAAACACCCATCCATAGGCATGCACTATGGCTTTACCATGACATTTTAGAGCAAGCAGGCAGTAATTTGGAAAATATTTAAAGAAACATGAGTTCCTAGAAAATCAGACCTTTTCTTTAGTAAGTCATAAAATGAATCAACAAATATGTAATTCTCACCAACACTACAAGACAAATTTTATTTTTGGGGCATGTCCTATCTTGAAGATTATCTGCCTTAAAAAAAATACAAAAATAAAAATAAATAAATGAAACCTTCTTGGCAATTATATCTTCCAACTGCACTAAGATAGATCATCTACTTCAAGTAGAAAAACTTTATATTCAAGGAACAAGTTTGTCGGAAACAAATCTTTTATGATCATAGTTCTAAAAGCAGAGGCTCTTGCAAGAATGTCTTGCCAAAAACACATCATGCTGGCATGACTCAGCAAGCCACAAAAGGTCATGCCACAAGCCACAGGGTATAGACATCATCCGGTATATTGAATTACTGGATGATGGTAATGACATCATAGCAAACGTCTGGTGATGCCTGGATTATGGCAAGGCCCAAATACCATACCCCTTTGGGGTTTTGTGTGTGTGTGTGTGTGTGTGTGTGT